>NC_090828.1:92190055-92502706 GCF_028021215.1 Eschrichtius robustus
GGAACCAGTTGCCCTTGTAAGGCAGAAAGCCCTATTCTGGCCCTGCGGGCTTCCATCTTCTTGGCTGAGAAATATCACAGACTGGTAAAGTTCACCTCCAAGCCAAAGGCACATCTGTTTACACAGTTGTAGCTATTTCTGTTTCAATATTACATTTGCTTCTCCCATGCTCCTCTCCCTTCTCAGTAATGTTTTCTCACTGCTCCATATAAATTCTTCTATTTTTCAAGTTATTAATTTGAAAGGGGCAGGAGTGGCGGCTCTTGCATGAAAGGAAAAATCACTTGGTATACGTCGTTAACGTGAATGCCTGACATTTGAGCTTAGTTGTTACCCTCCTAAAAATTAAATAATGTCTTTTTCAGGCACAAAATTGGGACTGCTATAAAGTCTGATCTTAAATAGTCTTAGGTGTCTGGGCCAGGTATAAACATATTTTTCTTGGTGGGAAATGATCATGTCTCACGGGTCCCTTCAATACTGTTGTGCACAGGCCAGCAGACCACTGTTCTTTTTGATTGGAAAATGTAAATCATACTTAAGAATTGTTCCAAAAAGACTCTTGAGCTGAGTCCTTGGATGCAGAGTTGCAGCTCACTGCAGATTCTGATAGTTGAGTTACAACTCACTGAAAATCAGGGTTTTAAAATGGAGGCACTGACAAACCTTCAAGCCAGGGCAGCACAAATGGCGCCTTGATAATTTATAATCTACAGGTTTATTATTACAATGACAAATGCACTGTCATTGTTAATAGGATATTTCCCAGCAGGGACTTCTTGTTATGCAAGCCAGGTTCGGTATGTCATGCAGCGCGATAGCAATAAAGTCTACAAGAATTTGTAATGAACTTCAATTACTAATAGATTATGGTTAATGGGAAATATGTGCAGTAAAGATACGGGTTTTTATATGTGCCTTCTGGTATGCTACAAGGCAATGATTTATGCAACAATTTATGTTGACATTTTCTACTATGAAAAGGCCCAATTTGGTAGAAAGCCACTACATCCATAACAAATATTTAAGATAATTTTGCACATAATATAAATGAAGGTATAAAATTAGATATTAATCTACTTAATTTTAGCGTTTTTATTTTTGTTGAAAATGGAGACTTTTTTCTTTCCTGAGAAGTACCGTTGGTTAAAAATTCTTCCTATAAAACAGAAGCATGGGATTTATTGATGTCTTAGAGTTAAATGTAACATTTTGTGTGTTAATTTCTTTTTTTAACTTCCTGCTGTAATTAGAGACCCACTTAAGATTTGCTATATTCTGGTGTCTTACTTATGTAAGTATTATTTTAAATTAAGAAAACCCACAAGCATACATGTTAAATTAACATGAATTTTTAATCCACATCATGATTCCTCTTTCTACAGAGGTTGATAGCTGTAATATGTAGACGTGCATATGTAAATGATTTATGTTTGTGTGTATATGGGTGGGGTGGCATACACACAAACACACACACACATACAGTTTATATACATGTATATACACTGTGACAAAAACTGACAAAACTGAAAAATTCTAACCACAGCTTAGTCAAGTATAGACCAAAAAATATATATATATAGTTAAATTACAAAAAAATGAAACAATTCACTAAAAGATTTTGAATTAAATGATAGTGAATTTAAAATTATGAAAATAGAGCAAGCACAATCTTGGGAAATCACTGAAAGCATTTTTATATCTATCAAATGTGCATGTAAGTGTGTTAACAGCTAAGATGGTTTATAAAAAGCTTGGTGTTTAAAATTAGCACAATATATTTTAATGCCCTTCCTTTTCTTTTAATTCCTGAATTCATTTTTTTCACAAGTCCTGTATGATATCTTGCAAATAGCGTTGTAGACTAATGAACACCGATGCACCTACTACTGTCCTTACTTGAATAACCTTTGAAACATGGTTTTTTCTCCCCGATCGATGATAGTGCTAAGAATGAGGAAAGGCCTTAGCATCTCAGAGTTACACTCTTGGACTTTGGAGCAGAGACCCAGCTCTGCCATGTCTTAGCTTAGATACTGTGCAAGTCTATCTAAACTTATCAAACGTCATTGTCTTCATCAATAAAATGAGAAAAATTCGTAAAAAATGCCTTTTTATTTTGAAAATTAAATGAAATAACATGTCAAAAATTGTATACGGCGCCTGGTACATAATTAGTTCTCACTTCATTTAGATATTATTAAATAATAATGCAAATGCAACGTTCAGAGGATACTGGTTCAGATATGTCAGTGAATGATGTAATATTTCTATAATTATTCCTATTATTATTATTACCAATATTCCATACAAGTTTCCGTATCTGGTGAGCCAGAGAATCAACTGGTTGATTCATACAAAGACAGAATCCTGGGCCTCACGCATGGTTCAGATCCAGGGTGGAACCAAGAAATTTGCATGTCTAATAAGGTGCCCAGGTGATTCGTCTGCCCATTGAAATTTTAAAAGTAGTGAGCGACTGTGGTTTACAGAATTTGTTGAGGTTCATGTCTCCATAACTTGTTGAAACAGAATTAAATACTATGATGAATGACTAATCTGCTAGGTGGATATTTGACATCATGCAGATTAAACATCTAGAATTCAGGTGATTGATAAAATAGGTACACTTATCTTGATATTTTAGCACTATTTGGGGAAAAGAAGTTTTTTTCTCAAAAATAGTCACCTACTCTCCTAGACCCAGTATAACATGTGTTGTATTTTTCAGAGTTTTTTCTTATTTTCTCAGTGTTCCTTTTGGCCTGCTTTATAGATTAGAAGAAGAAAAAAAGATTCTGAAAAAGGTGGGAAAGACTTGGTTAAGATTAACCTACTTGTGGTAGGTAGGGCATGGATTCAGCCACTGCTACTTCAAATAAGTCAACATTGTACATGGAAGGTAGAAAGTTATTTCTGTCTTTTGTAACAATCTGAAGGTAAGCAGTCCACCCCTAATGTGGCAACTCTGCTTCACCAGGTCTAGGAACCCAAGTCCTGTTGCTCTGCATTTCCTAGGGCATTGCCGCTCTTGTCTGCCTGGTCTGAGATTAACTCACTGTCACATCCACATTCCAGCCATCTAAAAGGAAGAAAAGCAGATGAAGAGAACATACGTCTTCCTCTGTTGGCATACCCACAATGTTACTTCTCACATCCCATTGGCTAGACCTTAGTCGTGTGACTATATCTGGCACAAAGGGAGTATGGGAAATGTAGTCTTCATCTGGGCAGCCGTATACCTAATTAAAAATTAGATATTACGTTGTCACAGAAGAAGGGGAGAATTGCTACTAGGAAACAGTCTCTGCCATATTACCTTCAACTCTCTGGCCAGCTGGAGCTACACAGGCCTTATGATTTGCCATTTCAAAGTCTCTTGTGTTATGGATACTCACTAAGTGAAAATATGTGTACACAAGATTAAAATAATAAATCAATTCACTGGGATTGCCCTTCTCTGCCCAAGAGGGCAGGCCAGTCCTACAGGAGCTGCCATTTGAGGATAATACCTTGTTGGATCAAAGTTGATTAAGTCAAACAGGTGTTCTTTTTTTTTTTTATCAGAGTCAGCAGTTGAGATCAGTCCCCAGGAAATAGAATGAAAATTCAAAGCTAGGAGATAATTCCTATAAGGAAGCTTGGATAGTTAGGATAGAAAGGAACAGAATCAACAAGGATCACCCTTAGGCAGCAAGATGTGATGGTTAAGAAAATGGTGTCTGTGGTTTATCGCTATGGCTTGGCATTCGCTGTGAGAATGTGGGGAAAGTTACATAAGCAACTTAAACCTCAATTTCCTTCTTTGTGAAATTGGGATAAAAATAATAACTATCCCATAAGCTTGTTACAAGGATTAGATTAAATAATGTGACACAATACCTAGCACATCATAAACACTCAATAAATATGAACTGTGATTAAAGTTGAGTCCTTAAAATCCCTTAATGTCTGTTATTTAGCAAAGAATCTCCATGATCAACTATCTTTCAGGCTGGAAATCTATAAACTAGAGAGACCAAAGAAAACACAGGGAAAACAGCTGAGCCTGGAAGCTAATATTTACTCCCCCGTTCTGAGGACACACAGATGGGAAACCCATGGGTCGCCAACCTTGCCCAGATAAATCCATCCCATGAGGTGTCTCCTGAAGCAGTAAGCCCTAGCTAATTTCCTTGTCCCATTTTCTAGGTGTCTTTTGTAAAATGAGAAAGAAGTCCAAACTCTTCTCCCAGTCAGACCTGGAGAAATAAAAAACCTAATAGATAATAATAAACCACAAAGACTGTTACACTTCTCCCATTAAAAGCTATTGTGGGGTAGATGAAGCCACTTGGAAAATGTGCAGAATGGTAGCAATCTCTTGATAAATAAGCCACGGTTGCAATGTGCTTGTGCTGATAATAGGTAGCATGGAACAACTGCCTCTTCTACAAAACCCTGGGATTTATGTCCAGTCCGCCTGCATCGGGGACTAGAGAATTAACTCATGAAATCCATCCATCAACGTGTAGAATAAGGAATCACAGTATAGAAATGAAATTAGCATAAAATTAGTTAGCTGTAGGACATAAATAGAGGTACTGACATTTTCCTGCCTCTTCTGTATCAAATGTCTTTGGAGAATTCACGAAGCTTGGACTGTAGCCCCTGTGATTTATTTCAACATTTTCTACCGTAGGCAGGTTGTTTGCAAAGTCCTTCAAGTATCATTAAGACAAATCAGGAAACACAGATAATTCTTCAGGAGAAGAATATGATCATGGGAAGACACTGCTTATATAGGGTAGCCTCCAGGACAGCACATCACTGTATTTATTAACCCATCACTGCAGAGATTACAGCAATCTGACATGGAATCCTAATGAATTTTTGGCACATTTGGAAACTGTGACTGTTGTTGCCCAGGGAGCCTCTTAAATCAACCCCCCTTTTACTGCAGTTGCCTTTTTACGGTGTATATCACGTTGAGAAATGGATTACATGATCCATAGCTTTAACTACCCTGCATTTGTTGATCGCATACTATGAATGCATATTGCACAGTGTATGAATCATGGGGGAGCTAGGATAGGGGTGACAGATAATTTAAACATGAAATGGGTGATGCTTGGGACCTGGTAGGAATAGAGGTAGAGAAATAAAAGCAAAAGTCAAGGCAAATGGATGAGAGAACCCAGGTATTTGGCAATAGATTAAAACTACCTTATTACTGAAGCATAGTGTTCAGAAAGAGTGCCATTTCACTATTCAGTGAGGTGATTTTTTTTTTTTTTTACTACCCTTTGACCATCCTATTGCTTTTTCTTTTCTGCAGTCATATCCCTTCAATTTGCAGATGGACATTTGGGGGCAAAGGCAATTTAGTCTGATGAAGTCTTACTCTTTAAGATAACCTACATCTATGATGACAGAGGATCATAAACTTAATTTTCCCAATGTATAGAGGCACAGTGTGAAGTCAGAATGTGTAAGGGCTAGCTTACCTTCTTTTACAAACTTATTTTGAGAGCGGAGCAAGTCATTTAACTTAGTATCTCAGCTTCATCACCTCCAACATGGGATAATAATAATCAGTCTTTCAAATTCATTAAGTAAGAATCAAGTGAGATCGTACATGCTATTCTAACAATGACATTTGGGAGGCAAGAGGCAGACACCCACACAGACACCTTGGGGAAAGGGGTACTTGTTTTCTGGCTAAACATAGACAGGAATTGGAAATGGTAAGGAACATTACTCAAGACAACCAAAGCACATCTCCTGTTCCAAGGCCATGTGGTCTTATTCTCTCTGTAGGTCTGCTCCATTCCTCCCTTTCTAACTGTGGCATCCTAGGGAGGTCCTCCCACGTATGGCCACTGTGGTGGCTACCCTGGACTAGAATTCATCTCATGACTTTTCAGCCCACCTACTGTAGAAAGCCACCTAACCTCCTGACTGTCCTTCAAGTGTGTCAAGCTCATTCCCACATCAGGGACTTTGTACTTGCACTTCCTCCTTTTTGAAATGCTCTTCTCCCAACTCTTTGCATGGCTGCCCCTTCACTTCATTTAAATCTCTGTTCGAATTTCACCCTTCTTTTTAAAATTAAAAAAAAAAGCCTTCCTTGACCATTCCAACTACTCTTATTATCCCTTCCAGTACTCTTTTCTCCTTATCTACTTTTGTTTTCTTAATCATGCCTATCATTATCTGACAAATATTGATTTTTCGGTCCACCCTCCCACTGGAAATCAGGTCACTGACGTTGGGAACTTTGTTTTCTTTACTACATTATCACCTTTGCTTAGAACAATGTCTCACACAATCAGTAGTGGTGGAATGTATATTTCATGAATGAATGAAAAGATGAATGCCTAATTTCCCCAGGTTTGGAATTCTAGTAAGTAATTAGTAAGAGAATTAGTAAGAGAATTAGTAAGAGAATTAAAGGGATCCCTTTTATATTTGTGAAGAGAAACCACTCCAGTCAATCTCTGGCCAGCCTGTGTACTGCCATCCTTGCGTCAGCTGCCCACCCTTTCTTTGGTCTACTCAGGGTTGAGATGGGGCCACTTTTCATAGTATGGAGCGCTGGTACTTATAGCATCAGGCAGGCAGATGCCTTCAGGTGGGATTTGAGTGGCTCAGCCCTGGTGGCACTTGGGCTTCGTGAAGCACCAGTTCAGCAATAACAGAGAGGCCATCTACCTGTGGCTAGAAATGTCAAGGTCAGGAAATAGGTTGCTTCTTCCAGGTACTATCTCTCTCTCTGGCCTCAGTCATAATTTTCCTTAATTTTAATTTTTTTAAAATGTGTTCTGCATTTTATACTGAATTTTTATGAGCAGTTAATAATAATTATAGTTAATATTTTTGAAATTCCCTATGAGCCTGTCACTTTATGAGCATATTTCTGTACCTTAACTCCTAGAATCCTCATGACCATCCTCTAAGGTCGGTACTGTGATTATCATCTTCATTTTGAAGATGAAGAAATCTGATAATAGAGAAAATGAATTGCCTGAGATCTCTCAGTGAGTAATTAATAGAACCAGGATTTGAACCCAGGAAATCTGGTTCAAGCTGTCCATCTAACAAGACTATTTTAGGTAATCAGTCCCTTGTGGGGCTTATCAAGAAGTCCTTATTTTCTTAGAAATAACATGCTGATGGGGTAAATATATGTAAATATGCTTTTAAAATGACAAAATACTCTGTGTAAGCTATTTTTATTAAGCAAACATTTAAAATACATTAAATATACATTTGGGTCTGTGCAATGTCACAGACTTAAGATCTAGTATTTTCTGTGACCTTTGCATCTGTTTTTTATGGATGCTCACCAGAAATTTAAATTTTTTCTTTTGCCCAGATTGGCAGAGTTTTCTTTTTTTATTTTGTTTTATTTTTTGTTTTAATTTTTTATTGAAGTGTAGTTGATTTATAATGCTGTGGTAGTTTTTGGTGAACAGGAAAGTGATTCAGTTATATATATATATATATATATATTTTTTTTTTTTTTATATTCTTTTCCATTATGGTTTATTACAGGATATTGACTATAGTTCCCTGTGCTATACAGTAGGACCTTGTTGTTTACCTATTATATACATAATAGTTTGTATTTGCTAACCCCAATCTCCCAATCCACCCCTCCCCCTCCCCCTCCCCCTTTGCAACCACAAGTCTGTTCTCTATGTCTGTGAGTCTGTTTCTGTTTCGTAGATAAGTTCATTTGTGCCATTTTATGGTTCCACAAATAAGTGATATCATACGGTATTTGTTATTTTCTTTCTGACTTCACTTAGTATGATAATCTCTAGGTCCATCCATGTAGCTGCAAATGGCATTATTTCGTTCTTTTTTTATGGCTGAGTAGTCCATTGTATATATGTACCACATCTTCTTTATCCATTTATCCGTCAGTGGACGTTTTGGTTGCCTCCCTGTCTTGGCTATTGTAAATATTGCTGCTATGAACATAGGGGTGCATGTATCTTTTTGAATAATAGTTGTGTCCAGATACATGCCCAGGAGTGGGATTGCTGGATCATATGGTAGCTCTGTTTTTATTTTTCTGAGGAACCTCCATATTGTCTTCCATAGTGGCTGCACCAACTTACATTCCCACCAACAGTGTAGGAGGGTTCCCTTTTCTCCACACCCTCCCTAGCATTTGTTATTTGTAGACTTTTAATGGTGACCATTCTGACTGTTGTGAGGTTGGTACCTCATTGTAGTTTCGATTTGCATTTCTCTAATAATTAGCGATGTTGAGCATCTTTTCTTGTGCCTGTTGGCAATCTTTGTGTTATCTTTGGAGAAATGTCTATTTAGGTCTACTGCCCATTACTTGATTGGGTTTTTGGTTGTTGTTGTTATTGAGTTGTATGAGCTGTTTGTATATTTTGGAAATTAAGCCATGGTCGGTCACTTCGTTTGCAAACATTTGCTCTCATTCCGCAGGTTGTCTTTTCATTCTGTTTATGGTTTCCTTTGCCGTGCAAAAGCTTGTACGTTTGATTAGGTCTCATTTGTTTATTTTTGCTTTTATTTCTATTGCCTTGGGAGACTGACCTAAGAAAACATTGCTATCTATGAATTATGTCAGAGAATGTTCTGTCTATGTTCTCTTCTAGGAGTTTTATGTGTCATGTCTTATATTTGTCTTTAAGCCCTTTTGAGTTTACTTTTGTGTATGGCGTGAGGGAGTGTTCTAACTTCATTGATTTACATGAGGCAGTCCGGCTTTCCCAACACCACTCCCTGAAGAGACTGTCTTTTCTCCATTTTATATTCTTGGCAGAGTTTTCAATTAAGAAAGTTGCCAATTTTTACAATAAGCAAGGATCAAGGCCCTAAAATACTTTGCTCCACTTAATACTTTGTCTTTGGATTTGGCAGGACTCTCTAACAAATGCCGAAAAGTGTCAGAAACACTTTAAATAAGTTAAGGTTTATACTAAGGGCAACAAACTGTTTTGTTGGGTTTCTTGAGCTGTGGTTACAACAAGAATATAAACACATAGGTATAAGATAGGTGCTTGAGAAAGAAAGTAATCCATTACTTAGCATCTTCTATACGCATGGCCCCATGTTAAGCACTGGGAGATGTACAATGATGTATAAGACAACATTCCAAATTCATGTTGTGGGCTTTTTTTCTGAACCACAAAAAAAGACTTGAATATTCAATATGTGACTGCCTCAAGTCCTTTGTAATACCATGAAGTGCAGGCAGAAGCCAATAGTTCCATCCCTCGCACCTGTTGTACCCTTGTATCTTTCCACCGCTGACTGGTAGGTAACTCCTAAGGATTTTCTCTTTAAAAAGGCTTGACTGTTCACATTACATTAAATTGAAGCAGGTGAGAATTTATTTATCCTCGTATTTTATAGTAAGGGCTGTATGAGAAAAAGGCCACATTTACAAACATCCGTCTATAGACTGCTAGTCTTCTTCATCTTTAAGCAGCATGTTAGTTCTATTCTTGTTTTGTTTTGCACATGTGCTTTTTAGAAAAGACCGTAATTTGCTCTGTAGTCTTGATTTCCATTTTTTTGGTGAAGTTGTTCAAGGTCGTCGTGGTCCATATCCATCAATCATGCCTGCTTCACAGATTTCCTTTGTCAGTAGTACATATCAGTATGATTAATGGTTCAGGGTTCGTATTCAGGAATCTGATTGGATAACTGTCATTTCATTTGTTGGAACTGACAATTCAAAAAACATTGATAAAGTTGTCCAAGAAAAGAGAGTAATGCAAGTCAGTTTTACTTATTATGAACAGTAAAGCTTGGTAATTTGTTGGTATAAATAGGCCCTATACTTCAGTGTATTTCCTGGGCCTGAGGGAAGGCATTAACCCTTTTTGAGTGACTGTACCACAGCATTAAGTGGTAGCTCTGTGATGTGAAAGAGTGAATATCATACTATGTTGAAGGCTTCATCACTGGTGAATCAGGGTCCGTGACGTCTTTAGTAAAACCTTACTTTTGTTCTGTTCCTAACAGGGAGTAGTAATTATTTACTTACTTTTTAAAATATATGTATTTATTAATTATAAAATTACTTAACTACTTAAGAGGTGTGCTGTTTTTTTAAGAATGATAGCTGTTTATTATTAAAGATAATGTAAAGATTATCAAAAACTTTTCAAAAATCCTCTGAAATACTACTGTTAAAGATAATTTTTAAAAAAATATATTTATTTTATTTTATTTTTGGCTGTGATGGGTCTTTGTTGCTGCGAGCGGGCTTTCTCTAGTTGTGGCGAGCGGGGGCTACTCTTCGTTGCGGTGGCTTCTCCTGCTGCAGAGCACAGGCTCCAGGCACGCGGGCTTCAGTAGTTGTGGCTCACAGGCTCCAGAGTGCAGGCTCAGCAGCTGTAGCACACGGGCCCAGCTGCTCCGTGGCATGTGGGATCCTCCCGGACCAGGGCTCGAACCCGTGTCACCTGCATTGGCAGGTGGATTCTTAACCACTGTGCCACCAGGGAAGCCCTAAGGATGATTCTTGATCTTAGAGGAGATCTTAGACAGAGGGGCATAGGGATGATGGAGTACTGAAATAGACTCAAGTGTTTTCTAGAAATTTAGTGAATGATAAAAGGTGTATTATAAGTCAGTGGGTTTTTTTTTTTTTTTTTTTTGTCAATTGTGTTGATATAGATGGTTTTCTTTTTGAGGAAAATCAGCTTGTTCTCAACTCACTCTTGATACTTATGTAAACTTCAAACATATCAAAGATTTTTTTACAGTGAAATTATAAAATTATTATGATTAAATATGTTAATATTCTAAAACCTTGGTTTTAGGAGGCCTTTTAAAATGTGTCAGAAGTCCAGAATTAAAAAAGGAAAAAAACTAAGTTTGACTGAATAAAGTAGAAAAACTTCAGTATAGCAGAAAACAAACAAAACACTACAAAATCATGGACAACATTAAAAGAGAAAACAAAGTGGGAGGAAGTGACAACACACGACTAAGTTAATTAGAGTAATCAATAAAAATAAGAAACTACAATAAACAAATGCACATAGAGGAATACTTCTTCACAGAAGGGGAAAAATCAATAAACATATGCTTTCTTAATGTCCAAGGCATCAATAAGCATATACTTTACTAGTATTTTAAAAATCCATAGCACATATTTTATTAGTATTCCCAGAAATTCCATTATAATCAACAAATGGAAAGGATTTTATTGTCAATAAAGCCCGTGAAACTTAGTTGTCTCATTTTTCCAGATTATGTGGTATGTAGACAGCATGTAGTCTCTTTTTTTTTTTTTTTTTTTAATTAATAGACTTTTTACTTTTTTTTTTAAGTATTTGTTTTTTTTTTTTTTTTTAATTTATTTATGGCTGTGTTGGGTCTTCGTTTCTGTGCGAGGGCTTTCTCTAGTTGTGGCAAGCGGGGACCACTCTTCATCGCGGTGCGCAGGCCTCTCACTATCGCGGCCTCTCCTTGCGGAGCACGGGCTCCAGACGCGCAGGCTCAGTAATTGTGGCTCACGGGCCCAGTTGCTCCGCGGCATGTGGGATCTTCCCAGACCAGGGCTCGAACCCGTGTCCCCTGCATTGGCAGGCAGACTCTCAACCACTGTGCCACCAGGGAAGCCCGCATGTAGTCTCTTTACCGATAGAAGGGATGGGATAAGACCAGCAGTGTCATATATGATTCCACATGGAAGTCCAAGAATATCTTGGGATTTTCTAGATTTTACATATCAGAGAAAATGCTCTGTTTATGTTATGAGATATATTTATAATTTTAATACACAAATAAGTGAATGATCAAAATTGTTCAAACTATAGCTTTTGGATACATTCTCATGGTGGATATTTATGCCTCAACCACTATGAAACTCAGACTGTTATTGAAAAGGACCTTTCCCTCTTTCTTTACACTGAATTCAGGCTCTTGCAGATCTTTCGTAATTTCTGCTTTGAGATCAGGTGGTGCTGTTGTACTGAAGTTGCAGGTTTCTGTCAAAAAATCCCAGAGCAGGTCTCCATTTTCATTGCCGTCAATAAAACAGTCAGATATGTCCATGGTGGACAGAAGGTCATAACACTCATACTTAATCCCCATCTTGTCCAGCATCTGCATGAGGTCAGATGACGTGACATACTGGCAGAGCTCATCCCGGTGTAAGTGAGATCCGTACTTTTTCCACAGCTTGTTCCAGCTACTGGTTCCTGTGCAACAGAACAAAATTCATGCTTTCAGTTATTCTTCTTTTCCTTTACCTACTCTGCCAACCAGTACACTAGATGCTTGGAATAGAGCAGTCAATTTAAAAAAAAAAGAAATTCTTGCCTTTGTGTAGCTCAGTTCAAGGAGTGAAGGGGGTGGGAGGAGAGAAAGTTAAATAAATAAGTAAATAAATCAGGTATCAGATGGTGCAGAGTGCTAATGAAAAACAAATCAGAGCAAGGAATAAGGGGGATCGAAGAGTTGGATGGGTTGCTGTTTCATATCAGGTGGTCGCAGACTGTCTCTCTAATAATGTGCCATTTGAGCAGAGACATGACAGCAAGCCACACAGATATCAGAGAGGAGATTACTCCAGGTAGAGAGAAGAGCAGCTGCAAAGGACCTGAAGCAGGAACAGGCTTGGCATGTTAAGAACTAGCCAGGAAGCCAGTGAGATTGGAATTGAGTGAACAGAGGGGAGCATGGAAGGAGAGGAGGTTGTATGGGTGATGGTGAGGAGTAGATTGGGTGCTAAATCGTATGGAAAAAGATGAGAAGCCGTTGTAGTGTGGTCTAATAGAACTTTCTGGACTCTTGGACATGTTCCATATTTGCATTGCCCAGTATCGTAGCCACTAACCACTTTATGGTTATGGAACACGTGAACTGTGGCTAGTGTGACTAAGGAAGTGAATTTTAAGTGTTAACTTCATCTTAATTCATTTCACTTTCAGTAGCCAACTGTGGCTTCCATATTGGACAACACAATATTAGAGTGACTTAACCTGATTTGCATTTTCATAAGGTCACTCTGGCCACACGGATGGACTATTCTCTATTGAGAATAGACTATAGGGGCGTAAGGACAGAGCAGGAAGAACAGTAAGAAAGCTACTGCAATAATCTGGGTGCTAGATGATGTTACGTTGCACCAGCAAGATTGGAGGTGATGAGAAGTGGTTGAATTTTTTATATATTACACTCCTAGATCCAATGCCATTTGCCAATGATTTGGATATTGTTAACAATAATAATTTGGATAGTGAAAGAAAGAAAAGAATCAGTGATGACCCCAGTCGTTTTGGCCCAAGCATCTGAAAAGAGAGAATTGCCATAATTGGAAATGGGAAGAATGAGGGAGGAACATTTTTAAATGTGTTATCAGGCATCTGGTTTTGGAAACATAAGGTTGAGATACCCGTTGGACGTTCAGGTGGTGATAGGAGGAAGGCAGTTGTTTATGTTAGTCTGGCTCAGAGGAAAGGGTCTAAGAGTAAAAATTGAAATAGAAAGAAAGAGCACAGCAAATACAATGATAGTTTACCCCAACCAAAGATGGGGTAGCCTCTCATGTCTGTACAATTACAGGATGCTGCCTTGCACTGCAACAGCTAGGCTGAGTCCTAAAAATTTTGTCCCCAGCTTTAGAAGATACATTAGCAGTGTATGTTGTATTTAATTGAAAACCTGGCCCAGTGTAGAAGCTGAGAGATACAGCA
Source organism: Eschrichtius robustus (assembly GCF_028021215.1). Lineage (NCBI taxonomy): Eukaryota > Metazoa > Chordata > Mammalia > Artiodactyla > Eschrichtiidae > Eschrichtius > Eschrichtius robustus. The sequence continues at coordinate 92,203,741 of NC_090828.1, forward strand.
TCTGTGGGAGAGATAGGTTGGACCGTTCTGACACTTCATGAATGAGATGAGGTTTGGTATCTAGTTTCTCAGAAGCTCAGCTTTCTCATCTATAAGATAGAGATAACCATACTTACCTCAAATGCAACTGCAAGTATTAAATGAGATATTTGAAGTGAATCATTGCTCAGTGGTAAGCACATGGCAGATGTGTAATAAGTACTTACAAAATAAATGAATATTATATGGAATTACTTTGATAATGTATTTCCACTGGTTGTAATCTTGAGAATGTGAAAAGACAAATTTGCTGTTCAGAAATCTGTAATAATACTAATAAATCAAAACAAAAGAACAGCTATTTATGGACTTTCTAACATACGCATCTAATACTGGGCTATTACAGAGATAGTGGATATGTGCAGCAATTAAGAGTGGTCTCTAAGGCCTGACTTTCTGAGTGTGAAGCCTGGCTTTTCCTCTTACTAGCTTTATGAACCTGTGCCTCAGTTTTGTCATCTATAAATCAGGGATAATAACAGAATATCTTCATAGGATTGTTCCAAGGATTCACCAAGTTAATAAAGTAAGGCACTTAGAACCACGACTGGCACATAGTAAACACTGCTGAAGTGTTATGAAATTAAGTTGGACTTGGCCAAAGCAATATAAGAGAGAACTTACAACTCAATGAGTTTCCAGGATTAAAAGTTAAGATTTCAAAGGCATGAACTATTTTGGTTCCGAAAGCTCCTTTATGACGTAATGAAAGTAATCGGACTCTCCAGAAAACTATACAAGCACTATATAGCCACACAATTCTGCATATAATTATAGGGCGTTGGCCTCATGCATGGGCTTGGCTCAAGTCTCCTGATTTAACTCAACAAAAGAGAATAACCAAGGCAGAAAATGGTAAATAATAAATAAATAAATAGCCTAGATAATTGATGTTCCACTAACATTTCAGAAGAGGGAACGATAACTACAGGATAAGCTCTAGAAGAAGGTGGAATTGGAATGAAGCAGAAAAAAATAAAACCTCAGTTCAGTGAAAAAAAAAAAAAGAGAGTCATGAGCATGTACTACAAAAATCTTTCATTCCAAAGACAGTGACTGTCTAAATAAGAATTTGCCTGCAAACAAGACTACAAGAAAATAAATATTTCAGTGGTTGAGGAAAGGCTCTGTTATCATTCACCCTGGCAGAGAAAAAAGAACCAAACACTAATTGCGGAGAATTTGCTGGTGTCAGTGTTCTGTGACTCAGTGCCATTTCTGAGCTGAGCAATTAGAAACTTTCTGACTGATACATTATCATAATGGCTCCCGGTGGGCACAACATATGGTGTTACTTTTGTTTTCAACATGACATAAACCAGGTCCCTCACCCCCCCCACCCCCCCCACCCCCCCCACCCCGTATTAAAAATAACACACCATGATTTGCCTCCTTCCTTAGATAAGGAGAGGGCAGGACAGAAAATGTCACTGATCTCCTGGCTAATCTCCTGTAACCAGATAAGTTGCATTTTAATTAGCAACTCTCTCAACGAAAGCCTGGCTACTACATTTGCAGAAAAACATGCCACTAACATTATTTTAGTGTGGGATACTCCTCATTTCAAAAATCCACCTCTTCTTATTTCTCTTCGTTTTCATCCCCAAATCAAATCGTTTATCATTATAATCAGGAACTTCTGTTTGTTATAAATAAGTAAATATTTACTGAGCTGGGCTAACTCTTTAATGGATACTTAGGAACCAGAGGAAAGCCTCTGTTCCCTCCAGCAGCATGTATTCAAACGGGCTGACCAGAAAAATACTGTCATTTAATTCTGATTTCAATTTCTCTTCCTTTTCCTAATTAGTTTCACTTGCCTACCCTTCATTGCTTTTGTCTGCCTATTTTGGTGTGCACTGTGTGCGTGTGAGTATGTGTATCTTCTTTATTGAGTCTTTTATTCCTGTTTATTAAATCCATCTTCAAATCTCCAGAACTTTCGGTATTCTCTGATTCCATGTCTATCATGTTAGCTAAAACATGGTATCTTTTTCTGAATGGACATTCAGAACTAGTTGTAGTTGGGATAGTATAAGGCAGAAATAATAAACAATTATTCAGTTCAATTCAAACACATTCACTGGGTGTCTTCTTCTAGGTGCCAAGGGTTTTGCAAAGATCTGGAACTAGAGATAAGAGGCAGAGCGTCCTGCTCTCCAGGACCTCTCCTTAAACTCCCTGTCTGCCTCTGATCAGAAATTAGCACCTTTTTGAAAGTATGTACATGTCTGAATCCTCCATTAGATTAGGAGCCTTTCAAAGGTAGAGGAGTAACAGTCATCTTTGCAACCCCAGAGCCTAGCAGTGACCAACTAGAGGAGCTCAATAAAAGCTGAATGAACCAAATCTACACGACTATCCTATGCAGCCAACTTGGGACCAAGAGTGTAGGCTGTGTTTGAATATGCTGAATACATCTGTCACCTTAACCAAGCTAGGTGCCCTGCATAATTAAATCTAGAAACTGACCCCGTATTTCATTATCTTAGAATCTAATAAATTGCAAAAAAAAAAAATGGGTGTCCATATGGTGCTCAAATAACTGAGTAATTTAGTTTATTCAGAGAGAGAGCGCATCAGTTCAGTAACAGGTCAGTGTCTGACTCGGATGGACGGGCAGGAGCCTTAGCTGTGGGGCATATTTAAGATGACCTTTTAGAGCAAGATGTTAATCCAGACATACCATTATGCGCTTAGGTGAGATACTGGCTTGATGAGTGTTCTTAGAAATTTAACTTAGTGACTAGTTCTAAGCTTGCCCGACTCTGTCGGCATCGAGTACTCAGTTTGCTGTATTGCAGTGAGGCTATGGATGACAATATTGCCCCGAAAGAAAGGAAATACACAAACAGGCTTCTTCACTTCTGGGTAATCATGAAGCAAATTCCATTTAGAAAGTGACTGCAACAAATGTGATAAAAACAGAGCCTAGTGTGAACCATTTTGGTGCAGGTGTTTCAAGTTTTAGGGTAATATTCAAGTTTTAGGAATGTTTTCTTTGGGCAAGTATGAAGAATGGGGTTTCAAGAATTATAGTTGGGGCTGAGAAAGTAGTTTAGGGTAATGGTTTTTCTACAGCGGTAAGGTAGGAAGTTGATCAGGCACCTCAGATGACCCGGGGAGCTTTCCCAAACTTGCCTGCTATCCACAGACTGGTCTGGCAGATAGGGATTTGCAGTGATATCATCAAATGAAAAAGTGACTAATAAAAATGTGGATCAATTCTATACGTGTTAATTGACAACGATATAAAACAAATCTGATTAGAAAGTTCTTGTGATTAACTTTGTTTTCACTGTTGGAAATTGACCATGCTCTATTTTCCTGAAAGTTGACCCATATATTTGTATCCGCTTTATGAATGCGACAAAGCAGTTCTTGCTATTTTTACAAAAGAAGCCCATAGGCACTTCCGTACACCGAGGGGCCAACAGAATTTATCTCAGAGAAATATACTGTTGTTAAGATGGGTTTATAGGTGCACAGGTTTATCTAGGTCAGAGAGGCAGAGCAAAAGGGAGTTAAACTGCTCTAGGTAACAAATACGAGGGGTAGAAGGGGGAAGTGAGGAGCTGGTATCTTAGGAAAAGCACGGGAGTTAAGAGGGTTGTGTGTTACCAGTGTTTTCCTCTTTGGGATACCTGCCTCCCACGCTGTGCGCAGTAACGAAAAATTGTAAGCTGTGCGCTGAAAAAGTTAGTAAAACATCTCCACCGTCAAACTACAGAAGGAGTAAGTTTTGACTCAAAATACCTTTTTTTATGGAAGCTAACTGGTTTTTGCGCTTTTACTCCCTTTCTTTGATCTTTTTCCCCCATGAATGTATATAGACATAGTACATGTGAACTACATGTATGCATAGTTGCCATATTATGTAGGTATGATTATCTGGAAATAGTCCTTGCATGAACTAAGGCTCACAGACCAAGTTCACACAGCTAGGAAGTGCCTGAGCATTCTTGATTTTATGTATCGTCCTGCATTTCACTGGGCCTGTTGTGGTTTGCACATATCCTGATGCCAATAAACCATGGATTCTATTAACGTATTCATGATGTAGCCAGCAGAATACTGTATCCATAAGGGCACTTAGTCCATTCTCAGTTGCTTGTAGACTGCTCATGCCACTTTCTAAACCTTAGGCTGGCTTTTTCTTATTGGTAGGCATATACTCATAGAGAGCTGCCTTCTGACACTCAAATACTTGACTTCTGAAAATATTTAAGCATAAACCAAATATATATAACAGTGGATCTGCATTTGATATGAAATATATCCTAAAATCAAACATATATGACTACTGGATGAATTGCTATTTCTGCCTGCAACACTGTTTCTTTATTATTGATACAGATTATCAAGAATAGACTGCCCTCAGTGTTGATAACTAAATTTACTTCTGTATTCCTAAATGCAGTACAAAGTGCTTTACCCAAGTGTCCTAATTTAGAGAGAGGTTGGTGGGAAACATCCAGTTTACAGAAGCCCTTCTAAATGGTAAGATAGAACTCTCCCACACAAATGAGTATTTTTAACTAACCTGAGATAAAAATAGTATATCAAATGTTCCCTTAGAGAAGAGGTTGTGTACAGGAACTCTCATTTGCCAAACTCGCACATGAGTTCAAACCCAGGATTATAGGCAACAGCTGTGTTTGCCATCCTTAAAGCCATTCCTCATATTTAAGAATACTTGGGGACTTCCCTGGTGGCACAGTGGTTGAGAATCCGCCTGCCAATGCAGGGGACACGGGTTCGAGCCCTGGTTCGGGAAGATCCTACATGCTGGGGAGCAACTAAGCCCACGCACCACAACTGCTGAGCCTGCGCTCTAGAGCCCGTGAGCCACAACTACTGAGCTCCGGCGCCACAACTACTGAAGCCCGCGCACCACAGCAAAGAGTAGCCCCCGCTCGTAGCAATTAGAGAAAGCCCACAGCCAGCAACGAAGACCCAATGCGGCCAAAAATAAATAAATAAATAAGTAAATTTATAAAGAAAAAAAAGAATAAATGAATTTTGCGACATATGGTTTCTGAGTATGGGGTCTGGTATAAGCTTAGGGAGATAGAAGCTGCTGTGTACATGGAGTGAACCTGCCTAGCAGTGTGTGGACAATCCACAAAGGCTGCTGAATGAAAGAAGTAATGAATTAATGAATGCAACAATGTCAGTGTTTCATTTGCTAATCTGTTTACTTATGTTCTCTGTGTGGTACATATTGTATCGTTGGAAACAACATGACATGATCAAATGCCTTCTTTGGAAAATAACACGACAACACAAAACAAAACAAGTGGACCATTTTTGATAGTTACTCGAGAAAACCTGAATGAACAACATTGATAATGGCTCTAGAAATGCAAATTAATCAAATATGATAGTGTCCCAAATATTTAAACCTTTATTTTATTGATATTTATTAATAAACATCACAGAAGAGAAAGAGACATTCCAGGGACAAAAAGGAGGTAAATAGATATATTTACTATTTTTAGTCTCGTTAAAAACATTCCTATCAGTTGTATCTGCTGTATGTTAAATGAATATTTTTTATACAGAGACAACAAGGATATATTTTCCTGAGAGAAAGAAGTAAACAGACATTTAATTCCACTGGAACTCCTAAATTGAAAGCTGTTGTGAAGGACTTTCCTAATACTGTGTTAATTAATTGACCCTGATCAGAAGCCAAATCAAGAATTTCATAATGAAGATGAAATATACCAGCTGCCTTCAAACACATCCATCCATGCGCTATCACTGTTTTAAAATTCAGGCTGAAGGAAAATAACTTACCGGACACAACAGTAATGAGAATCTTAGCACTGGTAGCTAAGAGACTATGGAAGAATTTCAGGGTGGCTGGGATGTCTTTTACATAATACAGCATCTAGAAATGAAGGAAGAGAGAAACGAGATGCTTTTCTATGTCAACGTCTTTGTTGCTTGGACTGAATACTCACTAGAAGGTTTGATGTTCAAGTTGAGTGGATTTTTATTCAACAAAACACTTAAGACATTTAAAAATTAACGATGTTACATATAGAGGTAGAATAATAGTGTGAGAAAATATTTGGGGAGAGGGGAAACTATGGTATTTACTCAACTAGAGTCAAACAGCTTAAACTTTACTCTTTCTGGCTTCATTAACACAGACATTTATAGCTCGAGACAGTCTGCATTCCGCATGGGGGCAGTGAAGTCTAATGCTCACTCTATATTTTGTGAGTTTTAGTAGTTCTGGGCAAAAATGGTGCTGGAACCGTAAAAACATTCCATTTCATGGAGCGTTGCTTTAAAATTAAGCCCTTTGCACTAGCTTCACCATAGGCTCACAGATGCTTTTTTTAAAATCATGGAAAATGTGACAGGCTTTGATGTTGACAGATTCTCTAGGGAAATGGACTGGATAAAGCCTAAAGTTACATGCATGGTCCCAGGGTGCTAGGAGTCAGCCCACCCTTTTTTTTTTTTTTTTTTAAATAGATCTTTATTGGAGTATAATTGCTTCACAATACCGTGTTAGTTTCTGTTGCACAACAAAGCGAATCAGCCATACGCATACATATGTCCCCATATCCCCTCTCTCCCATCCTCCCTATCCCACCCCTCTAGGTGGTCACAAAGCACCCAGCCGATCTCCCTGTGCTATGCTGCTGCTTCCCACCAGCCAACTATTTTACATTCGGTAGTGTATGTATGTCGATGCTACTCTCACTTCGCCCCAGCTTTGCCCTCCCACCCCGTGTCCTCAACACCATTCTCTACGTCTACCTCTTTATTCCTGCCCTGCAACTAGGTTCATCAGTAGCTTTTTTTTTTTTTTTTTTTTTTTTTTAGATTCCATATATATCTGTTAGCGTACAGTATCTGTTTTTCTCTTTCTGACCCAGAGTGAAGTAAGCCCACCCGTTTTTAATAACTGAACCATCTCTGGTGAAGTGCAGGGAGAGGTCTTTCCACCCAACACAGACAGAGCTTGGAATTAAACATTGGCAGTAGAAAATTTTCCCTAAGGACTTACATCCCTGGAACCTACCCCCAGAGACACTTCTTAACGTCGCATCTTCAGCTCTCTTAAACAAGAATTCAATGTTTTATGTAGATGCCATGATAGAATTTATTGCATAAAGCAAAAACAACCTAAGCTATGCCCCTCTCACACAAATGAACGCAATACAACGGAGCTGCACACGGCTTGTGCGGTATCACGGGCCATATTTAGTATCATGTCACTCCATGCTGTTCATCACAGGGACCATGCATAGACAGGCACCCAGATGCAGCTAATCCACAGGATGGCTAACAATCCATGACATGACCTGGCTGAAAAGAGGAGGTGGGTCATAGCAGATGCTCTGAAATTTGATCTAATAGGCATAGAATCTCTGCAGTTGATTATGAATATTAAGTTGAAGGATGTCATGAGAACGCTAGGACTGTTAGGAGCAATAAAAAGAGAAATAGCACAGAAAAATGCAGAGTAGATGGAGAGGAACAGAGCAGTAATGCAGAGGAAGCAGAGTTGCTATAAGAAAGAAAGAACAGGGCTTCCCTGGTGGCACAGTGGTTGAGAGTCTGCCTGCCAATGCGGGGGACACGGGTTCAAGCCCTGGTCTGGGAGGATCCCACATGCCGCGGAGCGACTGGGCCCGTGAGCCACAACTACTGAGCCTGCGCGTCTGGAGCCTGTGCTCCGCAACAAGAGAGGCCGCGACAGTGAGAGGCCTGCGCACCACGATGAAGAGTGGCCCCCGCTCGCCGCAACTGGAGAAAGCCCTCGCACAGCAACGAAGACCCAACACAGCTTAAAAAAAATAAAATAAATTAAAAAATAATAATTAAAAAAAAATGATAGTGTCTATTAACTGTCGCTAAATATAAGCACTAATCCATTCCTAATTACTGTGTTTTAAAAGCCAACACTCTTCAAACACTGAGATATTTAAAGAAATGGGTTAAAATAAATAAATAAATAAAAGAAAGAAAGAACAAACGTGGAGCTTTTGAGAGAAACTGGAGAATGATCTCTGAAGCTGCAACATTATATAAGAATTTTATAAGAATGGGATCCAGAGCATATGTGGAGGGATTGGCTTTTGATAAAGGGAGGCTTTTGTAATAAGAGGAAAGAAAGACATGGTGCATACAGGTGCAGCTATGTTTGTAAATTTGGAGAGTGAAAGATGATTTTCTACCTGATGGTTTCTCTTTCTGCCACAGAATGGGAAGTGAGGTCATCAGTTGGAAATGAGTGGTGGGGGAGGGATTACAGGAGGTGTAAGGAGACAGAGGGAGGTATGAAATAGTTATACAGGTGACCCTTGAACAAGGCAGGGGTTAGGGGCATCAACACTCTGAGCGCAAATATTCACACATAACATAGAGTTGGCCCTCCCTATATGCAGTTTCTCTGTTTCTGGGGTTCTGCATCCAGTCATGTAGCATTTATTATTGAAAAAAATCCACATATAAGTGGACCCACGCAGTTCGAACCTGTGTTGTTCAAGGGCCAGCTGTATGAGAAGGTGGGAAAGTCAGTCTAGTAGAGAAACATAGGTTTGCTGAGCAATGCTAAGCACTCCCTTATAGGTAAAAGATTTTGTCCGCTAAGAAAGCAAAGATGTAGGATTGCCTGGGTATGCTGACCTTGGAGTCATTTCTTCCTATGATTTTAAAAACTTTATTCCTGTGGGATGACTGTGCTCGTGGACTATAGAAAGCAAAAAGCATCATGTTGTTCATCGTGGTATTTCTAAAATATACACATCTTCTAATGGTAGCCAACACCCAAAGCCTATACACCTATATGCTATCCAGATACGTTAGTGACCTCTGGAAGTATGTCCCCATACCACCTACTGAATTGTCTCCCCCTTTCCAAGAAATACACTATCGTATTTCTAGGAAATACACTATCAGTGCTGGACCATGGAAATAAATTCCTATTTAATGACTGACTAATGTCAGTAACACTCTGTTGACCTGAGAAATCATCTAGCCTGACCTTCTGTCATGTGCACACGAGCCAGGTCATCAAAAGAAGGCAAGGGGCTTCCCTGGTGGCGCAGTGGTTGAGAATCTGCCTGCCAATGCAGGGGACACGGGTTCGAGCCCTGGTCTGGGAAGATCCCACATGCCACGGAGCAGCTGGGCCCGTGAGCCACAACTACTGAGCCTGCGCGTCTGGAGCCTGTGCCCCGCAACGGGAGGGGCCGCGATAGTGAAAGGCCCGCGCACCGCGATGAAGAGTGGCCCCCACTTGCCGTAACTAGAGAAAGCCCTCGCACGAACCGAAGACCCAACACAGCCAAAAAAATAAATAAATAAATAAATAAATAAAGTAGATTAAAAAAAAAAAAAATGGATTCAATAATTTAAAAAAAAAAAAAAAAAAAAAGAAGGCAAAAGCAAGAGGATTCAGAAAAACTCTGGGATGTTGGTCCATCCAGACCATTAGAGTTACTGGAGAATTGTGTTAGGATGTGTTACACTCTACTATCTATGAACTTTCAATCCCACAAAAGTTAAGCCAGCATTGAAAAAAAATCAGTAACTATGGGGGTATTTTGCATAGAGAAAACTGGCTTTTTAAATGTTACAGAGAATCTCTTAGTATTGTCAACATCTTTAACTTCAATTTGGACAGATAATGGTCACTTGTAAAATCAGAAATCAGATTTTCATTTTTCTTTTTAAAGTTAAAATATTAGGTACTCTGAAATATTTCTGAAAAATCTTTCTTCTGAGAGTATATAACAATAAATATTTCTTACCTGAATCATATGAATAAAGTCCCACTTCTGAAGTTCTTTTTTCTCCATCATTCTATTTTGATATTCAGATGATGTCTCCTTATGCCAAGTAAACTTTATGTTCTCGAGGTTTGATGTCTTGGCTACAAGCTCTAAAATACGGAGAAAAGGTGGCACACCATCAATTTTAACTGCAAATTCGGAACCCATTTCCATTTAGAATTTTAATGCAATCAGTGTTATATACATAACAGATATAAAGCACATTTTTCTTCTTTATAAATCTCCAGAAGACCAAAGAGTTCATCCTAGTTTTTCCATTAGTGTTAAATGAAATTAGAGAACGGAGTCAATAAGAAATAGTTATGAGAATCCTGATCAGACATAGGTACTATTATCTCAGTGTTAATGGGAAATCAACTGGTGAATTTTATCAATGGAAAATTGATGTAAGACAGGTGATATGATCCTGTAACTCAGGAATCAGCAAACCATGGCATGGGCCGTATCTTCCCACCACCTATTTTTAAATAGACTGCAAGCTAAAAATGTACACTACTTTCTGATTTCATGCTTCTTTCATATCTTGTGCCATTACACTTTTAAATGGGTGAACAAAATCAAAAGAAGAATAATACTTCATGATAGGTCAAAATGATATAAAATTCAAATTTTAGTGTTTATAAAGTTTCATTGCAACATACCCACACTCATTAGTGTATGTATTGTCTATGGCTGCTTTTGGGCTTCAGTGGCAGAGCTGATCAGTTGTGACAGAGACCATGTGGCCTTCTAAGTCTAAAATACTTACTATTTGGCCCTTTTTAAAGAAAAGTTTCCTGATTCCTGCTGTAAGCAATGAAACGTAAGCTCTTTAAGGGCAGGGATTCTGTTTAAATACCTCTGAATGAATTAATGACTCTGTCTCTAAGAATAAATATCAAAAATAATAGTTGATGACCAGGGGAGGGATGGAGAGTCAGTAAAAAAAAAAAAAAAAAAGGGGGGGGGGGATTCTAATCACTATTTATATTCTGAGATGTTTAGTCATTCCTGCCAAGAAAACAAATTAATCAGGTTCTTCTCTCAATAAGCTTACAAAGAACATACCACAGCAGCTATGTTGTTAATGATTGAAGGGACGCGTTTGGGATGACAGGCCTTTCAGAATAGAATTTGATATACAGCACCATGGATTACAAGTACCTTTGTACTTGGTGATTTGTTCAGCACTTGGTTCAACAACTTCATTGTTGATACTAACTCCTGGGTATTGAGCCTGCACTTTGGAGAGGATATGAAGATCAATTTCACCTGGAAGAAAAGCATAGGGAACAGATCACCTCAGTCCAGAAAGAAATGATTAAGAATAATCTGAACGAGTTTATTATCTCTAGGAAAGCCCAGCGTAAATAAAGAATACTACTCAGCTGTTGCCCTGCCACAATGTCTATGATGCAGAACAGCTAAGTTGTAAGTAGGAATAATAATGGGATTTGAGGAGGGCTATGATTGCTATTCATTCATTCATTCATATAGCCTTTATTTAATATCTATTATTACATTACAGTAAGTCTAAGATGCCCTTCATTATAGGATGCAAACAGCCCTTCTCTTTATATCCCTAAATCAGAAAAAACACCGTCAATTATAATTTTAAGATTTCATCAACGGGAAGATGTATATCAATTTCAGAGATGTTAAGTATGAAAAAAACATGCCAAAGAATTGATAAATTAGGCTAGGCCAGATGCATACAAGAAATATGTCAAATACAAGATATGTCAGGTATAAAAAAGGATAAAAAAGTATATCAGGGGCTTCCCTGGTGGCGCAGTGGTTGAGAATCTGCCTGCCAATGCAGGGGACACGGGTTTGAGCCCTGGTCTGGGAAGATCCCACATGCCGCGGAGCAACTGGGCCTGTGAGCCACAACTGCTGAGCCTGTGCGTCTGGAGCCTGTGCTCTGCAGCGGGAGAGGCCGCAATAGTGAGAGGCCCGCGCACCGCGATGAGGAGTGGCCCCCGCTTGCCGCAGCTGGAGAAAGCTCTCGCGCAGAGACGAGACCCAACACGGCCACAAATAAATAAATAAATAAATAAATAAATAAATAAATAAGTTTATTAAAAAAAAAAAAAAAGGTATATCAGACATGTGCCCTCAAAAACACCATGGTCTAGTGGTATAGACAGACATGGAAAGAACCCTGGCTGGGTTGGACCAAGGTGGGAAGGAGAAAGGAGACAGCGAGGGGGAGGATAGGAGGAGAGGCCAGAGAGAGGGAAAGCTTCATGGCAGATCACTCCTGAGCTCTTTGTTACAGGGTAAGTGGAAGTTAGCCCAGGGCCTTCTGGGGAAGTGGGAATTGCAGGTAGAGAGGACAGGAAGTCAGGAAACAGAATCGTATATGTGGGACTACTGGCAATTCAGAGTTTTGCAATGTTAGGCAAGGCAGTGCCTCCATGCAAGAGGTGATCCCAGAGAGGTAAATGGAGAGGGAGTTATGGCAGAATAGATATTTATGCATTAATTCATACACCAATGATTAATTGATTACTTACTATGTACCAGGCACTACACTAGGCTCTAGCAAATGATGGTAAGAGGAGCAAATAGATACCTGCCCTGATGAAAATTTAGTCTGCAGGTGACTATGTAAGAGAGATAGATGATGGTAAGTTGGATAGACTTGAGTTCCAAACCTGTCTGATCCGCTTACTTGGTATTATGACCTTTGGAAATTTGCTTTATCTCTCCAAGGTGCATTTTCCTCATCAGAAAAACAGCAGTATTAATAGTACATAATTTATTGGGTGAGAGGATTAAATGAGGCAATGCATATAAAGCACAGTGCAAAATAGAGTTGGCACCTAATAAATGTTAGCTGTTCATTATTTTTATTGTTATCATTGAGTCCCTCTCTTTAAAAATCTCTCTTCTTTCCCTATTACTGATGCCTCCAAATTAAGTTTGCACTTTTATTCTCTTAGTTATGATGTTGACCTTCACTAAAACAGACTTATGTGCTGGCAAGACTAGCATATGAAAATGACATTAGTCTTTAACATTTTGGCATAAATGGCGTTAACAGAACCTTTCCAAGGTTAGATATGGAGGGCGAAAAAAGCATAGGTCATAAGACTGAGAGGTCTGAAAAGAAGGAGATGAGGAAGATAAATCAGGAACAAAAGATGCTAGGCTAGGGAAAGAGGGCCGTCTAATGGTATAATGAGAGTCCCAAGTACTGGTAATGGGAGACAGTGGGGATTAGGGGGGGGGAAGATATGGGAAGGAAGCTGAAACAGAGGATGAAGAAGCCTATGTGACAGTTTTCTCCAAAGCCGGCCCCACCAACCTGACACCTTTTAGTCCTTCCTTAATCATTATTCTAGCCGTCATTTATTGGCCACCTATTATTTGTCAAACACTGTGCTAGGCACTTGACTTGAAACATCTCACTTACTCCTGACCACAATGCTATCACAAACGCCACAGTATTGTTCCCAACTAGATAAGGTGATTTGAGTAATTTGACACTGAGGGGACATTAATGTGCCTAAAGTTTAAGGCATACTTGTCTGACTCTGAAGTGTTTGTTTTTCTAACAATTTCATACTAAGAAATAGGAAAACACCAAATACTAAAAGGACATAGGAAGTTTTTCTCTACAGTAATTATTTTTGGGGGGTACAAAAGATAACTAAGGCAAAAGGTTGATAGGAAAATCTGTGGGCTAATGAGAAATAGATTCCAGCTTGCCCCAAAGGCCCAGAGGCCAAAAGTTTTGTTCTTGCCTCTGTCAGCCTAGCCATGTATTTTATTTTATTTTATTTTTTCTATTAACATGCAATGATTTTATTATTATTATTATTTTAACATCTTTATTGGAGTATAACTGCTTTACAATGGTGTGTTAGTTTCTGCTTTATATCAAAGTGAATCAGTTTTATATATATACATATATCCCCATATCTCTTCCCTCTTGCGTCTCCCTCCCTCCCACCCTCCCTATCCCACCCCTCTAGGTGGTCACAAAGCACCGAGCTGATCTCCCTGTGCTATGCGCCTAGCCATATATTTTAGATTAAAAAAATCATTAATTCTGAGGCTCCCAAATCCAACATTTTAAAATTCAGATAGTGGGATCTACCCAAATGGAAGAATGTATCTAGCACATCCCCAGGGCTCGTTCCAATCTCGTCCCTTTCCCAACCTGCAGAATGTTCTACCATAGAGCCACCCAGTCCCGCCTCCTATGGCAATGACAGAGGGCACAGTACTAGATTTGCAGTGGAGACTCGGAACCCATAGGTTCACGTAACAACCTCTATAGAGCGTGAGCCCACGTGTGGACACGAACCTTCTGTGCATTCACTGCTGGGTCCCTAGCAGAAATGAATGAACAACAAGAGGAGATGATGAAATTATTTCCTCAGGGGGTAGCACATAAAATGCAGTTCTGACTCCATAAGTCAGGTGACCACACTTCTTGTTTGCCAGGGACAGTTGCACTTGCTCCTGGTGCTAATGTCCCATCTGGTTTTGTTTCCCAAGTTTCTTTAATTTTTAACAAAATATTATCACTGCAATTTTATTTTTGAAAATACTTTTTAAAAAATAACTATATTTTAAAGTTTTTTGTATTGAGATATAGTTGATTTACAATATTATATTAGTTTTCAGGTGTACAACAGAATGATTCAAAATTTTTATAGATTATACTTCATATGTAGTTATTATAAAATATTGGCTATACTCCCTGTGCTGTTGTACAATATAGCTTATTTACTTCATACATAGTAGTTTGTACTTCTTAATCCCCTGTGCCTATCTTGCTCCTCCCCCCTTTCCTCTCCCCACTGGTAACCACTAGTTTGTTCTCTTTGAGTCTGTTTCTGTTTTGTTATATTCATTCTTTCATTTTATTTTTTAGATTGCACGTATAGGTGATAACCAAGTATTTGTCTCTCTCTGTCTGACTTATTTCACTTAGCACAAATACCCTCTAGGTCCATCCATGTTGTTGCAAATGGCCGAAGTTCATTCTTTTTTTATGGCTGAGTAATATTCCATGGTGATATATGTATCACATCTTATTTATCCATTCAACTGTTGATGAACACTTAGGTTGCTTCCGTATCTTGGCTATTGTAAATAATACTGCTGTGAACATTGGGGTGCATGTATCTTTTCGAATTAGTGTTTTTGTTTTCTTTGGCTATATACCCAGGAGTGGAATTTCTGGATCATTTGATAGTTCTAGTTTTAGTTTTTTGAGGAACCTCCATACTGTTTTGCATAGTGGCTGCACCAATTTACATTCCTACCAACAGTGTACTAGGGTCCCCTTTTCTCCACATCCTTGCCAACATTTGTTATTTGTAAACTTTTTGATGACATAAAAGAACTATTTTATAAATTGACTGATATAATAAAAACAATTTGTTCAATAAATAAATATTTCAAAAAACTGTAATAATTTTACTCCTTTTACTCACTCTCTCCCACTCTCACTCTTTGGGTTTGACAATAAACAATGTCACCATGCTCATAAGGCACTTATTTTCTGTGTTATGTTTGTTATTTATAACAGACTCTATTATTTCTTATTGTGAGATTATATATATATATATATATATATATATATAGAGAGAGAGAGAGAGAGAGGGAGAGAGAGATCTCCCATAAGACAATATATTCCTTGATCTCATACCATATGTAGTTTGCATTCTTGTATCACTCAGAAATAAGAGAAATGCGTTTTAAAAAATGATTTATATGAGCCTCTTTCCCCCAAAAAAGAGAGTCAGTAGAGAGGTAGTTCGGATGTTCTGTAGTATTACAGTCTAAACATTTAGCATTCAGTTCTAAATAAATTTAGTTACAAATATTTTCTTGATACATCACCTATACTGTTTACTTTCCATCCAGACATCCAAGCTTTGCTCTTTTCTTCATCTTGCCTCCCTGGCCACCTGTAAGTTTTCCTGCTGTATGTTTCATTACTTTCTCTTTTCCATCCATACTAGCAATGTCCTTGTTTAGGCCCAAATTACCTATCTCTTGGAATACTAAAATAATAACCTAAAAATTCAGCCTGTGTCTGCTGAACTTGGTCTCCCTCAAAGCCATCACTACAACAACCATTTAAAACCCTGAGCTAATAAGCAAGCCCAATATTTCTGAGGTTAAAACCTTCTAATGACTAATCAACTGGATTAAGTCCAAACTCCTTAACTGAGCACAGACCACCTTGCCTGCTTTCTTATTCTCATCTCTCACAACCTCATATTTTGAAACTCTTGTCTCTAGGAACCCTGAATTTCTTGTATTTCTACGCTGCACTCTCCCCCTCGCCCCCCCATCAACATCATGACTCTTCCATACATTTTGCCTGCGCTCTCTCCTCTGCCAGGAAGACTCTCCCCTCACTGCCTCACTTCATCTGACTGACTCTTAGGCATGAACTCTTCCACACATCACTAACTACCTTGGGAGTCTTTCTCACAGAGCCTAGCAGTAGCATCAGAACCCATCAGACAGAAGCTGCCAGTTATTTGACTGGAGTTGGCAACACAGATAAAACCTTGTGTTCCCTGATCCTGAATTAGTGCTTTAATTCACTTATTTTATTCACTAGCAAAGGCTTGATTCCAATGAGTTTGTTAAAAAGTATCAAGGACTCTAAAATGCTAGATTAAGCAACTGAGCAGGTTGATCATTAATCACTGAAAAGCATGTGAGGGGTTATCAGACCCTATAGTACCATGAGCCAGCAGTAAAGGGGTTATCAGACCCTATAGTACCATGAGCCAGCAGTAAAGAGATTCAAACAATGAAAAAAAAAAAAGAAAGAAAGAAGATCATTTGTTCTTTCTCGGCTGCATCCTTCTGAATAGGAGCCATAACATTATGAATGTGTTCCAGTATCAGACATTAAGTGCCCTATAAAGGCTTTTAAAGAGCACCCAAGCCAGACTAATATGCCAAAAGAATGGGGGAAAGTAAACTAGAAATGAATCAGTCAAATAATTCAGAAATTCTCCACAAATTCAGGGGTAAACAAAAGAAACGTGGAAGCCAGCAGTCTGCTGCTTTTATTGTGCATCGCAGAGCCTTCTGGAAATCTTAACTTTCAGGTCCAGAAAACAACATTTAAGAGGAATAAGGCAGTACTTATTCATTTTATAGTCAGTCTCCTTTCATATATGATCTCTCACTAGGCATTGCTTGATCATAATTCTGGCAATTGTAGACTACTTACTGATGACATCCTAAGCCTTTAGGCCAGCAGTTGTCTGAGTTAACTATAAAGCCTTATTATTACATGTTTCCCCCTAAAGCTTTGGAACAAAATCTGCAAAGTTTCCTGTGACAAATGGAAAAATTATAGGGATTAAGCAAACTCTTTCCAATATATACCATCCTTCTTTTTTTTTTCTTTTCTTTCCTTCCTTCCTGCACCCCCTTTTGTGACTAGCAAAGCAAATTAATGATTTTGGAGTCTGGGCATTTTATGATGATGTAACTGATTTTCTCAGTTGATCAATATGTGGAGCTTGAGCAAAGTTAGGAAAATCCAAACATGTGTCAGCATGAATCAAAAATTATTTTCTTATTAGTCTGGGTTGTGGGTTGTTTTTTTGTGTTTTTTTTCTATTAGGCTGGGTTGTGGGTGTTTTTTTTTTTTTTTTTTTTTTCTGTTCTGTTCACTCCTGTGTTATTTTCTATCCTGACTTTTTGATTTGGGAAGTTAAATGAAAACTAAATTTTTAAAATCTCCTTCCTTGCAAATCTCTTTCCTTTGTACTACTCCATCCCTCAAATCAGCTACAACTATAGAATGACTTCCCATGTCTCCTTTCTGACCTAAGTTGAGTGTTTTACTTAATTTCACAGTCAGATATTTTTGTGGTTATAATATCTTGCTTTCATATGGGCCATATTTTAAATGCATCATACCTATATTTGAAGAGCGACATATAATTGAAACCTCTGACAGTGGAACTTAAAAAGTTCAAAAACAGGGAAAAGGTGGGGATATTCTCTTCCAGACAACTTTTCTCCACTCCCTGAACTTCAAGGATATATTTCATGAGATAGCAGAGGAATGTTGCCTTTTTGCTTAAAACCCGAGGTCATTTGATTGAAAAGGAAAAAAAATATATATGAAAAGGAAAAGTTAGAGGCTATAGAGAAAATTGAACTCAAATTTTGTATTCACTAGAAATATGCAAATTTGTTAATATCTCTGCCCTTTAAATCGCATATCTGTAAGTTAGGGATAATATGGTCTACTCTTCAGGGTCACGCTGAATGTTAAAGGCATTATATGGAGATAATTTACCACAGTTCATGATATATAGTAATAATTCCATAAATTGAAGTTATTATACATTAAGTCAACAAATATTTTTAAGCACCTACTAAATGCTAGGTTCTAATCACTGGAGATACAGCAATGAATAAAATAGACAAAAACATCCAACCGTTATGGATGATGATAAGTCCCATGGAGAAAACCAAGGCAAAAAATAGCTAGGGGAAGCCATGAGGGGAAGCTCTGTGATTTTCAGTTGGGTTGTCATGTAAGCCTCCAGGAAAAGGTGACATTTAAGAGAAGGCTGAAGGAGACTGGGAAAGAAGGAAATGAAGATTTGCCTTTCTAAATGGGCAGCTCCATAATAAAATGACACTGTGAAAGAGCACTCATCATGTATTCGTGATGGCTTGTCTTTCTGACTGAGCTACATTCAATGAAACACAAAGCCCAGCTTGAGAACCCTGGGGCTGCCCCAAATAAGAACATCCTCCAGGCCAAGAAAATGGAGGATTAAAGACTGGTCAAGTTATCTCCAGCCATTTGATTTCCGTCTACTCTTGCTTCATTTCTAATATCAAAATATATGTGAATTCTTCAGATTATCAGCAGGAAAAATTTTATTCTATTACAGTTGCATTAAGATTACGATCTTCCTTTTTCCCTCTACTAGAATATCAGGCACAAAAAAATTGTTTCTAGGGAGAAAAATTGCCCAGATAACTCTCTGCTTAGTGATGAAAAATAATTTCAGCTATGGGTTTGCAACCAGAACAAGAACAATCTGATTCTGAGCTGTAGTGTAAAAGATAAAAGATTCTTGACGAGATCCTTTCTCTTTCCTTTCTCTCTCAATCTCTCTCTCTCTCTCAATCTCTCTCTCTCTCTCTCTCTCTCTCTCTCTCTCTCTCTCTATTCCCCCCTGGGAGCCTCAGTATGGAGGCAGTTCTGTCAGTATGGAAAGACAAGAGTAGAATATTAAAATAGCTGGAGAGTCACAGGAAGGGGATTATAAATATAAATTCTGAGCCAAAAGGGCATTGCCATTTACTCTCGTGTGTCTCCTGGCTGTTGGCCCAGGAACAATACTGCCTGATTGCTTTGCAACTTCAGAAGAAAAGCCACGCTACCAAAATGTTCTATGAAACACAAACATAGAGAAAATGTCCCAAAGGGTGCTGAACACTGAAGTGTAGAGATATTTGATAAACAACTCAAAAAAGACTGCGTTTTGCCTTACCTTTCAATTTATACATTTTAAACATAAAGATATTTGCTACTTCAGCACATACATAGAGAGGTAAATTCTATACCTACCATATTATGATGTTTATAAGTCATATTGAATTACCCTTAATAAAGTACCAACTTTCTTCTACCTTCTTCATGCCCAAAGACAGGATTTATAAGATGAAACTACTTGAGCTGGCAAAGGTAGTCCAAGATAACCATGTAGTTGGTGTGATTTCATCAATATCAGCGTGCACGCGTGTTCTTACGCACTCTTAACCTTCACGATCTCTCATCTGACCCTTACACCATTGGCCCGCCACATTAATAGTGGTTAAAACACAAATGTTGCCGAGGAAAATTATCAGCCCTAGTGTGAGCAGAGTCTGAGAGCCTGTTGCCCTTGTAGAAAAAAAAGCAAGAAATAATCAACAGAAAACATCAAGGACCTGAAGGACCAGAGAGCCGACAACCACCATCCTCTTGATCCACATCACCCTCACTCTCATCACCATGGCCACCATGTCCTCGCAGCAGCCATGGGAGAACAGATGGACTCTGAAGAAAAGCTCTGCTAAGCTACAACACAAGCGAGATTATTCTTAAAGTATTCATATGGGTGCAATACTACTACTGGTGAATCAGAAATAGCCAAAGGAAAATTGTCATGAAAACGTGTGTCAGAACAGTGCTTTGGGCGTCAGCCAAACAGCTGAAGGAACTGTCAGAAGTCAGTGCGTCTATTCTTTACCATCATCTCTCATCAACTATAAAATTATAATTTAAATTGGGTTTATTTTTCCTGTCCCTGGCTGTAAAATTAATACTATAGAAAACTCAAGACATAGAAGTGTAAAGTAAAAATAAAATAAATATCTCACTACTGGAGAAAGCAAAGGTATAATGTTTTGGCTTATTTTCTCCTAAGTTGTTTTTTTCCCCTTTGAGCAAATAATTTTCTCTAGTTTACCCAGGAGAGATTATTATGTATATGAATTATTTTGACTTTCCCACTTGAGAGTTAAACCATGAGTATATCAAAATTTATTTGAAAGTGCTATTCGTATTCTCAAAAACGGATATGTGGAATAATCAATTTCATTATTAACCTCTTATATATAATATAAATAAAAGTATATATCTAAAAAAATATATAAATATGTGCATTTATATGTGGAAATATATATGAATATGTATTTATACATAGAAATACATTTTTATATATAGTTTTATATGTATAGTTATACTTAGTTTTAAGTTTTTTTGCTATTCTGAGGCATCTGACAATGAACTGAATTTTTGTGCAAAAATCTTTTTGCAGATTAATTCCAAGAACCAGAATTAATGATTAGAATGAGATCCTTGATCTTTGGTGATGCTAAAACAAAACAAAACAAACAAAAAAACAGGTGTCAGACGCTAGCTGCTGAGAAAGGATGCAGGCTAAAGAACTAAAGAACATTCTTAGAGGCCCTCTGGGCAGGCAAGACCAGTCCAATTGTTGGAACCCTTGGAGGTGGGGGGCTGAGGTACAGGGTGGGTGGGGAGGATATACAGAATCTATGAGGAGAGGCTGAAGCAGCAGCAGGGGCTGTGTTGGGACATCAGGGATTGGCTATTTACCAAGTATGTCAGTATTTTAACAACCAGCATCACAAGGGCCTTGTGCGACAGATGAATATCAGAACCGTTCTTGATATATAATGCCACGCTACTTTCAGGAAAACTTCATTTCATTTCAAACTCTTACCTTTTGTACATGAAAGCTTTCATGTCACTGTTACCTCATCACTATTGCATATTTGCTTTTTAAATCTTCTCAAATTGTTCTCAGTAAAAATTTGAACTTTTCTTCAAATAGGTTTCTTATATTTTGTACTGAATATATTAGTAGCTCAGCAATCCAGTATTTTTTTTTTACCATTTCTATCAGTTTGTTATTGTTAATAGAGACAAAGCCTCAGAAGGCCCTGGGCATTGACCCCAATCTCTAGGACCCCCAATCCCCTTGTGGCATATATGATTAGGTTCACCATGTATAAAATGAAGATGGCAGCAGACACCCTACACCAGGGTTACGTGACTGTGTGTATTAAATTGCAAAGTTGTATTCAATAGCATATGTCAAGTAGAAGCATATTCACCGACTAAGAGACTGTGTCCCAAACTGGCACAAGAACTGGGAAGATACAAACTTGTCCTTCAGCAAAATTACACATAACCACATGCCACAGACTTTCTAGTACATTGTAAAATAATCAAAACTGTAAATGAAAAACACTCAGATGTTGACCAAAAAAGAAATGTGGATCTACCATATTGCTTTCGTCCTATTTTACCTTTATCAGGCCATTACTGCATTCTTATTAATTTTAAGGCTATACAACTGAGTTTATTTGCTTTCTAAGTATACAGTCATTTAATCTGCAGATAATGATAGCTTTGTCTTCACTCTGCTCTTTATCCCCATTTTCCTGTTTCAGGCCTTATTGAATTAGCCAAAACAATCTTGTTTATTTTGGTTTTAATGACAGTGGCTCCAGTATTGTAGCATTATGTTCACGTCTCTCCATTCTGTACTGTATCTGTCTTTAACAGTACTTTCATGTTCACTGAAAGTTTTAAATACAATACAACGAGGTAAACTATTTTGGTAAATTTATATATGGAGAATAGTTTTTTTCAAAATAACATAGTTATGAATGCCTTTAACAATCCTTTATATCTGAAGTATCCCAAAGTATCTGAAGTAGACAGTCCTAAATCCTACAGGTTAATAATTGGCTAGGGTCCATATCCTTCCGGTTATGGAGTAAGTGCTAGCATGCTGCACATAAGTTGAACAGTTCTTACTCATGTCAAGTTATAAAGCAATTAGGATCCAGACAAAAATCGTCTGCATGTCTACAAGTCCTGTTTAAACTCTGCTTCTTCAATATAACCAAACGTGGTGTTAGCCACACCACTCTGAAGAAATGCCTACCTCTTTCTAGAAGGTTACTTGTAAGAGCATAGATTTTCTGGACTGAAAGCACCTTTAATGGCCCAAACACCCAAGAAATCATTGCCTGGGTCCTTTCCATAGCATACGTGCAAAGTGTTTTTCCAGCCTAAGCTAGTACTCCTAGAGTGACGGCTCTTTATATCCCAAGATGTGTGCTTTCATCTCTGAACAGGTTTGATCATCAGTAAATTCTAATACCGAACAAAGAAATCTCTCTCTTTTAACCACTGGCCCTTTAGGGGCAAATATTCTGTGGTTTGCTCAATAGGAAATATCTGCAGATGGCAATAAGCACATTCAAATTCTTTTTTTCTAGGCAAAAAAAAAATCCCCCAATTCCCAGTATTTCCCCAGTCATTCCTTAGTTGCTGATATAGACTCTTGGCTTACTCTAGACCATTGGAAACATTAACCTCTGCTTCCTACCAGCTCCTGCTTCTAAACTGGATACACTGGCTCTTCCAGTTCTTGCCTTAATTACATGTTTCTACTTCTATCCACCTAGCTTAAACTTCAGGGTCACCTTAACATGTCATTTATGAAAGGAAACAAGATTCATAATCTGATAAAATTAGATTTTCAAATAGCTGGTCATTACTAAATACCGAATCTCTCTTTTGCCAAGTCGATAATTAACTTTTCTATCTGTTTAGTACAGTTTGTTGGACTGGACTACAATCAAGAGACCTGGGTTTTATTCTGCCTGATGGTTCTCAGGCTTTTTGTTTGTAGAATGAGGGTATTGATGGTCTCTAAATTCTCTTCTATTTTTTAATCTCTGTAGTAATGTTGGTGTCTATATGTTACAGAATAAGAAAACAACCTAACTCAACATATGTCAGCATAATTATTTTCCAAAAAATGTTATAAAAGGGTTTATACCACCTGTGTTTCATATGTGAATTGCTTCAGTGGATTAAAACTTTATCTATAAATATATACACTATTATATAAGTTATGACACCTGAGTTGGTACATAATAGGTTAATAAAAATGAAAGTAGAGAGCTGGATAAAATGAGATTATTTGAGTCCTGTCGAAACCTTATAAAATTTTCTGGCATTTGAACATAAGAACTGAACAACACAGCAGATAAAATGATTCTCCTTGAAGCAAAGCCCAGAGCAAGGAGAAAACACTGCCCATTACTGCCTTCTGGAACCTTTTTCCATGTATAAATGTGCACTGTAAATTAACAGCATTCTCCCTTACCAAAGAGAGTATGGGTTTCTTTTTCTTCATGTACCATCAAACATAAAGACAACACTCATTAAGAAGCTCCACTGGGTGGTTTAATTTTAGGAAGCATCAGTGTTGAAGATGGACCAAAAAAGCATGTTCTCTGAGACTTAGAATACAATGCAGTTGCTCTCAATAGCTAAAAACAATTGGGAATTCCCCAGCGGTCCGGTGCTTTTACTGCCGAGGGCCTGGGTTCCATCCCTGGTCAGGGAACTAAGATTCCGCAAGCCGCACAGCCAAAAAAAAAAAAAAAAAAAAAATTGTTGAAATAAGCATGATATGAATACTCTGAGACCTCGAATAAAGCATTCCCGTTGCTCACTTTGTTTCATGAAAGCATACAAACTTATGCACATACACATACAGCTTTACACTTCTCTATTTGGCCTTTGTAAAAACTATATGGTCTACATTTCTGTACATGATTTGTTTTTCTCCTGATTTCCTCTCTTTCTTTTGTGGATACACATAATATTTATTTCAAACATTCTCCTAACATTAAATATATAATCTATGAATAACAATGCTGCTTATCAATTGTATTTCACTGATGTAGTAGATCACTTACAGAAGACATGGAAAAGTTTTCCATCAATTTCCTTTCTTTTGAACTGCTCAGAGCCCTAATAATTGCTTGGCTTCTGAACTGAATTGCCAAACACCTTTTTCTAAAACCTTACATTCTCTCTTAAATTATGAAATCCCTCTCCACCCAAATACCAACCTCTATAGAAGAGACAGAAGACAGATAGGGTACATAGCAGCCCCTGCTCATGCTTCTGAGAAGAAAATCAAAGAGGCCCCCAAAGAATATGAACATTAAGTGATATAAATGCAGCAATTTGATTTAGGGAAGTTTTCAGTTTGTTTGCTTTTGGTGTGTTTTCTCATCATGATGGTGAGAATGGTATCACCATTACAAATACAAAGATAGTATTTGCACCAAAGATATGCAGAATAGGATCTGTAGGTATATGGACATCCAAAAGAAAACATCTAGGAAGTGAAACCAGAGAGGCCCATAAGCTAAGACCAGAGTAGAACCCTGTAAGATGCATTATGGGAGCAGAGCACAAGGTGTCAGATGGGGCCAATGGCCTCATTTGCCAGGGACTGGAGTTCAGACACTGATTTGGAAGGATACCTAAGCCACAGGATAATGCAAAAGTCTCAGGCACACTGTAGATTGTGAAACCTGCGGCGAACCCATTTCTCTAAGGCAAGTACAGGAAGTTCCTCACTATATAATAATATATTTTTCTTCTGTGCGTGCAGTCCTTGCAGTTAGGCAATGACAGATTATTAGATAAGCATCTCCCAGTTGGTATATAAGCACTCAGACTGAGTGAGGTGTCCTTTCCCCCAAAACACTACTCTTTCATGCCAAGGACCTCTAGACCTAGGGGTTTTAAGTGCCTTGCTTTTGATTTCATGTAACTTACTTGAGCAGTGAAGACTTAAGTATTTACAGCTTGAATTTCTCTTGCAATTCTTATGTTTCTGATCAGTTTCTTATGAAGAATGAGCTTAAAGGGCACCCATATTCTCCCCAAGGCAGAGCTTGTTATTAATACAATGTTAGGGCTCAGTCAGAAGAACACCAAATGCTGCTCCCTGTGTTTGGAAAAGTTCTCTATATTAGCCCCTCTGTGCACTTTTATGTAAGGAATCACTGTGTGGGGCAAATGTTCCTTTCTCTAGATAGCTTATAAGCATCTTGATAAATTTACATTAGAAATTCAATTAACTTTATATTAAAAGGTCAATTAACTTGGCCACGGTAGAGATTGTTTTTAATTACTTTTCCTTGTAGGGCTTCTTTTCTTGTCCAAGCACAAGTGACGCTATCAAATGATAGTCTCATTGCCTGTGGTTGCCTGAAATTCATTTGCAAAACACACTGGAAATGACTGTCTTGGTGAAATGAATTAATAGGACACTCTTTGGGCAATTCATCACTCTTATAAACCTTAGGACATAAAATATCACAAGCAATAATAGAGTATTTTAGCTTAAACACACTGTATTAGATCATTCATGACAGTATCTTTCATTACCTGTCCTTGATGGTTTCTGTTTTCTTGGTGAAAGATAATAATGTAAAATTATTTTAAGAGTCAGTCCTTATTACATTATATTACAGTGTATTTTATGAAAAATGAGCAAATGATGACATGAAAAACTAGCTATCCTATTCCATTAGAGGGTTCTTGGTTATCTTTGTGTTAAGATGGGCACAATTCAACTCATTCATGTAGGATTAGAACACTTACACTTAGAAGACAGAAGAGATTACCATTTGGCACTATGTGACAAGTGGTAATGTAGTGTCCACTTGTTACCAAGTTGTAACCTATACTAACCATCACTCCGTGGTTACTTCAAATGAAAACAATAATAAGGATATAAACATATGAATAATATGTTTAAATATTATATATGACTATATATTATTATATATGGATATATTATATAATATAAATATATGACTATATTATATCATTATAGTATTAACATATCATATATATTATATAGTGTATATATAATATATATATTATTATTATGTTAACTCGGACCTCCAGATGACTAGCAACTTAAAAGTAAAGCAAACACTACTCAGGAGTTTGATATGAGGCAAAGTCTGGAGATGAATTTTCTTGTTTTATTTTTGCAGAAAGGACCTACCTCCACCTTATAGAAGCACTTTATAAACTAATCTATATAAATCTCACTACAACCCTATGAGACATAATTCATTGCTCCCATTTTACTGATGAGCAAACTGAAGCTTATGTTTCAGCCAAGTTCACACAGTTCATTAGTGACAGAGTCAGAAACTACACCCACATTAACCTGTCTTTCCAGACTTCCCATTTCTCCTAGGATAAAAGCACTGGCTGTAAGTAATGAGAACATGAACCGCTTACGAAAGGGAGTTGGGGAGTGTGCTGAATTCTTAGAGGGCAGCTTTAGAACTGAGCCAGAGGAAGGGAATGGTTTAGGCCAGTGCAACTCAAAAAGAGTGGGGTTACAAGAGTGTAAATTAACTATGTCATTAAGCATATTTTTCCCCATAGCAATGCTTTCTCAATGAAAGGAGCTGTGCATTGATTTACATTCCAGTGCACACTTATCTTCTCATGCATCAGCAATAGTTTGTGAACCATTAACCGGTCTATGGACCTTGCTTTAAGTGGCACAAGCTTAAGGAATGTCTTATGAAATTTCCCTTTTCTGTGAACAGTTAAATCATTTTGGATCAAAGTTATCCTTAAAGTTATCCTATATTTTTTCCATTTATATTAAGAAAAAAAAATGAGAAAGCCACACGTATCCGTATCACAGATAATAATGAAGGCCAATGTCCTAAACCCTATAAATCTATGTGGACATTAATCTTAGTTGAAGTGGTATGTCTCTTACTAGTTTTAGTAAACTAAACTCTGCCAAAAGCAAAGGAAAATGGCTTTCCTAAAGAATGAACAATATTGCTGTCAGACAACATGATGTTTGGAGTGAAATACAAATTTTAAAATGTGTTATTCATACCCGCACCTCCACCAATGCTTAGAATCTTAATTTCAGATTTTGTGTCTCCAATCCTGAAAAAAAAAAAAAAATTATGTAGTTTAAGAAAAATGTGCCAGGTGGTTTGTAAAATCTGATTATCAAGTCTAGTTGAAGAGAACAGACTAAAATTACAGTGAACAAAAACTAGGCCAACAAGAAAGGCCTCAATCGTTTCAGTGGTTATATTGCTGTCTTCAGAAATCTTTAGAAGTAAAGGTTCCATTTATTACCAATCTTGAACTGGGAGACTTTTAGAAACAGCACTATAAACATCTCAGAGGTAGGAAATAGCATTTGTTTGAAGATTGTTTGGAGAACAAAAACAGAAAATGTGGGCCTTTGAGTCTGGTAATATAATAAGCCATTCATTGTAGATGGGAGGAAAGCTAAGGTGATTCATACTATCTCTGATATTTGCCTTCTTTCCTTCTTCTTGCTAACTTCCTTTCAATAAACAAATGTTTATTAAACATTTATTATGTGCCTATCCTAAGGACTGATACATAAAAATGAAAAGACCACTTTGCTCTCAAGTTGAAATGTGAGACAATAAAGCCCAGTATTATGGCTCTATACAGAAATAGAGTGGAATTGATGGGCTGGGATGCAACAGTAGGACTTTCTTTAAACTGATGTAAAAAAAAAAAAAATAAGGGGTCAGAAAAAGGACGAGGTGCACGATGACTGCCACGTTGTGAATTTGGATGACTGGGTGAAGCGTGGTATCGAAAAGGAAGCTGGACAATGTGATTTTATGGCAAGTTTATGTTTTGTCAGTTTTTTGTTTTTTGTTTTTTTTTTTGGTTTTTGATAAATCTGAATTCAACAGACATTTGGATATGCAAGATTGAAGCTGGGTAGGAGAGAGATCAGGATTGATGATGTGTTCTGGAGAATTATCATATAGTAATGGTCGAAACTAGGAGAATAGATTCTATCACCCAAGGGTATTGCAAAGAGAAGAGCAGTGGGATTATGACACGATACCAACTTTGAAAAGTCATGGGATAATGGGGAACACACAAAGAAGACAGAGAGGAAAGCAGTAAAGCTCAGAGAGATGCTAAGAGAATTAGAGAAGGAAAAGGCCATTGTACGTGTCTGACTGTATTACTAAAACATAAAAAAAGGACAACTCTCCATTGAATTTGGCAATATGAGTATCTTTGATAATAGCAGCTGTAAAAGGTGGTTGAGGGCAGGAGTCAGATGGCAGTGGGATTAAAAGTGAACTCAATAAAGAAGAAGAAGATCTAGAGATTTTTGAAAAAGGATGAAAGAGTGAGAACGAAAAAGGGAGACTGCTAGAGAGGAAACATGAACTGAAAGAATGGTGCTTGTTTGTTTGTGCTTCAGGATGGTAAACAAGCCTAGTTTTTGGCTAAAGTGAGGAGCCTGCCCAGAGTAATAGGAAGAAGACAGATTGAAGCAGAGTTCTTAAGGACACTGGGAAACACAGAGTCAAGGACACCTATGAATGAGTTGCCTTCCTCAGTTCTAATTATCTTCCAATTCATAATCATGAGTGAGTCCTAATACACCCATCCTTGTCTGTGCGCTCGGTTAATTCTTTTTTTTTTTTTTTTTTTTTAAAAGATTTAGTTTTTTTTTTGGTTTTTATTTTATTTATGGCTGTGTTGGGTCTTCGTTTCTGTGCGAGAGCTTTCTCTAGTTGCGGCAAGCGGGGGCCACTCTTCATCGCGGTGCGCGGGCCTCTCACTATCGCGGCCTCTCTCGTTGCGGGGCACAGGCTCCAGTCGCGCAGCCTCAGTAGTTGTGGCTCACGGGCCTAGTTGCTCCGTGGCATGTGGGATCTTCCCAGACCAGGGCTCGAACCCGTGTCCCCTGCAATGGCAGGCAGATTCTCAACCACTGCGCCACCAGGGAAGCCCTTGGTTAATTCTTAAAAATGCTTCTATCATTAGCTAGCATAGTGAGGTTACGGAGCAGAGCACCTAGGTTGAAATCCTAGCTTACTAATATGTAACCTTGAGCAAGTTATTTAACTTCTCTGTGCCTTTATTATTGATTCTAAGAAATAGGATAATAATACCACCTACCTTATAGGGTTGTAATTATAGTATCTGCCTTATGGAGGAGTTGTGAGGATTAAATGATATAACTGATGTGAATCTTTTAGAAATGTGTCTGCACGTGACAAGCACTCAACTTATTATTATTATTCCAGGCACAGCTAAGTGACTTATATGACTTAACTCTTTCTTAAAAAAATTTTTTTATTGAAGTATAGTTGATTTACAATGTTGTGTTAATTACTGCTGTACAGCAAAGTGACTCAATTATACATATATATATATACATTTTTTTAATATTCTTTTCCATTATGGTTTATCGTAGGATATTGAATATAGTTCTCTGTGCTATACAGTAGGACCTTGTTGTTTATTCACTCTGTATATAAAAGCTCACATCTGGGACTTCCCTGGTGGCGCATTGGTTGAGGGTCCGCCTGCCGATGCAGAGGACACAGGTTTGATCCCTGGTCCGGGAGGATCCCACGTGCCGTGGAGCGGCTGGGCCTGTGCGCCACGACTACCGAGCCTGCGCTCTAGAGCCCACGAGCCACAAGTACTGAGCCCGCGTGCCACAACTGCTGAGGCTGCGTGCTTAGAGCCTGTGCTCCACAGTGGGAGAGGCCACCGCGATGAGAAGCCCGTGCACCGCAATGAAGGGTAGCCCCTGCTCGCCTCAACTAGAGAAAGCCCGCACGCAGCAACGAAGACCCACGGCAGCCAAAAATAAATAAATAGATAAATAAGTAAATTTATTAAAAAAAAAAAAAAAAAAGCTCACATCTGCTAACCCCAACCTCCCACTCCATCCCTCCCCCAACCCCCTCCTCCTTGGCAACCACCAGTCTGTTCTCTGTGTCCGTGATTCTGTTTCTGTTTCCTAGGTAGGTTCATTTGTGTCACATTGTAGATTCCACATATAAGTGATATCATATGGCATTTGTCTTTCTCTTTCTGATTTATTTCACTTAGTTTGATAATCTCTAGTTGCATCCATGTTGCTGCAAATGGCGTTATTTCTTTTTTTTTTTTTTTTTTTTTTTTTGGCTGCACTGGGTCTCCGTTGCTGTGTGCAGGTTTTCTCTAATTACTCTTTGTTGCAGTGCACAGCTTCTCACTGCAGTGGCTTCTCTTGTTGCTGAGCATGGGCTCTAGGAGCGCAGACTTCAGTAGCTGCAGCACATGGGCTCAGTAGTTGCGGCACGTGGGCCCTAGAGTGTGCAGGCTTCAGCAGTTGTGGCTTGCGGGCTCTAGAGCACAGGCTCAGTAGTTGTGGTGCACAGGCGTAGTTGCTCCACGGCATGTGGGATCTTCTGGACCAGGGATCAAACCCATGTCCCCTGCATTGGCAGGCAGATTCTTAACCACTGCGCCACCAGGGAAGTCCCACAAATGGCATGGCTAAGTAGTATTCCATTGTGCATATGTACTACATCTTCTTTATCCATTCATTTGTTGATGGACATTTAGGTTGTTTCTGTGTCTTGGCTATTGTGAATAGTGCTGCTATGAACATAGGGATGCATGTATATTTTTGAATTATAGTTTTGCCTGAATATATGCCCAGGAGTGGGATTGCTGGATCATATGGTAGTTCTATTTTTAGTGTTCTGAGGAACCTCCATACTGTTTTCCATAGTGGCTGCACCAACTTACATTCCCACCAACAGTGTAGGAGGATTCCCTTTTCTCCACACCTTCTCCAGCATTTGTTATTTGTAGACTTTTTAATGATGGTCATTCTGACCAGTGTGAGGTGGTACCTCATTGTAGTTTTGATTTGCATTTCTCTAAGAATTAGCAATGTTGGGCATCTTTTTATGTGCCTGTTGGTCATCTGTAGTGAATTAACTCTTTGAATTCTTACAACTCCTCTATGAGTTAGATACTGTTATCATCCCATTTCATATATTATGATGATAACTAAGAATTATTGAAAACTTGCTATTTTCCGGGCAAGGATCTAAATGCATTATATGTGACAACAACAAACTTTACTATTTACAGCTGTATGCTATAACCATCCTCACCTTGCTTACCACCTCCAGATAGGGGATTGAATAATTCCTCCGTGAAAAAATAATCCATTTCACTAAATAAACTTATCTATATTGGCATCTGAGAATCTCCCATCAAGTGCAAAATCTACATCGAATTACTACAGTGAGCCAACTGCTCAACAGACTGTTCCTTTACATACACAAAGAGGACCTGAACTAATTTTTAGTGCCTTATTATTTGATTGGATGGACAACCAAGACTCATCAGTAGTTGGGGAGCTCCCCTAACATGAGAGAGACCAAAAGAAACAGAAGAGGAGAATTCAGAAGAAACATGCAGAGAGCAGAGGAAAATTTTATAATAGATAAAAGATGGTATTATATCTATGAAAGATAAACAGGATGCTATAAAAAAGGAACATTCTTGGAAATCAAAAATACAATAGCAAACAATAGAGGGCTGAAAGATAAAATTGTGAAAACTGGAAATATAAGAAAATTAGAGAATCAACTGAGAAAGTCTTCTGTTTGATGAATAGAAGTTCCAGAAAGAAAGAAAAAAAAAAACAAAAAACAGAGGGCAGGAATGATTAAATCATACCAAAGCTTCCCTAAACTGAAGGATCTGAATCTTAATTGAAATGGCCCAGGGACTACTCACAAAAATGGGTGAGAAAGACCCACACCATAACTCATCATCTTAAAATTTCAGACTACTAGATATAAGAGAAGATCGTAAAAAACAAAAAACAACAAAAAGGTCACAAACCAAAGATGAAGAATTTGAATGGCATTAGATTTCTCAACAGTAAGTACAAGACCATGGAAAAATATCTTTAAATTTCTGTTATAAAATCATTTTCATCGTAGAGCTTTATACCCAAACTATCTAACTATCTAACAAAGATGAGCAAGGAGTGAAAGCATTTTTAAACACACAAAGTCTCAAAAAATTTACCTCCCATGCACTCTTTCTTAGAAAGTTCTTAAAGGATTAGCAGGGAAGAAAAAAAAAAAAAAAAAAAAAAAAAGACTAAAGAAACCAAGAAAAAAACAGCATGAGATCCAGAAGCCGGGAATTCAGTACTGGAAAGAGAAGGGAATTTCTAGAAGATGAAATAAATTCCTCATCAATACTTGTATAGCAGGCCAAAAGCAAATCAGCCCAGACTGGAAAAAAAGAACAGAGAACTCCAGAAAAGATGTTCCCATGAGGAAAAATCAGCAGGTTACTTGATCTGTTGGAATATATTGAGAGAAGATTAATACTTCTGCTTGGGGTATAAGTAGTGATAGGTACATAGGAAGCTTAGAAAATAAACTAAAATCAAGACAATAGTTAACTCTAGGAAAAACAAAAGCCTGTACATGAAAGGAAATATAATGATAGTAGTAATGATAGTATAAATGCATTGTTCAATTATGAAAAATATTTACACAGGCAAAATGATATGATATAAACAAATTAACCAAAATTTAGACATATATATGTATATATTTATATATATATATACATACACGTATATATTATATATACCCACTATATATATATATATATGTTGTATTGACATAATGGGGAGAGGGATGTGCATGTTTATTTAGCTACTTTAATACATCAAAATTAAGAAAGAGAATAGCATGTTATTGAGAATTAGGAAAGAAAATTCCATAAGCAACAACTAAATGATTTCAGAGTGTTGAAAGTGGTTGTCTCTGGAGAGCCCAAATCAGGAATGGAAGTGGGTAAGGCAAGGAACCACTATTTTTGTTGTTACTCTAAGCATCTGTAGTATGTCTTCAAACCAAACGGATGGCTGAAGTAAACCAAGGATCTGCATAAGCCACAGACATGAACCCAGATGCTTAGTATTGCGAAAGAATTCAGAAATTAACTCATTACCTTTAATTTTAGAAATGAACAGAAAGACTCAAAGAAGTAAACTATAATTAGTTCCTAGATAAGAAATTGTATTTGCTGTCTGCTTTGACTTTTGCATTGTTATCCTATTACTTATTACTTATTAATATATGATATTTAATTTAAAAAAAAACATTTAAAAACTGAACCATGAAAAATAGAAGATAGAAAGGGAAATAAAATTCCATATACATCCAACAATGCCTTCTGTGGTCAGGTGGCGTTAACTATCCTGGTGAAAGAATTACAGGCCTACAATAGAAAAATCCAGCAAAAGATAAAAATATCAGTTTCCTTTGCTGATAGGAAACTTTCCTTTCCAGTTGCAAATTGGATCCCCAGCCATTTTTCCCAGTTTTCCATCATTATTTCCTGAAGCGCAGAGTAAGTTCCAGCAATCCACCCCCAGATAGGTGATTTGATTATCATTGCCATGTGAAATCTGTTACTCTCATAATACTTATCAGCTCTGGCACAAATTGAACACATTAATCACCAAAAAAAAAAAAACAAAAAGGAGTCTGCGAGAAGGATAGGCACTAGTGAGTTTCACTGATAATGGGAAAATGCTTTTTTAGGGCCACATTGCTAATATTAAGTTGAAAGTAAAAGACAGTTATTATTATTATTATTTTTTCTGGAGAGTGGTAACTATAATAATGGATAAGGAAAATGAATTTAAATGGGTATTAAGAGAATTGAGAGGCACCCACTCAATCCTCAGGGGTAAATAGTATTTGGTAATTATTTGATTCTAATGCAAAAATACTAGACTCCGTTGGGGATTTTTTTTTTTTTTTTTTTTTTCGGAAGGTAAAATTTGGAGGAGGGCTGAAAAATCTGAGCTCAAAGATTGGGATCTTATCTTTTCCCAAAGGAACGTGGATTTGTGCCTTCCGATGGTTAACGCTTATCTCCGAGCAGCTGGAAATCCAGCACACATCAGAGCCTTTGAACGTTTCAAGCGAGCGTCTAAATGAAACGCGGCAGGAGAAGGGGCCCAGGGCGGCGCGGAGGGTCGAGCGGGGCGGCTGTCAGTACCTCGTTCTTATCCCCGCGCCCAGCCTCCCGGGATGGCCTTGACCCATCTATCACTGCACAGAACGAGACCGAGGCTTATCCCTGGGACAAAAACGGCCTTTTTTTTTTTTTTTTTTTTTGGTTACCTTGCTATTATGCCCGGCAGCTTCTCGTCCATGAATTGCTGCATGCACTGATGTTCCGTGGAATTGTCGAGAAACCTCCGGAAAGATTCAACATATCTGCTGTGGTCAGAAACCAAGCTCTTCATGGAAGATGCCATGTTTGGTTTTCTGAGAAAGACAAGGAGGGAAGGGAGGTCTAACTTCCCTCTTCTCTTCCCAGTTCCTTCTTTCTCTCTTCACCCGCACCAGTTTATATCCAAAAAAAAAAAAAAAAAAAAAAAAAAACACAAAAAAGCCCTACTTGGAATTTAACGTGCTGGAGAGGCTGGGTTTGCAAAGCTCGTTACTAAGTGACTATTTGTACAGGACTTCGCCCCTGAGACTTTAACCCCGACACGGGCGTTTTGGAAGAAAGGAAGTAGGAAAGCAAAGCAGTAAATCCACTGCTGAAACTTGTTTTAAAACTCTTGAAGTTCAGAAAGTCCTAAAAACAGACGACATTCAAATCACTTCCTGTTTTGGCAGCAGGGGCCAGCCAGTAAGTTCCCAGTGGGAAAGTGGCTGCTTTCAGGGCCAAAGGCGGCAAAGGCAGGAATAAACAGGCCAGTTCCAAGGTTACAGACCGCTTCCAGAAATCGACAGCTGCTGAATCTTTGACAGAAGATTGTCATCTGCCTCCGGGCTTTCTGTTAGGAGAGTTTCATGCCTTCACATCCCTAAACACTTGAACTTTAAACTCTGCTGCGTTTCTTCATATGCTGATTGATTTGTTGTGATTCAGGAACAGAGCTATTAACTGAAAGGTCTGAGAAGCCTAGTTGGGAGGTGAAGATGGGGGAGAGGAGGAGGGGGCAGAGAAAGAAGTCTCAGGGAAGAATGCAGGACACTGGAATCCTTCAATCCATAGGAAGCCTTCCCTAAGTGCTTCTGAAAGTGGGATCCTAGAAATGTAGGATTGGATGAGCCTTTGGAGGCCCAGTGGTGTCACCCATCAAAAGAGCCAACGCGTTTGAGTATCCACATGCTGGGCCTTTCACCTGGGAAATGGTCTTTAAGAAATCCACCCCTTATCCAACATGGGATGTTAATAATAGTATCCAAATCATGAAGGAGTTAGGAGAATTAAATTCATATACCTCTCTTAGAAATGTGTCTGCCTAAACCATTCTCTTCCTCTGATTCAGGTCCAAAGCTGCCCTCTAAGCATCCAGCATACTCCTTAACCCTCTTTAATAAACATCTCATGGTCTCACTACTCGGAGAGCCAGTGCTTTCATCCTAGGAGGAAATGGAAACTCTGGAAAGGCAGATTACTGTGGATGTATCGATAGTTTCTGGCTCTGCCACTAATAAACTGTGTGAACTTGGCTGAAACATAAGTTTCAGTTTGCTCATCAGTAAAATGGGAACAGTGAATTATATCTCATAGGTTGTAGTGAGAATTATATAAATAACATTTTTAAAGTGCTTAGCACATTATTAGTGCTTAATAACTGGCTCCTTCTGCAACAGTAAAACAACAAAAAAGCAGTGGTTTTATGTATGGACACTGAAAATTTAGTTTTATATTATTTTCACATGTCACAAAACATGACTCTTCTTTGGATTTTTTTCAATCATTTAAAAATGTAAAAGTTATTCTTAGCTCACGGGCTGCACAAAATCAAGTGCTGGCCTGGATTTGGCCCAATGGCCGTGGTTGGTCGAACCCTAGGCCTCTATACATGTGCTACTTAACGCCCATCTCTATGCAAAGAGCCTCGCCTTCTTCATGCTGACTCTCACAAGCTTTTAATTCTTATATTACCATTTTCCACCCTTCTCTTTAGAACTTAATCCAAATCATTCATTCATGTATTCATCTACTGAACAAATATTTAGTAAGGGTGTACTGTGTGCCATTCTGCTGAGAAGAAATAACCTTAACCTCTGTCTTCCTACTAAAAACTACCTTTAACTAAAACTCAATCTTCACCCGAGGCCCTCACCTGCCTCACTTGTTCGCACGTCTTTCCCAACAATCTGCTCTTCGTGTGTGACTCGTTAAGGATTTCCTCTCCATTCTTGTTGCTTCCATGATACTGAGATTCTCTTTTTTTTTTTTTTTCACCCACTTTCCTGCATTAGGAATCACACTTTCAGCATGACTTGCACTGGACTAAATGCTGGTTTTAGCAATCACAACTACCTTTTAAAATTGCATTTAGAATATCCATTTCATAATCCATAATGCATCTGGAATGTCCCTGGAGATTAAAACATCTAGCTGGCTGGTTGGAATGACGAAGTTTTCCCCTCTTTTTTGAAAATTGGGGCAAACAGTCCAGCACATCTATCATTTGCCATGACTTCTCAAAGGTTACTGGCCATAGCATCATTATTGCTTTTATAAATTATTTTAGTACATTGGGATACGATTCTTCTAGGCCTTGAAGGATTGTCAAGTTTAGAATTCTTAGGTATTCTCTTCCTTACTTTGGGCTTCTGTTCCCTGTTACCTATCACTTATTAGGCTGTTACTGTGTCAAAGTGCCTTCCATGAATTATCTCCTTTAATACTCCTAACCCTCCGGGGATGACACTATTGATATCATCAAGCAAGATTCAGAGCAGATAAGTTGTACAAGATCATATAACTCATGAGAGAAGAGTCTGGATCCAAATTCATGTTGTTGAACTCCATGGACCATTTTTTAAAAATTACATCCTATTACCTCTCACCACTTTGTAGCTTTCCAACGTAAGGATTATTTTCCATGGTAGAGAAGACTAGAACAAAGCAAAAGTGCAGTAGTTCTGTATTGATCCAATCACCTGTGAATATCATACTACCTGTGCTAGGTCAAAAAGCAAAGGGTTTCCCTTGTTTATTCTTATTGCTCTTATATTCTTATTCCATTGCTTTATTCTTATTAGGCTATGTGCTATTCCAAAAAAACAAACAAATGAACCAAAGAGAAAAATATACATTAGCAGAATTCTAAGGACCCATTTTTATTGTACATAGCATTTTTTGGCTCTCTCATTCACCCTGGTATATAGTCTTCTGAATACAGTTCTTATTGGACTGGCTTCTTATCCTTAGTAATATGCCCCATAGCATAGCATATATGTATATGACAATGGTAATATTGTTAAATTATCATAATCAAATAGTTAGAAGAGTTCCATTTTATTTTCTCTTAACCAGAAAAGAGAAGGAAGATGTTTTTATACAAATTGATTGGCTCACTTGGTATGTTGGTTTGTTTGAAATTTAGTAAGTAGGTGACCACAGTAGTCTCGAAGGGAGGTTTGAAATCATAGTACATAAGATTTTAGAGCTCAATTAGACTGGCAATTTCAGGCAAATATAATAGGTATCAGGAATCTTAGTTTCAACAGGACATTTGGCTAAGTTTCTCATGAGTGTAGAAACAAGCCAAGAAGCAAGAGACCTGAATGCTATACAAGCTTAGCCTCTTACTAACCAAACAACATTGGATAAACAACGTAAGTACTCTAAGCTTCCTTCCCCCGCATCCATGTTATATGTAAATATGGGGAAAGAAGGTAGACTAGATGATCTTTAACGTTCCTTGAAGTTCTGATTAGTCTTCACCTTTTTAAAAAATAAATTACTGTGAGCTTGTGAAACTGAAAATAGATAGATTCATACCTAGGAGAGCCACTGTATTCCAAAGACTGCCGATAATTGATAACCTAAAGATAGTCTCTGGATAGGCAGCCCCTTGACTTTATATGAAATGTCATTGGCCATATTTTATCAATGTAAATTGCTTAAGCTCACATAGGTGATGATATGCCATATGTCTTGTTTTTAATGGCATAGTTGTTTCAATTGCACTTTATTGACATGCAGTTTATAATGGTTTTGTTTTAATTAACTTATAACAGAAAAAAAAGGCCCAAAATACCCAGAGAGGAAACAAACCAAACAAAATAATGCCAAAGAAATATTTGTGGAATCATTAGTTAAGAGGGAGAGGGGTGGATGGGTAGATGAATAATGTTACAAGCTGTAGAAAACAGTGATATTCTAGAGATGTCAAGCTTATATGAAATGTTCAAGGGTGATTATGAGACAAGACAAAGAAGAAATAGTCTAAGAACTTAGTTCCTATTTAATAAGCCAAAAATTTAAAAAGTCACCTGCAAAAGTCTAGAATCCCTTGCAAAGATAGAGGTTGGTAAGTATTTAGAACCTGGTAAATTATCAGGAACTGGACAATTGTCAAAAAAAAAAAAAAAAGAAAGAAAGAAAGAAAAAAAGAAAAGAAAAACATAAAATAATACAATTCATCAAACAACCTTTGCCTGAGTCTGTGATACGGATCACCTCGGTTACTGACTCAGTGACCCTAAGGAGTAGGTCTCATGTTGAATTAGGGATCTGGTGAAGGTTAAGGGTTCATGTAAGAGAAACTTTTATAAAGAGAGTGGTCATGGTAAATAAACTTCTCTGGCATTTGGTACAGGGGCATGTGCTCAAGAATGTGCCAGGCTAAAACATCCTTCCACCTGGGACCTTGCCTGTGAATGATCCAGAGAATGAAAGGATACACACGCCCAAGAGGTCCCAAAATTACTTTTATTAAAAAATGAAAGCATAATTTACATACAATAAAATACATAAATCTCAAGTGTACAGGTTGAGGAAAGCTTGCACATGTATACATCCTAGAAGATTAACTCATGTCTGTAATCAGTAATACTGCCCGCCCCCTACTCCAGAGAGCCACCATTCTGACTTTTATCCCCATAGATTAGTTTTTCCTGTTCTCGAACTTCATGTGAAAGCTCCACACAGAATACATTCTTTTGTGTCTGACTACTTTTGCTCATCATCATATTTTTGAGATTCACCCATATTTTTTTTTGGGGGGAGGCATCAGCAGTTCATTCTTTTTTATTGCTAGACATTATATTTTATAAATATTTCATAATTTTTAAACCATTTTTCTCTTAATGGATATTTGGGCTATTATGAATAAAGCTGGTAGAAACACTTTTGTACGTATCTTTCAGTGGATATAGGCACTTATTTTTGTTACCGTGAGTAAAATGTCATAGGATAAGCAAATGTTTAACTGTAGAAGGCATCGCAAAAATGTTTTGCAAATGTCCACAATCACCAGCAAAATATAAGAATATTAGTTTCTCCATATCCTCACCAATTCTGGTATTGCCAGTCACCTTTGCTTTAACTCTTCTGGGGTTATATAGCAGTATCTCTTTGTGGTTTGCATTTGAGTAATGATTTTTTTCCAATACTTGTGGGCCATAAAAGTTACGTAGTGTTTTATGAAGGGCCTGTTAAAATCTTTTGTCCGTTTTTTAAACTGTATCATTTGCCTCTTTTCTTATTGATTTATGTAAGATTAATTTTTATATTCTAGATATCCAGTTATATATATGTAAATGTCTGTGTATGTATGAAATGTCTTCTCCCAGTCTGTGGTGTGCTGTTCATTTTTTGCTGATGTTTTTTGAAGAATAGAAATTCATCAACTTGTCCTTTTTAAATCCCGACTTAATCTGGAAATATATGTGTTTAATAGAACCAAGTCAACTAAAACTACCCTCGTGCCTTTTATACCTTTAGCCATTGGTGTGATGGAGCTGATTGTTAGAGTTTCAGGAATCTCATGAGCTGGTTGATATCACATTAGTAGCTTAAAATCACCCATAGTGGGACTATTTACACCATGGAAATTGGCAAAAGAAAGGAATCAAGACTTTCTTTTTCCTGGAGGGCAGATTGTTAAACCATTAACAGCACCTCACTGCTTTTAGGCCTGTGATTATTTGCACAGCAGCTGTGGAGAGCCTTCTGGTAAACTGCCTGAGCGTGGTAATGCAGCAGAGGCCTCCTTTTCCAGTCTCTAGCATGCACTTCCTGAAGAGCTTGACCAATCAAACTCCGGAAGAGGTGGTACCATCTTCCAGCATCTCTTAATTAATGGGTTGTACCCTCACTGTGATCTAGAATGTCTAGAATGTTACCGAATGCAACTTTGTGTGCCCTATGCACAGGGAGGCCAAATAATACCAAAACGTCAGAGTTTGGAGCAGAGAAAGGTTTATTACAGGGCTGTGCAAGGAGACGGGTGGCTCAGGCACAAAAGACCCCGAACTCCCTGAAGGGTTTCAGCAAAGCATTTTTAAAGGCCAGGTGAGGGAGAAGGGTTGCAGGGTTTGTGAGCAGCTCATGCACAATTCTCCGGTTGGTTGATGGTGAGGTTAACAGGGCAGTTAACATTATCAATCCTTAGGTGCCAGTAGGTCTGGCGGCTATGTGGTCAGGCTCGTGACCATCAAGTAGTTAATTCCTTTCATTTGGTGGTGGTTTTTTAGCATCTGAAAACCTCAGGAAACATGCCTGGGATACTATTATTTGGGCACTTCAGAGAGGAGCTACAGCAGAGGATATGGGGGAGGGGGTCTGTCCCAGGCAGACCCCATAGGGTCGTGCTTGGTTATAAGCATAGCTCCTAGGTCTGCCACTAACTATTATGACGTTAGGTAGGTTATTTATGTTCCCTGAGCCTTATTTTCTTGTCTGTGAAATAGGAATAATCACATGTACCTCATAATATTTTTGTGAGGATTAAATGAAATACTGTGTAAAAGTGTTCGGCATAGTGTCTAACACACAGTACTCTCTCTGGTGTGAGACAGGCCTCTCTAACCTTCATGGCCTTCATTTATGGGACGAGGACAATCATGAGATTCAAGTCCAAATGGCAGAATCCACGTCAAGTGGTCCAGAGGGCATTTTTCATAGTGGGAACTAATTGTAAAGGTACTGGGAGAGCTGAAAGGGCCAACCGAGATGGTAAGGCAACCCACCAGGAAGCTCCTACCACCTGTAGGGCTGTTACCAAACCCCTGGAGCCTGGGCTACGCAGTCAGAGCCAGAACAATGGAGGGGACTCAGCCGCTCTTGGAGACGCTCCCTGAAACGGAAGGAAGTGGGCAGAAATGTCCAGTGTCTCTCCTCTTCCTACCTTCTCGTCTTTGTTACTTTCCCTCTTTACTAAAACTAACTGAAAACCAGTTGGCAAGAAAGCTCGGGTGACGTAACTTGCAGGGTTCAGCCCCCTTCAGTATGGCACAGAGCAGGGGAAAAACCAGAAGCGACTCTGACAGAAAATAGGCAAAAACCAGCACAAGTGCCTACTGGATTAATTTGCTGTGAGAGTTAAATTTTTAAAAAATGTATAAAGCGAAACACCTAGAACATGTTAAATGCTCAATGAAAATCAACTATACTTCAATAAAATATTTTTTTAAATGCTCAATGAATGCCAGATAATCACAGTAAAATAGTGAAAATAAAAGCTGTTTTCACTGTATGATGCTATTTTTGTAGCTATTATGGTATTATCATATATGTGCTATATTATGATGTTATTATAGTTATTATGATAGCTGCAGGGTCAAAGGAAGGCTGACATTTATAAAATCTTAAAAATGAGGAGCTGAGATATGATCATTAATTCCCTCAGGTCATCAGGAAGATTGGCTTTGTTTTAGGAGGGGGGTATTTGGTTGGTG
Source organism: Eschrichtius robustus (assembly GCF_028021215.1). Taxonomy (NCBI): domain Eukaryota; kingdom Metazoa; phylum Chordata; class Mammalia; order Artiodactyla; family Eschrichtiidae; genus Eschrichtius; species Eschrichtius robustus. Next base: position 92,245,563 of record NC_090828.1, read on the forward strand.
TTTCTTGGGAATCTGTCAGGGTTCAGTAAGCTCATCACAAAGAGCCATCGTTGGGCACCGGGGGCCCCTCTAACCTCTGAACGTTTCAGAGCCAGCCAGGAGCAGGGTCGGGTAAGTCCCCTCTTCTCTATGCACATGGGGTTAGTAAGCAGAGCAGCCTGTGACTCCTGGCTCTACTTCTTGCCACTCTGCTTACTAACTCCATGTGTGACTTTGAGCAGGTATTTAAATCAGTTGGCCTTGAGTTTCTTCAAATGTAAAGCACTAGATTCTATCATCCATTTCCGGTTCTAAAATTCTAAGATTACTTGGGTATAAACCTGTTACTCAGAGCCAGTGGCTAGGATTTCAGGTAGGAAAACAGGATGCCACTTCTCAGAAAGGTATGCCTCGTTCTCTGACTCTCTGGTGTTCCTCCTTCACTAAATTCAAAGCTATTTTCCATTTTTAAGCATAAATGATATCATCATAATGCACTAATTATTTGGTAAACATAAGGAGAGTATAGTAATTACCCATATGCTCTCAGGCAGTAGAAAATAATTAAGATCTGTTTATCAATATGGCTACTTAAAAGCAAAAAGCATGTATATATATCAAAGTCTGTTTTTATTATTTCTTATATAGGCCTCTAAGAGTTGTTGATACCTGCAGGACCTGAAGAACTAACTCTTTTCCCAGGAGGTTCTGTAATCAGACATTAGACATGGAGTGTTAGCCAGTTTCAGTAGCTAGAAGATGGCCTCCCATAAACACAGTTGCTGTTACATTTCAGAGTTATCAATTCTGAATGCATTTTGTGCAGTCAAGTGAAATTTGCAGTCAATAAACACATGATTTAAGGAAGCGGCATCGTGTGTACAAAGTGCATATGAAATCTCTCTATTCTGCTAGTCCAAAGAAATGCTTCCACCTGGGACAGTTCTAGCAGCAGTGAAATGCATATCGGGTCAAAGATGGTGAGAGTATGTGGAATTAACTCAGTTAATTTTGAAAATTTGCTTTGGGGAATTCTGAATACATGTGTGGGCTACCTTGCCTCCGAAACATCATATCACTCCCTCCTACCCCCCCAAAAAGATCACAGAGTGATTTTTGCCTTCCACAAATGCCCGCTCTATTTTATAGTCTGCCTTTAGTTTGGATACCAGAGGAAACACTGGTTGGAATTCCAAAGTTGATTAAAACTTTTCACAGTATTTGGTCTTTCACTGGCCAGATAAACACCGAGAAGCTCATCTGTTTTTCATAATATTGCTGTTAGAATCATTTCCTTAAGGTTCGTTTTATCACCTTTTTATCTCCAGTCAGGATAAGAAATGAATGCATACTGGAATTTAATTTGTGTAGGGAATTCATTTTGTTTAATTTGGTTTTAAAATACTAGCTGTAATCCAGTATTGAGAAGAGATAGCTTACACTCCTTAATAGCCTTATCCAGAGAGATTTTCATAGTGAAAATGGAGGGAGAGGGGGAGATAGATATTAATGATATTCAAACAAATAATTTTATAGAAAACCCATGGAACGAACCAAAATTATGTATAAAGACTCAAATTGGAATTAGAATTCAAAGCAAGGTCTTGCTGAATATGGGGCCTTGCACACTGCTGCTAGACGGCAGGCAGAGGGAAGAATAAATGAGCTCCAGCTTTTGAGAAACTTAATTAAAAGTTGTATCAAACCTGGGATTCTCCTGAAAGAATTTGTACTTTCTATAATAAAGGCTGTTTCTCATTGAGAAGCAATTCTAATTTTATACCAGGCTTGCAATTCTATGCTGAAAATGGCCTTTCTATGAGATCTTGTTCATTTTTGCAAAAACAGTATATTGCCACCCCCAGGACCTTCCTCTGGCACCCAGACAGGAGAGCATTTGCCAAAACCATAGGAATGCTTGGAAGATAATAGTTCTTCTCTGAACCTTATTACTGTGAGCTACAGTACAACCAAAAATCCAGACCAAGGGCAATGCCAAGATAAAAAGGAAACCACATTTACCATCCAGACGAGAAATTTTCATTTCCACTTTTAAAATTCTGGTAGAGCCAGAGAACAGATGGGTGATGGCCAGGGGTTAAAGGTCGGGGAGAGGGTTTGGACTATGAAGAAAAAACAAGAGAGAGAATTTTTGGAGTTAATGGGACTATTCCGTAGTCTGAGCGTGGTCATGGCATTTGTCAAGACTTCTAGAACTGTACGCCCAAAATGAGGACATTTTACCATATGTAAATTTAAAAATAAATAAACAAGCAAACATTAGCAACTTTGACATTTTAAAAAAGTGTCTCAGTTTAGCTTTCTGTTACCTAAGTCCATCAATAGACTTGACATCTTACTGGTACTTCTCCGCCTCCCTCCCACCTCTCCTCAGTTTCCCTTCTTCCTCAGGGCTTGCTATGATTTCCTGATCTCTCTTCTTTTGCAAAAAACCTTTGAGAATCAAGGCATCAAATTAATGATGAAAAGAATTCAGACCTGGGATAGAGCATCAGGGGAGAAAATGTGCTGATGGAAAAGCTTCGCTCGGAAAGTTGGTGGGGAGGCGAGGGGTTCCTTTTTCTGCAGGACCCCTGAAAGTGGGGGACTAGGGAAGGAATGACGAGAAGGATAGAATAATCCTACCTTTTTGTAAAGTGTGTTCTGGTTTATGATAATCTTAAATGAGCTCCTGTAATATTCCATCCATCTGCTCGTGTAGGTAGGGGTCATTGCCCCCCCATTTTACAGATGAGAAAACAGGGCTAGCATATGAAAAAGCTTGTATGTGAGCTAGGATTCCTGTGCTGAATGAAATGAAAACATACAACATGAGAGTTGTAAGTTTCAGTTTTATTTGGATACTGTAGTCCCAGGAGACTATTTCTCAGGTAGCTCTGAGGAACTGCTCTGAAGAGGTAGGGGGAGAGACCAAAATCTATATGTGATTTTGGCGAAGGGGTATGTGCAATCAAGCAGACATCTTGGTAGAAGATCACTGCTAGTCACATATCTCAGTTAAATGATTTTAGTGCTTTTCTAAGTATGGGAAGATGCAAGAACCTAGGTTCATAAAAAATTTCTCCTGAAATATTTCTAACTGTCTAAGGGCTTGTTTTGCCTGTTTTCCCAGAGTACAGACTGCCTCATCCTGATCTTCACCCTGGATTCCTCTCAGGGTATATTGTGGGTCAGTGACTGCAGTGGCTAATGACTTGATTCATGTAGGACTGGATGGTGGGCAACATTCTTTGTTTTACGCCTGGTTCTAAGCACTGGCTTCAGTCTAGAACCCCATGTAGCCTCTGCCCAAATGCTATGAGTCCAGAGCCACTGACAGGGATGTCACCCCAGTGAAATCCTTGTGGACAGTTGTCAAAGGGTGTGGGTGAGAATGAGTCTGCAGTCTCCACTTCGGGTACATCTTTTAGTGATGACGTTGCAGCCAATGCTGTGTTGATGGGTTTTCTCTTACTATTTTAATTTGGTCTAGAAAAGCCATAGAAATAGGTAGCTCAGGCCTGGGGCAGTGTCCTCTCAGTCAAAGGCCATCTGCACAACAGGCAGCATCAATTTGAAAATCCAAACCCAGAAAAGAGTGCCTGAGATCTCATCTCCCATGTGGTGTAGGAGAGGGATTTGACCAATTCAAAAAGTGTGTCAGGCACGTTTTCCCTCATGAGGCAGGAAGTAATTAACTAGAGATCAATATCTTTGTTTATGCTGTGCCTTGTTCCACAAATGATTTGAGAAGGCTAGCTAGGAAATCCCAGATCTAGTCCTGTTAAGCAAACATAGTTCAAGGAAGACGGGCCCCAGCACTTCCTGAGAAATTTCCTCAGGAGACTTTGGTTTGGCCAGATGTTGTGTGTTTTACTCTCTGTAATGGATTCAGTATTTCTCAATATGTTTCACAGTATAAATAGGAAACCAGTTGAGCAAATGCCTATCTGATTGTCTAATCTCCTCTTTTTAGATAGAGGAAAAGAAATTTGCCTCTGACTTTAAAACTTGGAAGAGAGTTGGTGGCTCTATTTCAAATCTGATCTGGCCACATTAACTCATACCTGAAAGTCATTTCATCAGAGGGACAATCCCTGACCCCCCCATCCCCCTTTCCAATCCCCTTCCTGGCCTCCTCCAACCTGTTATTCTCCAATGTAACTTAGATCTTCCCTTTCAAGGGAAAAGATCGAAGATCCCTTAGATCTTCATTAGGCTGAAATACCAGGAGGGCCAGGAACTGTGTGTTTGAGCCATAGGTGGCTCTCTGTGTATTACTAGGGCCTCTCACAGTCCTTGGCACATGAGATAGATTACAATAATAAATGGAGCGGACTGCTATGGAGTGCCCATAACTATGGGCCAGAAAAGCTGGGCTGCCTTCCCTTTATAAGCAGAGGAAGCCTTTTCCTCCCTCCCTTTCATGCCTCCCTTTACATGGTAGGAAAAATGTCTCTCGTGTCAGACGATTCTGGATACATGGGCAGCCCCCCAGGGGTGTATGCAACCGTGAGAGAATATAAAGCCACTCTTCTACCTTCAAGGTCTCTTCTTGTGAAGGTTGGACAGGCTAGAAGGCAAACATTAGGATGATTATTGCTGGAGTTTGCTCCATTTTTGTGTGAGAAACTCAGTTTCTTAAAATGTAAAATGTGCAAACACTCGTGGAACGAGCACTGGACTTGCTGTATTGAAATCCTAAAAATAGAGCTGGAACTACTTTAGACACCATCATGGCTGTTGGTTTTCAACCCTCACTGTGTGTTAGAATTGTTACCGAAAGCTTGGCCTCTCTGTACACAGGTGCTGAATCAAATCCTAGAGACAGAGTTTTGGGTGAAGTAGAAAAGGATAGCTTTATTGCTTTGCCAGGCAAACGGGGACACACTGGGCTTCTGCCTCGAAAAACTATCTGTCCCAACACCAGAGGATTTGATGATGGGTTCATAACAGTGGTTCAGGGTAGGGTCTCTGACAAGATTAGAGTCTATGTAGGGCTTACGCTCCCTTCGTCTCATCTTGATGAGCTTCTCTGGTCCCTTTAATCTTGCCTCAGGTGGGCCTTGGCTGCTCTTCCCTTGATTAGCAACTGTTTGATAATCTGCCCTTTGGAACTCAGGGAAGGTCATGGAGGCTGGAGTCTTGCCTGCAAGAAATGGTGGACAAAAGTGCTTCCGTGCCTGGGAGCCACACAGGGCCCCACTTGGTTTCGGAGTCCCCAGCAGAGACAGAAATAAATATATGGATGCCTGGGCCCCATGTTTAGGGATTCAGATTCATTTGGTCTCCTTGGTATTTTGTCATTTAATTTGTCCTCAAAGCCCTGCCCACCACCACCACCCCCCACCCTCCCGCCAGGTGATCTGGCTGTGCAGCCAGGTTTGAGAATGATGCCTGTGAACCAAAGATTTGAGACACTCTGGTCACCTGCTTTGGCTGCCCAGTAGCATCTGATCCCGGGCTCTGTGTTCAGGGAATTCCCCACCTCGTGAGTTGTGGTGGTGGCAGCACCTTTTCCCAGGTCCCCAGCCTCCCTTGCAGCTAGAAGGTCATGAGGGCCTGAGAGTGAAACCCTTTCAATCAGACGCACCGGCCTTGGATTTTGGGAATTGGAATGGGAATTGGAGATCCCAGGACGCTAAGGTCACAGCAGGTCTCTCTGCTGGCAGTGGCTGTGACACCAAGAATGAATTTCTTGGGCAACAGTGGAAGCAGGTCCATCCCAGCATCAGTTGCAGCAGCGGCAGTATCCTTATCGCATCAGTTCTGGCTTGTTCCTGGCAAGCAGCCCTCAGATCCACTTCTCTAGGCCTCCCTGGGAGAGAATCAAAACCCTTCAGAATATTCAAGTAAATAAATGCCTTTTCTGCCCAGATCAGCTAGACTCAGGTTCTGTTGCTTGTAAAGGGGGATCTTGAATACTGCAAATGCTTTTTTTTTTTTTTTTTTTTTTTTTCCCTGACTATATTTCTTGGAATCTTGTGGTTCTGTGGGTACCCCAGGAGCAATGTAGAGAAGACAAAGCAAGCCAAGCCTGCATTTCTCTGGGTTCACCGTCCCTTTCAACCAGAGCAGTTCCATTTAATGTTTTCTTATGAAAGAGGGTTTCTACTGCCAAGAAAAAAGTTTGGAACCCACATTTGGGTAGCAGGGAAGACATTCTTTAGTCTCTACCAAATTCCATTAATTTCTCTGGACTTTCCCTGAATACCAAGACAGAGCTGTTCTTCCAGTCTTGGGTGAAAGATTCTAGTAGTGAAGTAAGCCAAAGTGGCCACCTGTTCCTTTTCCAACATTCAAAGTTTGTCCAGCTTATATTTTAACTGGGGGTCTGGAGACCCCGTGGAGATCATATTTCTTAGCCCTGTCACCATGGAAAAATACCTTATTTCCACTAAAATTACATTCCCCTTTCGGTAAAATAGAACAACTGACACTCTTCTGTCAACTTCATATGAGACCTGTACGGCTCAAATGATATAATAACTTCAAATGATATCATAAGTAAAGATATCTTATGCACTTATAAACTATTCTGTGCGTGCAAGATGAAATTATTATTATCATTACTGTCAGCATGAAATCTTAAATCAGTTGGGGAGTTTATTTCCTGGATGTGAGTGAACTAAACTCGTTAACCCAAATGGAAGAAAAAGCTGGTTCTTGTCACAGAAAGATGTATAGTGTTCTACTGTGGGTCTGTGGTTAAATTCTGAGGTGACACTGACATTTACAATATACAATCTTTATACTTCAAGGGCCTATAGGCTCTGAATGACTTATTTGCTTTTGGTATATTATTTGCAGAGAGAGCTAGCAGTAATACAAATGGTTGAAAGACAGTATCCCTTATATTTTCATTTATATAAATTTGTATGTTTATAATTATATACAAATGTCAATCACAGAACAAATTTTATTAAGCACCTTCAAAGTATAACACAGTGTGATTCTATGTTTATAAAAAGGCAAGGTTAGGAACGAAATTGGGTCATTTGTAGAGACGTGGATGAATCTAGAGACTGTCATACAGAGTGAAGTAAGTCAGAAAGAGAAAAACAAATATCCTATATTAACGCATATATGTGGAACCTAGAAAAATGGTACAGATGAACCGGTTTGCAGGGCAGAAACTGAGACACAGATGTAGAGAACAAACGTATGGACACCAAGGGGGGAAAGCGGCAGGGGGGTGGGGTGGTGGTGTGATGAATTGGGCGATTGGGATTGACATGTATACACTGATGTGTATAAAATGGATAACTCATAAGAACCTGCTGTATAAAAAATAAATAAAATAAAATTCAAAAATTCAAAAAGAAATAAAGGCAAGGTTATATAAAGCAAGGGTTGTTAGAACTCTGGTCATTAGTCTGAAGTGCTTGGATTCTGCTCAGTAGTTAAGAAGCTATTGGAAGTATGTGAGAAGATTCAGACGACAACAGCACTGTTATAGTAAGAAGTAAAGATTAATTGGATAATGATTAAGGCATTAGAAGGGTGAAATATAATTCAGATTTCCTAACTGGAGAAATTGAGAGCATGACATTGCCCCTAGAAAAGAAATATCTGGCTCGGTGTTTTAGATGAACCTTTAGAACGTGAAAAAGTCTTTAAATATGGCCAGAATGAAAAGAAGAACAATGAGTACAGAGTATTCTTGATTTGCATCCACTTTTAACAACCACTGTCACCTGGTGGCTTGTGTCCCTGTTTCCACTGAAAGAAGAAATCTTGTTGATTCTTGATCCTGTGGACCTAGGCAGGGTTGACGCAGAATAGAAAGAACGCTGAGCTGGTATTACCAGAGATCTAAGTTTCTGGAGCATTAGGATTAAGAGCCATGTCACCTTGTGCAACATTATAACATGTCTAGTCTGTAAAGTTCCTCCAGCCATAAATATCTATACTTTAATGATTTCTTATGAAACTCACAGCCAGAGCTGGAATCCAGCAAGGTTTCCGATAGCAGTAGATGTGAATTAAAACTGCAAATCCCATCACATATGTTCGAATTACTCCCTTCTGTTTCCTTTTGATTCAGTAAGCCTCAGATCTCTCTTTAATTACTGAGTAATAGAAGACATAAGAACCCCAGTAGTTTAGGAAAGAAGTAATATGTGGACAAAGTCACAGTGAGAAAGACAGTGAAAATGAGCAGCACAAAACATTTCAAGGAATAAGTTAGCAATTGAATTTTACTGAAGTAATATCATAGTATAGGTGCATAGCTGCTGATAATCTTGATTTCTGAGAGTGAATATTTACTCTCAGGGCCAACATTCCATCACCCATAACTCCTTATCATTTTCCAAAAATAATAGGCCATTTTAAGATTTCTTGGTACCTTTCTTAATGCCTCCTGCTGCTTGGAAATTCCACCCTACTGTCTACACATTTCTTTCAGAAACTTCTTGTTCAAAAGGCTTTCCTCATCCTGGAAAGCCTTCTAAAACTTTCCCCAAGCAGAGACAACACTTCTTCCCTCTGTGACATCACTGATTGCATTTTGTTTTCATCTTACTATGCTCTTATCAACTCCTCATTATACTTCTATCAAAGCAATGTATATTAGATCAGTTTAAATGCATATCAGTGTCACCGTACTTTGGCCTTCTTCAGATCAGACACTTTGTCTTTCAGTTCTATATTCCACATATTCTTTTGGTTGACAGCTGCTAGAATAGATAACACCCCTCTCTCACATCCCAGGAGGATAATTCTGGGGAGAAATTTGATAAGCCTGTGATAGACCTAGATACCACTTTCTATGAGGGTTAGGGAATGAAGACAGTTTATGTAAACATCTACATGCTTGCACCCATGGACCTGAGCTTCTAAATAGTTTTTTAAGACCTCACTCAGGATGCATAGGGAGAGTTTGCCAGCAAGTAGATTTTATCATGGAGGTTTACCAAATTTTGGCTTTTTTTTTTTTTTTTTTAAACCAAAGGTCCTTTTACTGACAATATGTAGACATAGTTTCTGGGGCTCTTCCGTTTCTCTAGAGAGGACCCCTCTGCCTTTGCCCAGGGGTATAGCTCCTGACTGCCAGTCAGTGCTCTGGAAGCAAGACAAGAGAGAACGTCCAGGAAACCTAAGGTTAAATATGTAGAACATGGAGGAAACAGAGATCATCAGAGAGAAGAAACAAGATTAAAAAGCAAAATAATGCTATCATTAACAATCTCAAATGGATAAGAGAAGCTAATATATCCATAAGACTAAGGTGCTATGAAAAATGAAATATACAATAGCCAAGATAAATGCAATAGAAAGGTTAGAAGATAAAATTAAGGATATCTCCTCAAAAACAGAGCAAAAAGGGAAAAAGAAGTAGAAGAAGGAGGCAGAAGAGGTGGAACCAGAGAAATAACATCATGAGAAAGATTTGATGGAAGGGGGCCATGAGCCAAGGAATGCAGGCAGCCTCCAGAAGCTGGAGAAGGCAAGAAGATGGACTCTCCCCTAGGTCCTCCAGAAAACAAGGCAGCCTGGTCAACACCTTGATTTTAGCCCAGTGAGATGCATTTTGGACTTCTGGCCTCCAAAGCTAGAAGATAAAAAAATCCATGTTGTTTTAAGCCCCCAAGTTTGTTATAGCAGCAATAGAAAACTAAAAAAGACCATATTGCAATTGTTATTTATTCCCTTCCTTGGTTGCTTTAAGGACACTGACCCCCAGTCCTGCTGTCCTTGTCCATAATCCTTGATGCCCAGAAGTCCATCCTTCCCACAGGATATGGTCTCTGTTTTGCTAGAACACCCAGCAACCTGTACTCACTGCACTTGGACCAGTCCTAACTCCTCGTTGGCTTTGAAACCCAGTACTGCAGAGTGTCACTGAGTTAGCTCAGACTCTGACTGTCCTCACTCACGCCCACCTTAAGCCCCTAATGAGAAGAGCATCGACAAGGATAACAAACCCCCTGGGATTCTTTGGCATCATCACATGGACAAAGAGGGTTCCATCCTGTGTCTTCTTTTCCCCTCTCAGGGCTCAAATGCACTTATATGACTGCTTTCAACACATGGATGAGTCTTAGTTGTCTTGATTGAACTCTCCATGCATGGTTTTTAAGCAAAAATGCCTTTAATTACCCAGCTCATCTCTGACTCCCAGCTCATCTCTGACTGAATCCTTCATGTCAGTCAGAAAAACTATCCTACTGGGGTCTAGCTCTTGCCAATCCACAAATAATTATTAAGTTGAGTGTTTCTTTTAGAGTTGCAAAGGATTGCAAAGACTGCTGAAAACTGGGAATCTTAGCCAGAGATCTAAGGGGAAAAGAGTCAGTGGGCCTGTCAAGAAAATAAATAATGACTGAGAGATCCCAAAGAGGACTGCTTAGTGCAAAGGGCCATTAGTAGTGGGGGAGCCACCAGGAGTGGCAGGAGAGATCCCAGAGAAGCAGAAATCTTCAAGACAGGCCGAGCTCATTTGAGTTCAGAACCTAAGTCATACGCCAAGTGCCTGGCTTGATAACATTTTGCCCCAATTACCCATTTCCTTCTGACCTCAGACTAAAATCTAATTATAGTCAGCATGAAAGAGGTCTGGTGGGAGTTGAATACCCACAACCTCTCTCCCGTCTCTTTTATAGAGGGCTAAGAGGGGGCCTGCAAATGTGAACAGAACTAGCAGCCAGGATTTCGCATCAGGCTAGCAGAACCTCATTGTAAGAAACAACCAAACTGTCAGGGACAGAGAACAGATTCTCCTGTCGCCTGTGATTCTCCAAGGTTGTTTTTATTAAAATGGAAATATCCAAGGCTTTATGCAGGGCTCACGTGTCGATGAAAGAGCTGCCTCACCAGCAGCTGAGGTATAATTGTCTTCTCTTATTCCTGAACTCAGCACTTGGCTGTTCATTAGTTAACGGCACACTCACGGGCATAGCGTTTCCAAACCGTGGGTTGCTAAGCAGTTCCTCAGCAAACACTGTGTTTCCTGCATTAGTATCGCCGCTCCTTGATGTTATGGACTTCTAATTATAATTTTATTCCTTTTTCATTTCGCACATTAGTGTTGAACTTCTAGTGTAATAAGCCACTTTATGAGCTGTTGTGGAGGTTATAGAGATAAATAAGACGGAATCAATGCCTCAAGGTACTGAAAGCTGACAGCTGGGCTGACCCCCGGAAGAAACGTAGAGGGTGTGGCCACCACCTTGGAGTAAGAATACAAAGCCCAGATTACTTCCCTGTACCCTAAGCCTTCTGTTTTTACTATCAACAACAATTTTTTCTTAATAATTTTAGTTGTAAAATAGATTTAAGAAAAGTTTAGGCACTGTATATTTTAACTATGTGCACCTTATCGTCAATTATATCTCAATAAACCTGCAAAAAGTGAAAAGAAGAGAAACGTTTAGGCACTGAGATTAGATTCTGTTGGATGCTCATAATAACCTTAATGAGGAAAATGATATACTTTCCCATTATATGTAAGCTGCATTTCCCAAGTTTCTATGAAACTGGCACAGATGAGGTCAAATCATTGGCTGTAACCTGAGTTTTACTTGATTTTGCCAACATTCACCAATGAAGGACTTCCAGGAACATGTGTGTTTTGAGTCAAACAAAGCATCGTTCATGCAAAATGAACTCAAGGCTGTCCACTCCTGGTCGGCTCCCACCACTGGCCTAGCGAAGCCTACACTGCTTCTGGGATCCCTGCTCTGCAAAGATGAGGAAATTTGGGCTCTGAGTCAGTGAGTTGTGCGAGGGCACACGCTTGTAAAAGACAGACCCAGACGGACTGTACTTTGCACTCCAACTCCAAGTGCAGTATCTTCTCTCTGCGTTAGAGCTGATCAACCTCTTGTCGAAAGGCGGAGCCCTCACACATGATCCCAGTCTTGTCTATTACTACAGACTTTCGCAATCACACAGATTAGTTTCCTTTGGCAGATAAACTGGAATTGCAGCAATTGCCAGGCTACGAGTGTAGGCTGGGGCCGAGGAGTCATGTCCTGAAAGAGGCCTCATGAAACTAAAGGGCAGGTGTCCCTGAGGACAGTGAACCACAGGGACTCCATGTGCAGACCTGAGGAAGAGGCAGTGCCAAGTCCAGGCCTCGCTCTTTGTCTAGGCTGAGCATAGTTTAGATGATACCATGTACCTAACTAACATCTAGTACGATCTAGCAGCTAGACCGCACGCTTTATCACCAAGCAGAAGTCCCTATGAGCATTCACCTATTGCCCGTTCTGTGCCAAATGTATACACCCTGGTTTGCTGACTTTCATCTATTTATACAATCTTCTCAAAAGTCCTGACGGTCCTTTGGGACAGAGAATGTCTCTTGCTTCTTGTACTCCCTTACTACCCTGCTAACAATGCATGAGTAATAGATTTTGTTGTTTCAAATGCCAAAGGGAGTGGAAATTCAACCAGTGTTACCCAAATTAATCTTCCTTGAACAGGGCCAGTGCCCTTCCTTGGGATGCAAATCCCATGTACCCCTGCAAATCCTGTGAACAACTCTGCAGTCATTGATGTGGTCATTTCTGGCTTCCCTCCCCCTCTTTGAACATCAGTGGATGCATTTTCTTTTTCTTTTTTTTTTTTTTACAAGATTAAGGAAGCCAAACCCTCAGCTTCTTGGAGAACGTGCTCATCTAGTGCAGCTCACATATCTCTTCTTGGAAGGCCAGGTCCTCAGAAAGGCGAGCACTTGACTTTTCCTAAAGCAGTGAACATTTTATCTCCCTTCCCTTAGACAAGCACCGAGTCACGTATCATTGCTGCTTGATGCACCAGCCTGTTCTCTCTTAGCTCCTTCATCCTCTCGCACCTTCAGGCTTGAGCTCCAGACTATTCAGGGATTCCAACTGCATCACCCCTCTTCCTCTTGACATTTCTCTGAGCTTCAAGTACTCAGGAAAGATTCTGTTTCTCTGTGTTTACCAACTGCATTGGTGTGGACAGAAGGGTACATCCCACACACCATTTGCAGCAACTGTTTCTTAGGATCAGTCATTTTAAAGCAATACACCTCCTCAGTCTCTTAAATATGTCACGGCAGGAACTGCTGCGCCCTTTCCCCATCTTCTCCATCATGCATATGTCAGACATGCCTTAGGTCTGCTGGGCATCTGCTCTTCACCAGTGGACCCCTCTCCACCCCCAGGCCCTTGGTAAAGTCCTCTGAGGAGTGACTTATGGAAGACACAGCAGCCTACAGGGAATATAATCTAAAATGTTTTAGTTCCCAGCTTGGCAAAAAAATAGGTAGGGAATTAACTGAAGGTTTGCCCACTGCAGGCTCTGTTCATAAGCATAATATTTATTTATTTATTTATTTATTTATTTATTTATTTATTTATTTATTTATTTATTTATGTTCAAACAGAAAGTCACAAAAATTATAATCATCCTCATCAGTTCACTCAGTCCCATGTAATTAATTATTTTTTATCTTGATCTTTTGTTAGCACTTTTATGAATTCATCAGTTTGCCATTAGAGTTCTGAAAATGCTTATTCATTCAGTTCAGCAGTATAGTCAGTTACCAGAAACCTGTACTTGTCAGAGTCTTTTCCATGAATTCTTTGAAGATGAAACGCTTTTATAGGAACATTTTTGCAAAAGCATCAGAGTACACCCAGAATTGTCTGTAAATGACAAAAGACTTAAAAATAGCCATGGTTAAAGATTTGATGCAAGTTCATAATAATGCAATTGACAAGGAAATTTAGTTATTTCTGAGATATACATTTTAAAGTAATGACTAGAATTATGACTTATAACATTATACCAGAACATATAAGATTTTTAGAAATGTCATGTAATGTCTGAAACATTTTTATTAACATATTTCCATACAAATAACCCAAAGAAAGTTTAGTATTAGTTTTTTGTTTGTTTGTTTGTTTGTTTGTTTTATACTGCAGGTTCTTATTAGTCATCAATTTTATACACATCAGTGTATACATGTCAATCCCAATCGCCCAATTCAGCACACCACCATCCCCATCTCACTGTGGTTTTCCCCCCTTGGTGTCCACACGTTTGTTCTCTACATCTGGGTCTCAACTTCTGCCCTGCAAACCGGTTCATCTGTACCATTTTTCTAGGTTCCACATACATGCGTTAATATGCGATATTTGTTTTTCTCTTTCTGACTTAACTTCACTCTGTATGACAGTCTCTAGATCCATCCACATCTCAACAAAATAAGCATAATATTTAAAAGTTAAAAATAAATAACCCCTTCTGCTCCTCTGTTTTCTAAAGTGCTCTGGGTAGCTCAAAATGGTGATATTTTACATTTCATTTCACCAGTCAGTTTTTGGAGAGAGAACTGTAGCCTGGGCATTTTATATAATTCTGGTAATACTTTGATGAATAAGGCATGGGCAAGACCATAGACTTATTGGGGGAGACAAACACCTAACGAGGTCATTAGAGCAGACTGTGGTTAGAACAATGGCAATGCTGTTTACCGGTAGGGATGCAGAGGAGGGTCACTTAATGTAGCCTAATAGAGGGCAGAAAAGGAAGACTGAGAAATTCTCTGGAGAGAAGAGGCACCTACATGGAGAGTTAAAGACTGAAGAGTTAGGGAGGAGATTGGTAGAAAGGAGGGAAAAAAAGAATTCTTAATTCTGTTGTCCCCTAACTTGTGTGTATTATTAGCACACCCTGGGAAATCTATAGCTACTGCTTCTTCAGAATTCTTTACACCTGGTGAATTCCATGGCCCTCTGCCCCCATGTAATTTCTGTGCATTTGCTTAAATAAGACACTGTGATAGACTGGGCAGACATTTCCTGGCAGTTAATAATCAGCTGGAGAAGTTTAAGTCTTGAAGCAAAGCTGTGAAAATATGCATGTATATTTGTATAAAAAGTAGTCAAATTATTACCTTTTCATGTCTCGATCAGCCAAAAGTTGAAAAGGCACATTGTTGTGGTCGACAAGCTGCATGTATGGTTGGTTCTTTTCCTAACCTCTAAAAGCCAAATAAACAGGAAGAGAGAAGCGCACACTCTTTTGCATTCGGTGTTTGGAATCCAAGTTACCATGGAGAACTTTCCTAAAAGTAGCTGCTGATTGATACTGGGATTAATTACTTAGAGAGATTTGTGGTACAACCATCATAAAGTCATTTGTAAATGTCTTTATTTAATCAAGGTAGGTTTGACAGAGTTCTGCCGAGAGATGGTGGAGTGGGCCAAATGAATCTGGTGATTGGCTTATAAAATGTATAAAATGTTGATAAATTTAAAGTGTAATACTTGAATTATGCACAGAAATGACGTATAGTATGGGTTATTTCTACTTCTATGAATTCAGAGAAAATTGGGCAATTCAGTGCAACAGACATTTATTAAGCTCATACTATATACATGGCACAATGTGAGAATAAGATGATGCACGGACCATCACAGGGTCCTCCAGGATATACGACAAGCCAGTGCACTGAAACTGATGTTTTCCTTCTGTTTTTAAGGCAGCTTCTTTCTTGCTCTAATCTTTGTAAAACTAAAGGCAAAATCTGCACCCGTGCAAAGGAGATATGGCAGAGATCTCTCAGGAAGGACCGAGCCACGTAATAAATTCGCAGCTTCTTTTCACCTTGTCACAATCTTGCTCTCCCTCCTCGCAGTATCTGTGGCCTCTATCACATATTATGCTGCTTTTATTTTCTTTATACTCTTATCCCGTTCAGCTTTGTCTGTCAGCTCTTATGCAACCTACACAAGTGGAATTCTCCTTGGACTCTTCTGTCTCAAACATGAATTGAAATACAGCAACTTTGGCAATGGCCCTTTGGACACATTTCAGTACACTCATATCTCAATGAACTGAGTCAAAGAGGCCGACTTGTTTTTACTGACAACCTAAAGACAAAAGCATTTCAGGGTGATGAAAAAGGCTTACTCTGAAAGTACAGTAAAGAGGATTGTATGGGGGAAAAAAATGGATGGCAATGAAATTTTACTGTTTTCAGGAAACAAAACATGAAAAAGTTTAGACTGTTATACCCAGATTGCTGGGGAAAAAAATTGGGTCTTCATTTGTACCCTTTAAAGAATAGCAAAAAATACTGAGTTTGATTTTACTAGGAGAATTAACTGGAAGGGGAAGTGTGTTCTTAGGAATTTCTCACAAAGGAACGAATGGCACAGCCAGCCCTCCCTGCCAGCTGGACCAGCCTGCTTCCTCGGCTGGGAGACCAGGATCCTCACCTCATCTCAGTGGCACTAGGAGGTCCCCTACATACTCGACCCAACCAATAGCTTATGCTGAGAGTGGTGCCCTGAAAGGGCCCCAGTGGCACTGGGGAAGGGCTTGGGCTTTGATACTGGGGAGATAAACGTGTCTAAGCCAGGGCTTTGCAGTGTGCTTAAGGTTTACATGGGATTTCTTGGAAAGATAGTAGAAGGGATGACAGAAGGTATCTGTGCTCTGCCGCTGCCTCTTTTTCTAGGGTCTTATTCTAGCTCTCTCCTACCGCTTCCCACCGTGACAGAAAACATGGAGTGCACGCAGGGGCTTGCTTCTCTTTTCTTGTGTACACGGAGATACTGTACCCAAATCTGGTGTCTCTGCATGTGCACTGTGAGGGCTTCAAGACTTCTCAGGTTGAAAGCGGATGAAGCACAACAACGTCCTACTGTATAACACGGGGAACTATATTCAATAGCCTATGCTAAACCATAATGGAAAAGAATATTAAAAAAAGAGTGTGTATATATGTATAACTGAATCACTTTGCTGTACAGCAGAAATTAACACAACATTGTAAATCAACTATACTTCAATTAAAAAAAAAGAAAAAAAAAAGGAAGTGGATGAAGCTTTTCACCACAATTGCACATACATCCTCAGACTGACATCTTTTGTCATTCTCTAGATCTAAAACATAAGCTGTATGTGGTCTTACACTCCCTTTTCCCTACATGAACACATTGCCCATGCACTTCCTGAGTCACATGGCTCTGTAGACAAAAGCAGGTGGAAAATTTGGGGAAAAGAACTTGAAAGTAACATGAGCTAGAGAACACTCTGGGAGAGCTAATAAAAAGTACCCTTTCTTCTCTTTTCTTTTTAACCATGTCTAGGAGTACCAAGGGCTGGAGTAGAGATTTCTTTTACCCTAGGCACACACTAGACAACATTTCTCAATCTCCCTTGCAGTTAGGTGACCTATGACTGCATCTGGCCAGTGGGATGCAGGCAAAAGTGATGACTACTGTTAGCCCCTTACCCTCCTGTGCTCTGTTCTTTCTCTTCGCTTGTTACTGTTGGATATCGACACTCAGGGAGACCTTGGAAGCTCTGCACTGAAGATGTTGGATTCTCTTTCAGCCTGAATCTCTGAGAGACTGTGTACATCACTGTTATGGACTGAATTGTGACCTCTCCCCTCAAAAAAATATTTTATATTTTGAAGGCTTAACTCTTAGTGTGACTTTATTTGGACATAGGTCCTTTAAGGAGGTAATTAAGGTTAAATGAAGTCATATGGGTAGGGCTCTAATTCAGTAGGACTGGTCCTCATAAGAAGAGGGACACCAGAGCTCGTGCTTTGTCTTTTTGTGCACACACAGAGAAAAGGCCATGTGAGGACAGAGCCAGAAGGCGGCCATCTGCAAACCAAAGAGAGAGGTCACACCAGAAACCAACCCTGTGGACACGTAGATCTTGTACTTCCAGCCTCCAGAACTATGAGACGATAAATTGCTGTTGTTTAAGCCACTCAGTCTGTGGTGTTTTGTTATGGTGGCCTGAGCTGATAAATCCAACATAGATCCCACTCCCATCCCCACCCCTGTTGCATATTGGATTTTGCATGATGAAAAATAAACCTCTTTTTTTTTGTTAATCCACTGAGATTTCAGGCTTTATCTCTGAAAACAGCTGGTGTTTTTTTTTTTTTTTCTAATGCAAAGACCAAGCAGAGCTAATCAAGTTTGTGATATCCCTTTTCTCATAGTGTATAGGTTGGAATTTATGCAAACTTTACCTCAGTGCAAAAGGTTCCTTGGGGTCAACTCCACAGATTATTTTTTAAACAGAGAAAGAAAAGCTAACACCTCTTTATTTAGTTTTGTTTTGCTTTGTTTACAGTGTACAACATGATGATTTAATATACATACACACTGTGAAACGATTACCACAGTCAAGTTAATTAACACATCTGTTACGTCACAGTTACCTTTTTTGTTGTTGTTGTGTTGGTGATGGGAGAGATCCCAAGAAACTTTCATCTTATGAATGAAAATGTGTACCATTTTGTCAACATCTCCCCATTTTCCCACCACCTGACAACCACCATTCTACTCTCTAGTTCTATGGGTTTGACTTTTTTAGATGCCACATATAAGTAAGATCATACAGTACTTGTTTTTCTATGTCTGGCTTATTTCACTTAGTATAATGCCCTCCAGGTTTATCCATTTTGTCACAAATGGCAGGATTTCCTTCTTTTTAAGGTTAAATAACATTGTGTGTGTGTGTGTGTGTGTGTGTGTGTGTACATACATATACCACATTTTCTTTATCCATTTAGTTGTTGATAGAAACTCAAGTCGTTTCCATATCTTAGCTATTGTGAATAATGCTGCAATGAATATGGAAGGACAGATATTTCTTTGAGAAATTGATTTCACTTCCTTTGGATATATACCCAGAGGTGGGAGTGGTAGATAATCTGGTAGTTCTATTTTTAATTTTATGAGGAACCTCAATACTATTTCCTGCAATGACTATACCAGTTACAGTCCCACCAGCAGTGCACAAGGGTTCCCTTTTCTCCACACCCTTGCCAGTACTTGTGATCTCTTCCTTTTTTTGTTAATAGCCATTCTAACAAGTGTGAGATGGTGATATTGTGGTTTTGACTTGTATTTCCCTGGTGATTAATGATGCTGAGTGCCTTTTGATATACTTGTTGGCTATTTGTAAGTCGTCTTTGGAAAAGGGTCTATTCAAGTCCTTTGCCTAATCTTTAATTGGGTTTTTTTTTCTATTGAGTTGTATGAGTTTCTTATATACTTTTGGATATTAACACCTTATCAAATACATGGTTTGCAGATATTTTCTCCCATTCCATAGGTTGCCGTTTCACTGTGTTGATTGTTTCCTTTACATATATAAGCTTTGATATAGCTTCCTTGCTATAGTCCGATGTAGTTCCACTTGTTTATTTTTGCTTTTATTGCCTGTGCTGTTGGTGTCATATCCAAAATCATCATTGTCAAGGTCAATGTCAAGGAGGTTTTCTCTATTTATTTTAATAGGAGTTTTACAGTTCCAGTTCTTCATTTAAGTCTTTAATCCATTTTGAGCTTTTGTGTGTGTGTGTGTATAGTGTAAGATAAAGGTCCAGTTTCTTTTCTTTTTTTTTCCTTTTCTTTTCTTTTTTGTTTTTTGTATGTGGCTATCCAGTTGTCCCAATACCATTTGTTGAAGATATTACCCTGTCTCCATTGTGTATTCCTCATGCCCTTGCCAAATATTAGTTGGCCATATATGTGAGGGTTTATTTCTGGGCTTTCTATTCTGTTCCATTGGTCTATGTGTCTGTTTTTATGCCAGTATTCATACTGTTTTCACTACTATAGTTTTGTAATATAATATGAAATCAGGAAGTCAAGAGACAAAGAAAGTCACTACATAATGATAAAGGGGTCAGCTCATCAAGAGGCTGTAAAAATAGTAAATATATATGCACTCGACATCGGAGCACCTAAATGTAAAAAGCAAATATTAACAGAACTGTAGGGAGACACAGATAGCAGTAAAATAATAGTAAAGGGCTTCAGTACCACACTTTCAACGATGGGTAGATCATCCAGACAAAAAACCAATATGGAAATATTAGTATTGAATAACAATATATACCAAATAGCCCTAACAGACATATACAGAGATTCCATTCAATGGTAGCAAAATACACATTCTTCCCAAGTGCACATGGAACGTTCTCCAGGACAGATCATCTGATAGGTCACAAAACAAGTCTTATCAAATCTAAGAAGATTAAAATCATATCAAGTATCTTTTACCACCATAATGGTATAAAAGTAGAAATCAATAGCAGGAGGGAAATTGGAAAATTTAAAAATATGTGGAAATTAAACAACACACTTCTGAACAACTGTTTTAAAGGCCTAATGTTAACTTGGCTTACTCTGAAGAGGCTTCCAGCCCAGGGCTGGATTAGGGACAGATGTAAATGAAGAACCAAAAAGTGGAGCTAAGGTCTTTAAAAAGCTCACACATGTTTGTAACATTCTTCAGAGGTTGTCTGTACAAGTTGGAGCCTCACCTCAACATTTATAAATAAAAAGCATGTTTTAAGTGTAACCAAAGAACTTTGTAATTTAAATGATACCATTCTTTTTTTTTTTTTTTTTTTTGGCCATGCTGCATGGACTGTGGGATCTTCGTTCCCCGACCAGGGATCGAACCTGCACCTGCTGCAGTGGAAGTGCAGAGCCTTACCCACTGGACTGCCAGGGAAGTCCCAAAATGATACCATTCTTAACTCGTGTTTTGAGGGTAATGGAGGAAGGATCAGGGTAGAATATATAAATTTGAAAATAAATCTATTTTTCAACCACAGAAAAATAAAAGCTCAATCTGACTAGTGTACACAGAAAATAAGCCATCTTCTAAGTATACCAGTGACTGTAAAGGAGCTGAAGTATGGGGGAAGGGAGAGGAACTGTCTATAATGAACTCCATGCAACTTCACAAAACTTTTATGTTTATCCGAAGGGAGTATTAGTTTTAAAAGCCTGAGAAACAAGAGCTTAAGGTATTCTGTTAAGCTCTTCATTAATGCTAAAGGCACTAATGAGCTGTGTAGGCTTGGATAAGTCCCATAACCCACCTGAGCTTCAGTTTGCTCATCTGTTAAGTGAAGATATATTGAAATAATTATGTGTAAGATATGTGTATGTGTGCTTATGAGCAAGGACATATATTTGCAAATGTCGAGGTTTCTCAGTTGTGGTATAAATGTGGTAAAACAAAGAAAATAAAATATTTTGTTTTCGTGACAACTAGCCCATCTCATCAGGTAATTCAGGTCTTAGGACAGTTTTGTCTCCAGTTTCCAAAGCCTAGATCTTATGTCTCAAAAATAACAGTACTTAACTAGAAACACTTTTTTTTTTTTTTTTTAATCATCAACAATTTTTATTTTATTTTATTTTTTTTAACAGGCAATAAGTCTTTTTTTTTTAAAATTTATTTATTTATGGCTGTGTTGGGTCTTCGTTTCTGTGCGAGGGCTTTCTCTAGTTGTGGCAAGTGGGGGCCACTCTTCATTGCGGTGCGTGGGCCTTTCACTCTTGCGGCCTTTCTTGTTGCGGAGCACAGGCTCCAGACGCGCAGGCTCAGTAGTTGTGGCTCACGGGCCCAGTTGCTCCGCGGCATGTGGGATTTTCCCTGACCAGGGCTCAAACCCGTGTCCCCTGCATTGCAGGCAGATTCTCAACCACTGCGCCACCAGGGAAGCCCTAGAAACACTTTTTGTATTCACCTTGTAATTAAAAAAAAAAAAAATCAGCTCATAAGATTAACTATAGTTGACAGCCATGTCCCTTGAAAGGCCACATTTTCTGAACATTAGTTTTATCTCCTGGAGGAGTAAGACACAACACATGTATCTAGTCCTCCCAACCTAAAGCCTCCACCACCACAGTGGGAATCAAATCATACCTAAGAAGGGCAGTCATTCTAAAGTCATTACAATTCAACAGGAGCAAAGGGAAGACTTAAGCAGAAAATTTGATTCCTGAGACATAATAAAGTGGGTTAATTTAGGAATGAGAAATGACACTGTGAGGGACATTTAGCATCATCACCCTCGAGAAGCATGTCAGAAAGATCCAGAACATTATTCTCTGGGTGGTACAGATTTGGAAGGGGGCATCTACTTCAGCTCTCCTTTTCCTCCCTGGGACACTGATACTACCTAGCATATAACTCAATTCAAAACAAGAACAAAGTCTGGAATTTCATCTAACACTTCTAAAGGATTGAAAAGTCTGAATAAAAATTAAAGGATATTGGTGGCAGTAGAGGAGGGTGATGGGGCATTTCTTGGGCAGGAAGTATTTATGTAGAGATAAACCATGAAGTCACACTTTCTCAACTCCTGTCTCGCCTCTGTCTTCACATGGCCTTCTCTCTTATGTCTCTGTGCCCTTCCCTTGCTTTTTAAGGACACTTGTCTTGGATTTAGGATTAAAATCCAGGTAACCTCGCCTCCAACGGAAGCTCGAGCGTCCTCAGAAACGACCCTGGCCAATGTCACCGCAGAGCAGAGGCGGTGTCGTCAGGGCTAATGTGAAATCTCTTCCCATGGAGCCGATCCCCCGGCTCGGCAGCACCAGCTCGGACAGACTGAGGTCTCTGCGGCTTTGGTGACGCTGTTTAAGCATTCCCACCGTGTCCCAGCTCTGCTCTCAGCCTGCTGCCCACTGCAACCCCTCTCACCTGACCTCGGAGCTTGAGGAGGGGGCCGGTGACCCCGAGGCCAGGGGCTTTTGCTCAGGAGAGAGGTCAGGCTTCTTGGGGGCTTTGAGCTCTACCGGGGTTCAGCTGACCTGGGACCAGGGGTTGCCCAGAGATTCACCTCATCCTGTGCCTCAGGAAGGGCTAGGGAGCAATTTTGTTATTGTACTAACTTTACTCGCTTAACTCACTTGAGAAACTAAGCAATTTTTACTTTCTGTTTAGAATGATGTATGTGTAGGAGAGTGAGCCGGCATGCTCCCAAAGTGCCTTGTTTTCTCTGATATAAATATATTTGTAAGGACCAGGTCCAGCGGATTCTTGGGTGTGTTTGCCACGTGAAGACTTCAGGGACTGGGCTTGTTGTGTAGTGGGGTTACAGTCTGAAAATGAGTCTCCTCCCCGTGAAGATGGAAAAGGAGCTTGAGGTGGAGCTCTGAGCAGTGGACTTCAGCCAAACCCCTGAAATGCCCTTTCCTCTTCACCCTACTCCTCTCAGGTCCTTAGAAGCACATCCAGTTTTTCAAAGCCCTGTGCCTCCAAGCCTGGTCTCACTTGAGTCCCTGCCAGGCTCATGTGTGTACCACATTAGCACCCCAGTGACCTGAAGATTCTATGTAATTGTTTTATGTATACATGCGAATACATAAATGCCAACATTTGAAATAGTTTGATAAAGTCTTTGTAACCACGCCAAAAAAAAAAAAAAAAAAATCCAGGGCGATTTCATCTCAAGATTCTTTTTTACTTCCTAATTACATCTACAGAGACTCTTGTTTTTAAATAAGGTCACATTCTGATGTTCAGGGTGCACATACATTTTGGGAGGACACTATTTATTCCACTACACCGCCTTCCTTTTTATAATTTATATTTGATTAATGATAAGCAAGGTTTATTTAGTGACAAGAACATCTATGGTTAATTGCTGCATTTCTGATTAGAAAAGGAAGAATGGTCCTCAGCAGCCAACAGAAAATGCGGACCATAGAAATCGTACCTCGTTCTCCATGTTAAAGAGAAAAAAAAAATCAAGACATGGAGACATGAACTATGCTTTGTGGGTCTGTGTTTTTCTGTAGCTTCTATATATTTTAATCTTTTACTTTGAGCTTTCTTTTTTTAAATTTTAGCATAAATGAATGTTTTATTGCCTTTGATTTACCATTATTATTAATTTTTTTTTTACAAAAACTGTTGTGTGTGTGTGTGTGTGTGTGTGTGTGTGTGAAGTCTTTTTCCAAAGGAGGAAAAATACTGACATTAAAAAATTAGGTCATAATTAGGGGGATAAATTAGGAATAAGGAATTTGGGATTAACAGATACACATTCCTATATATTAAATAGATAAAGAAGCACCTACTGTATAGCACAGAGAACTATATTCAATATCTTGTAATAACCTATAATGAAAAAGAATCTGAAAAAGAATAGATATATATGCATATGTATAAATGAATACTTTGCTGTACACCAGAGACATTGTAAACCAACTATATTTCAATTTAAGAAAAGGAATAAGAGAGAGAGAAAAAAATTAGGTCAACAGAACTGACTTTATTAAATGCCTACCGTGTGTCCAGGTACAAAGCTAAGGAATAAAGAACAATGATGAGTAAAGGCTGCCCCTGCTCTCAGGGTGCTCATAGGCTACAAAGGAGCCTGCACCCTTGCAGCAGAACAAATAAACACAAACCTTCAGAGGTCTTCCATCTTCACCACCTGTGAAGGCTCTGGGAGGTGACTGGAATTTTGTAGGAGAAAATGCAAGATCGTTGCTGCTGCATCTGTGGGTCACCATGACTTCCCAGCACCCTGAGAGACAAGGGTCCCCTCTCAAAGCAGACTCTGACCACAAAGAGCCTCTGTCCATCCTTCTCTGCTCTAAACTTTCCTCAAAATTTCCTTTGTGAATTTGTGCTTTTGCAAAGAAGTCTCCCCAACTCGGGGGCATGTCTGTTTGTAAGAAATAAGATTTTTATAATTTTGTATATAATCTTTCCTTTTTGTTACCCTGTCATTAAATAAAGCTTCTGTCTTCCTTGGCCGTTCCAAGTCAGTGTTTAGCCTGCATGCAAATGCTTCGTTGTGTTAGATTCTTCCCACAAACCACACTGCTCATTTCTCCTGCATATCGGATCGTCTGTGATTCTTCACATAAACGGACAATGCAGAACTGAAAGCAGCTCTCTCTCTCAGCAGGACTTGGCTGGCCCAATTTTCCTTCTTGCTTTGCTAAGCTGGATCCCAGTGTGTCAAATCTCAGATGCATTTGTCTTTCCTGCCTATGCCTTTAATTGCAGTTTACTCCTGCTATGATTTTCCATTTAATTTCTTAAGCTTCTTAATTTCATAATGCGTTTTTGTGCATCATTTGGGTAAGGAGATATCATGGAAAGGAAGTGAGAAGGGAATGAGCTTTTGCACCCTGCATCAGGTGTGTTTGTTTACCCTTACACATTTGTTTTTGTGCCTTCCAAACACTGTATGTCTGGAAGCGCTGGACAGCAAGCCAGGGCTTGTGCACTTATATTGCTGAATTATACTTCCATGAATCTGGTGCTGGAGCAAGTTTTATGGTAAAGAATTAAAAGTAATCATGTAACTTAAAAAAAACTGTTTACATTTATAGCTGAGGGTCACTGAGGGTGCCTCTCATGACTCCTGTACCCGTTGCCGACCTTCCTCAAAGGACTAAGGTTCATTGAGACCAAGTTTCCAACGGACCCCTGTTTTCCTCCACACAAAACTACATATTTCCCCAAAAATAAGACCGAGAATTTTACTCTTTCATGAGTTAATTCACAATTTACTCTCAGAAATGTATAAGGAGAGGGGGGAAATTATAACTGCAAAACTTACTCTTTGTACAGACTTATAAAGGTCCCAGATCTCCACAGACGATGAGAAATTGAGTATGTGTACAACCAAAATAAAAAAGCCAAACTGGATTCATCAACCAGCATGAATGGTAGGTGGGGTGGTATTCTCCATCGTATTCCCTTTTGCCCTTTAACATATGAGCCATTTTGACTGTAGGAGCCAAAAGCTCCGTCTGCCAGGTCCATCATATTTGTATAGTCAGAACAGGTAAATGACAATGAGGTATGTGCTCTAGGGTTTATGTATCTGTCAAAAGGAGAGAAATTGTTATTTTAGAATCCAGACTTTGAAGGTAGACAGAGTCTACTGGGATTAAAACTGGAGTTTCAGTTTTAATCCCAGCCCCTCCTATCTGTGTGATCTTCAGCAAGTTTCTGAAAATACTGAAGCTTTGGATTCCTCAGCTATGATGTAGGAATAATAATTTCACCAGCAAGTACCAGATCCCTGCTGGGGGCAGTTGGCATGCTAGAAAGAGTAACTGCTTAAAATTCAACAGTAAGAAAACAGCACATGGGCCATAGACCTTAACAGACACCTCACCAAAGAAGGTATACAGATAGCATATAAGCATATGAAAAGATGTTCTACCTCCTATGTTATCAGGGAAATGCAAATTAAAACAATAAGAAGACATGACTACACACCTATTAGACACTGGAACCTTGACAACACCAAATGCTGGTGAGAAAGTGGAGTGACAGAACCCTCACTCATTGCCAGTGGGAATGAAAAATGGTACAGCGACTTTGGAAGACATTTTGGCAGTTTCTTACAAAACTAAACATACTCTTACCATATGATCCAGCAATCACATTTCTTGGTATTAACTCAATGGAGCTGAAAATGTGTGTCCACACAAAAACCTGCAAACGGACGTTTATAGCAGCCTATTCATAATTGCCCAAACTTGGAAGCAACCAAGATGTCCTTCAGTAGGTGAATGGGTAAATAGACTATGGTATATCTCGACAAAGGAATACTATTCAGTGCTGAAAAGAAATGAGCTATCAAGCTGTGAAAAGACATGGAAGAAACTTAAGTGCATGTTGGTAAGTGAAAGAAATCAATATGAATAGACTACGCATTGTATGATTCTGAATATATGGCATTCTGGAAAAGGCAAACTATTTAGATAGTAGAAAGATCAACTGTTTCCAGGGGTGAGGGTTGGATAGAAGGATGAATAGGCAGGGCACAGAGGATCTTAGGGCGGTGAAGATAGTCTGTATGATAATACAATTGTAGATACCTGTCATTATATATTTGTCCAAACCCATAGAATGTACAGCACCAAGAGTGAACCCTAATGTACACTGTGGACTTTGGGTGATGATGATGTGTCATTGTAGGTTCATCAGCTGTAACAAATGTACTACTCTGGGGTGATGTTGATAATGGGGGGGGGTCTATGCATGTGTGAGGACAGGGGGTATACAAGAAGTCTCTGTACCTCCCTCTTTATTTTGCTCTGAATATAAAACTGCTCTTTAAAAAAGTCTTTTTTTAAAGAGTAATTGAAGGGAGTTTAAAGAAAGAAGAGGCCATTTAGTGTGTGGACAGAGTTAAGGGAACCCACCAGGAGTAATGAGGCACCCAGGGACTAACAGTGGTAAAAGCCATTACCACCCTAATGAAGGCAGGACAGTGGCAGCTCTTGGGAGAACACTGTAGAACGTGTAAGTAGGAGAGACTGCCCAATAAAGAGCTGTTATAGTGAGGGATGGGGCCACCTCCAGATCACTGCCTGGCAGGGTGGGGTGAAATATACACCCTGAAGGCTCTTTCCTTTTGCTTTCCCATCACCTGGCAATGTGCTCCATTGGCAGCAGTCAACAAAAAGCCAGAGGACAAAGGAAGACGGGGGTAGAGGTCAAAGAGATCAGGTTCCTGGACATAAATTTGGGTCAGAAAGGATGAAGAATGGATACGGAAGGGCAAATGGAGAACATTCAGCATCCCCCAACATTAGGTGCTTGTTGTTTGTCTAGAATGCCTTCTTTTGAGTTACCAGTACTCCTCATTCAGTGAACCTCTGATGAGGCTGGAATAGCAACCCTCTACACCCCATGACCAAGACCAATCAGAGAATTGAATTCTCTTGAACTCCAGGAAATCAGTCAGACTCAACCTTGAAATTTAATACGGAGTTTTTGGAAAAGGGAGTCTCTTTTTCATTTGGATTATGAACTTCAAGGGTGTAGACTTAGGTCAGCCAACAATCAGCTTTCCGGCTGTGTAGAAAGACCTAGCCTGACGGTGAAGACAATGCAGAGAGAGCACAGCAGGGTCCAGAGATGGGGAGAAAGAGACAGATCCATGGTGACTTTGTTGGAAGCCCTGTTTCTCATTATATCTCAAGACAGTTTCAGTTTTAAATATTCCAGTGATGTGAATCTTTCATTTCCTGTGCTGGAAGAGTTGAAAGGGCAAAACAAGGAGCTGTGAAGCATCCAGAGGTGAACATCATCGGGGACTCTGTCTTGTGCTGGAATCAGGACCCAAAGGAAGGCTTTGGTACCTACCAGATTCCAAGAGCTAGGGATGCCCAGCAGGACCTGGGACCGTGGAGAAGGAGCTGCCTGGAAAGTGCTGAGTCTGCTAGGTTCGAACTGGAACCACAGCAGAGATGGCACAAGAGCTGAAACCAAAGGAGAGATGTGACCCCTATGGAGCTACTGCCTTAAGCACAGAGTGATAGGAAATTTCCTGACTTTTCTTCTCCTTCCACCCTTTGACGCGAGTGCCCTCTCCTGCCCCCATTAACTGAACCTAACTGGTAACCATTTAATAAAGGGAGCCTGGGGCATCTGTGGAGGTAAGACTCTGCAATTCACAGCAGAGCAGGAGCGGGGAGGGGGTGACTTTGAGAGCCAACAAACAAATGACCAGTGGTTGGGGTACACCAGTTCTCTTTTCCTCTTTCCTTTCAGGATGCATTGTAAACTTCGATAAAGCATGCACAACTTGTTTTTGTTCTCCAAGCCCAGGGTATGGTGATCAAGTTATTTGCAGCTTAGAGACTTCAGTGAGTTACTATGTAAGACAAGGCTATTTGGTCTGATATTTAAGTTCCTTTAAAATATGGTCATAATTTATGGGCATGAAATAACATGACAGGAAAATGTGAAGGTAGATGATAATCCAGTCACATTAGGTGACTTGCTCTTCTTCATCACTGTGTACTTTCCCATCCTTGCTAATGATAATCCCTCTGCCAGGCTCACCAACCTCTTCCCCATCTCTCTTTGATGAAAACTTAGCTTCACATCACAAGTTAGGTGCCATTCTTTGAAGGAAACGTCATTTTATCTTTCCCTTCTTTAACCTTTATATCACTCTCATGGCACTTAACAAAATGAATTGTGTATTTTAGATATTGAAACTTCTATCTTATCCTTTGATAATGGATTATGAGTTCTCCAAGGGCAAAGAGTGTTTTCCCCAAGTTTGTATCCTTCAAAGAAGGTTTGAATGACCCTTGTACCTACTAAGTGCTTGATAATATGTTGTAGTAGGTGGACACCTGGAACACTTGTTGGATGGATCAGTATCCCTCCAGATTGATACTGGAACCGTATCAGAAACCTAGGTTCCATTATTTTCTATATCACATTAGGGTGACCTGCAGAATAACACTGCTCAGCTTTCTTATCTGCACCGTGAGATCAGATGACATGAAATCAGAGGTCCCTCCTGGCCCTTCCGTAATTCCCTCATTTCAATCAGAAGGTAGATAATTAAATTGGTAAGCAGCAATTTTATACTTCTGTTCCAGAATTTTTACTTGAGGAAAGCTAACATTCCATGATCTCACTCCTTCTGGATTCTTTCTGAAGAGTTTCCATGGGGCTAAAATCTACCCATACTTTAAAAGTAAGTGGAAGTACCCCATGATCCTCACTCGACTTTCTCTTCTCTTACGCCTCTACCCTGGTGATTGTCCATTTTGCACCAAAAAAGCACCTCATTTTATCAACACTTTGTAAAGCATAACAAGAAATAAAGCAATAAAAGATTATAAAATGTTACATTCTATAAAGGGATCCTACTCCTAATGCATCCACAAAGAACCAAGTTTATAAATGCTAGTATGTCAATTATGATGGTAAAATATGTATCTGTATAATACATGTGATAAGATGGATGGTATTGGAGTGGCTTTGGCATATTTATTAAAATGTATTTTTTATGGAATTGATAAAAAACCAAAATGTCCACTGTAAGCAGTCACATGAAAATGGATAAATACAAAAGCAAGCATCAGAGTATTCGGCAGAGAATTTTGAGCCTGAACAATCAAGTTTCAGGCAAATCGTATGTGGTTCATAATTTTAGCCCGTTACTATGCAAAGCTGCCGATTCAATTTTACAATGCAAAGAAATGTTTGGCATGATTATCAAGTTATATTTACTGTTCTGTGGTTCTACTGAAAGATGCACTATCTTGAAAGAGTCTGTTCAAATTACCTCTGAACACACTTTCAGATGCTCAGTGGCAAGCAGAAGTTGGCAGAATAAAATGTATTAGTCTTAAGTAGCATCAGCATGTGAGACTTTTAAAAAAACTGGTAAATGATGATTCAGTTGCAGAGCCAGACAAATGATTTCCAAATCAACAAATTCAGAGAAAAAGTTGCTGATCCTAGTTGAATTGCCGCATGTTGCGGCTTCCTGTTACATGTGTCTTGCTGGAAAAAATCTCTCGTAGACCTTTTCTCACCCATCAGAATAAAGTGTTTGTTATTTCCAATCCCTGCCTGCTGAAAACTCAGGATCTCAGAGGACCTGTTGGAAAACCCAGCCTCGAGAGGTTGGGAAGTTTGAGAAACTGGGCGAGCACTAAACTCTGTGCCCTATTCCCCCTCTGGATTCGCCTGTCCCTCTTCCTTGGAACTAACTCTATACTTGCTAAATTCAGTTCCCCTTCTCCTTCTCCTCTCTCTGATCAATGTACTCTGTTCACGCTTTTGTTCCCATCTCTCCACCAAAACTGTTTTTAGTCAGTGTCATCAATGACCCCCATGCTCTGGATGCCAGTGTTCCAGTCTCAATCCTTATCTAACCTGATACAGCAACATGAAACACGATTGGTATTCCCTACTCCTTGAAGCATTTTCTTCACTTGTCTCCCAGGACTCTGCACTCCTAGTTTTCCTTCTCTCACTGGCTCCTCTTTTTCTAGGTCCTTTGCTGGGTCCTCTTCTCTCCTACAAATTAAAGTATTTCCTGGCTCACTCCTTGAACCTCTTATCTGTCTATCTATACTCACTGCCTTCATGAATTCATCTAGTCTTGTGTTACCACCCTGATGTATAACTTTCGTCTAGACCTCTCCCATGAGATATAGAATCAGTGATCCCGCTGACCACTTGCTACCTCTACTTGAATGTTCAAGAGCCATCTTGAAGCCAACATGTCTAGAACCAGACTTCTTCTCTTCACTGCACTCTCACCAAACCTGCTTCTGCACAGCCTACCCCAACTCAGTTCATGGTGACACCATTCTTCCGGTCAGGACTGGGACCAAGGTGAAGCAAGTGAGTTGCTTAGGCACGAAATTTAAGGCAGAGTATTATGCAAGTGCCAACACTGCTTTTGCATGATCCTGAAAGTGGGCCTCCTGAAATTTTATGTTCTCAATACCTCACTCGCCTCACCCTGGTCCCACCCTGCTTTCACCTGCTCAAGCCAAAAATCCTCCGCACCATCCTTTATGCCTCTGTTTCTCTGACATCCATGTCCCATCTGTGAGGAAATCCTGTTGGCTTTGCCATCAGAAAGAGAGAGGAATGCCCTAATTCTACACTTCAAGGGAAAGGCTTGAGGAACAGGCAGCGATGCTCTCTGGGGGTGAATGTTAGACAGCTCTCAACTGCTGGAAGGAATAGCTGGCCCCAAGGTGTGCAGTGGAACAGTGTGTTTGGGTTGCTGTGGCCTTGGACCTTGGCAGACGTAGGATTAGGGCCCCAGGTTTCCACACTAGAAGCCTGTGTGCTGCCTCTAGGTCCTTTGGGGTCCTGAAAGGCTATAGATTTGCCGCTCGCACATGTGCAGTTCTCTCCCCTGTTCTGGCATCGGGGGAAGGGGTAGGCAGTCGCTCCCCTGCACAGCCTTTGGGCCAGAGCCTCCACCCTCCCTCTGCATGGAGCCCTTTGAGGCAAGTGGAGGTGGAGGTGAGGTATCCACAAGTACTGGGGTTTGCATGATAGGTGGTATGAGCCAGATTCCTTACCCACGAGTTTGAAATGAGGGGCTCCAGCACCAAGGCAACCCAGGTCCATCCCAGGACTCCCCTGCGAGTCCTGAGATCCCTAGAAACTGAGCTTCCTCTGGGAAGAGTGGTCGTGGCTGCAGCTCCTCGGGACTGCTTCCACCATTCTCTGAGCCCCTGCCCCCCGCCATATTCAGTATATCCCATCCCATCCTCTTCCTGCCCCTCCGTCAGGACCTGCACTTACTCTAACACACAGCCAAAGTGACACAGCACACGCTGTTGGCTCCAACTGTGCCTTTTGCCTTCCTGACAAACCCCACACTCCATCCAGCCGGACCAGACCCTGGCCACAGCCCATGAGCGTCCCCAACCCCTCAAAATCTATTTCTGACCCACTTTCCTCCAGGCATTTGTAAGATTTGCTTCTTCTTCCCCTTGACATTAGGCATGGTTATGTGACTCATTCTAGGCAATGGATTACAGCTGGATATGATGTGTGCCATTTCTGGCCCACATTTGTCAGTTGAGATGTTCTAGAACCTTCTTCCCCTACTGCCACAATTGGAGATGCTCCAGATGGTAGAACTTCCATTAGCCTGAGCCCTAGAATAAGGATGATACAGAGCAAAGCCCCCAGACATGCAATTTCCACATAGTATGATCTAGGAATAACCCTTGGTGCTTTAAAGCCACTGAGATTTGAGGATTTGTTACCATAGCATAGCATAACCTGTCCAGATTAGTATAACCAGGTTACCTCTTGCTTGAAGGCAATCTGATTAAATAACAAATTATATAAAATAGAATCAATAATAAAAAAAGCTCTCTAAACTTCTTGTGAAATATCTAAAGTTTGAGAAACACGCTTTCAGTTCCTTAGAGGGAAACACACACATGCACACACACACTCCTGGTAGGCCTCAGAAGCTTCATCCTAGATGCAGCAGATAGTCTGGTGGTTTTGCCTGGACAATCCTAATGATGTCTGTAGTTACACACCTACCTGTATGCGCCTCATCGTGCTTGTTCCTTCCTGGCAGCATGATCAGTACCTATCTATTTGCCACGTATTGACCTTTGAGGATAAGCCAGAGTGAAGGGTAGTGTGTATAAAATGGGGGTATCCAAGCATTTGGTCTAATTTATGAAGAAATCGTTACAAATGTCAAAAATAATGGAGTAATTTTTTAAAATATATTTAAAGATTATGCGTCTCCTAAAGAGAGGAAATCAAAATTCTGAGATTATTTTTTACAAAGGCAGGGAACTAATAGAAGCTAGATGCATTGTTTCTTTCTTTTTAAAAAATTTATTTTATTGAAGTATAGTTGATTTATGTTGTGTTAATTTCTGCTATACGACAAAGTGATTCAGTTTTATATATATACATATTTATTATATATATAATATATATATAATATTTATTTTATATATATATATATATATATATATATATACATTCTTTTCCATTATGCTTTATTAGAGGATAGTGAATATAGTTCCCTGTGCTATATAGTATCACCTTGTTGTTTATCCATCCTGTATATACTAGTTTGCATCTGCTAACCCCAAACTCCCAATCCATCCCTCCCTTCCACCCCCTCCCACCTTGGCAACCACCAGTCTGTTCTCTATGTCTGTGAGTCCATTTCTGTTTTGTAGATAAGTTCATTTGTGTCACATTTTAGATTCCACATATAAGTGATATCATATGGTATTTGTCTTTCTCTTTCTGACTTACTTCACTTAGTATGATAATCTCTGGGTCCATCCATGTTGCTGCAAATGGCATTACTTCATTCTTTTTTATTCCATTATTTCAGGGGCATTTTCTTCCCCTCAGCCAGCAGTGGCATATTTAGGTACAAGTGAAAACCGCTTCATTACAACTTTATTACTACTGTCTGTGTTAAGCGGGATAGACACTGAGGGCAGAACGACATCACCTGCCCTCCAGGTTGCAGCCTGTGTTTGATGCAGTCAGAACCCAGGGCCCATCTGTCCATGTGCCCCAATAACCTTCTCCCACACTCAAAAGGAATGACCTTCCCAGACATATCATAAGTACTGTCTCCTCTGTAGAGCTGTCTTGATTTCTCCTAGCAAAATTGGTTGCTCAGTTTTCTTTATCCTGCTAATGATATTAGATACATAATTACAGCACTCATCAGGCTGTCTAATTCTTTATTTACATGTCTGTCTCCCTGACTAAACTGTGGGGTTTTCAAGGGCAAGAGCTCCATCTTAGTCATCTTCAAGACCTATAGTTGTCATTTGGTTGGTACACATTTGATAATGTGGGAAAAATTTGGGGGTTGAACAGAGGTGGGAGGAAAGAGGAATGAATAAGTGGAATATAAGGAAAGCAGAAAAGAAGGAAGCAAATGATCAAGGCTGTAAGGAAGGAAGGAATGAAGGAAGGAAGGGAAGGAGTTTGCACCTGTGTGCCTTTTACACGTGTCTCCATGGACTGATACCGGCTTAGGCCCCAGAGCAACAGGAAGATGACGGAGCAGGTATCTCTGAGTCAGGACTAGCACAATCCTCACACCCAACAATGTAGCCACATAGCTGGTTGATCCTGGGGTATCCTACTTCTTCCCACCATTTGCCCTAGTTTAACAAGTGAGACTATTGCCTGTTATTTCACTGACTTCACAGAGTCATAAAAGCTAAGGATTCATAAATTTTACAGTTACATGGAACAGCTTAGTTTGATAGGTTATTGTAGTTTTATATATAAAGAAACCCAGCCATCATTGAAATCTTTGTGGACTTAAAGAATCAAAACCTCTTAAGTTTAAAATAGAAATATTATTAAGGGAAAAAGTTGAAGTTTATGAGTTATTAAATTGAAGATTCCAAATTGTTCCTATACCTGAGAATATTAATTATGGTTTTAATATTCATGTCCTTGGATCTAACAATACCATTTCCAAAAATTTATCCTACAGAAACGTGCACAAAGTTATAGCAAAAAAAAACATGCGTGGCAAAATTATTTGCAGTCATGCAAAATTTGAAACAATGCAAATGGTTTTAATGGAGGATTAGATAACTGTATTTAATGGAGAGTATGTAGTTGGTTAAAAAAGAGATTATTTTGAATAACTAAAAAATAAAGATTCTAAGATACATATTCATTGAAAAAAGTTTAGGACCACATGTATACTATCATTCCATCTTTGCAAAACGAAACAAAAAAAATAAAAACAAAAGCCTTATATAGGACCACATGTATACTTTCATTCCATCTTTGCAAAACAAACAAAAAAGAATAAAAACAAAAGCTTTATGTATATATACATATGCACGCACGCACACACACACATCAGGACACTTTCCACTTTTGTGAACTAAAGGGGGAACTGTTAATATTTATATCTGAACCTGATATTATGATACAGGAGTATCTAGAAGAGACAGGATATATAACCACCTTAATTTAAGGGACTTTATTTTCTTGATTATACATTTTTGTAAGTTTATTTAAATAGTAAACATACACTAGTAATCATAATAAAATTAATTTTTCCATACTTAAAAAGTATCTGTGAGAAGAACATTGAGTTAATCAACTTGGATCTCAAGTCCGGTACCTCCAGTTCACTCAGAACTACCTCCCTTTGTTCCCATGCCCATAGGTTGATCTGTCTTCTTCAGAATGCTCCACGGTATTTCAAGTTCATGTATCACCAGGACATTCTTTTCTCCTGTTCTCTTATTGTCGGAACACACTGTTAATTCTTCCTGATAGTCTGACCATTGCCAAGCTTCCAGCCTTGTCAATTTTATCTTTTATCATTCAAGTATCCAGAGCAGCAGACTTATGGTAGTTTATAGTCTTTCTTTTTGTCCTTTGGATTTTTCTGAAGATAAAGTATCTATTTAAATGGATGATGGGTGATCACCCATTTTGCTGGTTCCCGTTGCTAGTGAGGCCAAAGGGCCTTTGCTGAATTCCCACATCAGCTTGGTTGATCAGTCCTATATTTGGTATAAGTTGCAAGCCACACTCACATCATGCAGATGGTGCTATTGGTCACACAAAGACTGAAAAATAAACTGTAGTGATAGGGATCAATACAAACTATTCCTCTAGCAAAACACAACAACTCAAGGCATGTGCACTATGAATACTGGATCAGAGGTATTATCTTCATATTCAAAGGCTAGCATATAATTATTAAGAACAGACATGTAAAGAACATGAACAACTTGATGATGGAATTGGTTCACATTTATTATTAGAAATCTTATTTGAAATCTGGAGAACAACTGAGTGTATAAAAACATGTCAGACAGTAGGTGACAAAGAATGTGAGAAAATTATAGAATTTTTTCCCCACTAAATTTAATAACGTTTTGTCCCAGATCCCTCACTTGCTTGCCTGAGTACTTTGGCTCTGCAAGGATATGGACTCAGGGAGATATTCTTTCTGCCATTATTTCAATCTGTGATGCAGCTGGTCTGGGATTTGAATGCTGTACTGGTCAGCGTGACTCCAGAAATGCTCATCAGAACACAGGCACATATTCTCTCTTTCAACAAATACCAATTGAACATGAAATCAGACTTCTCCTGGTAGTGAGGGTACAATTCAGAATAAGTCAAAGATTATGAAGTTTGCATTTAAGTTTAAAAAGTAAAAGCTTCTGTGTGTAAAAATTGCCACCCTGATGATCAAACACATGAGATAATGTCATTGTGAAATCTGATTCAAAATCATCAGCTTCTTCAGTATTGTCCTGTGCCTCAGTTGGAACATGTTTAAAAGCCAACGAAGCGGAAGATGGCAGAATGAGAAACACCAGGAACCTGTCTCTCTACCTAGACAGCATTTGTATTGGCAGAATCTGTCTGATGTAACTATTTTGGAACTCTGGAGTCTATTGAAGACAGCTTCCAGGAGAATGCCTGGATAGTCAATTGCAGTTAATTACAGTTATCAGCACTTAGGACAGTAGCACCTACCCATCCCCGCCACAGCCACATGGCAGGCAACAGTGCACAGTACCTTGTACACAGCTGGTTGGAGGCAGGGTAGACAAAGAGGACCCTGTCTTCCAAATATCAAAGATCTGTACTCTGACCACTGATTGCTGCTTCTGATCCCGCAGTGTATACAAAGGGGTGAGCAGCCATTGATTTTGCACCCACTCCTTTGTTTCAAGCCCCTCCCTCTCTGTTGAAGTTACTTCCAAGGTATTTAAAGGGCTAATGCCATTTTATGCTTCCCTTCATTTTTCCTCCCCACCCCCCCATGTTTTGGGAGCCAGACATTAAAGAAAAAGACATTCAAAACCAACTGCACATACTGGGAAAATTAGGAAGTGACCACACATGCCCAAGAAAAGGCTCAGAAAAGACTTTAAGTTCATACCTGATCCTCAGCACAGAGACTACCTAGACAATCAAAAAATAAAAACAATAAACAAAAACAAAACAAAAAACCCTGGAAGGGGGAGAATCTGATTTCCAGAGATAGCATGTTGTTAGAGTCAAATGGTCAATTTTCAGCAAAAACATCACAAAGCATACAAAGAAACAGGAAAATATGTCCCTTTCAATGAAAAAATAAACAGAAACTGCTGCTGAGAAAGACCTGATGACGATATACTAGACAAAGACTTTAAAATAACTGTCTTTAAAACACTCTAAGAACTAAAGGCAGATGTGGAGAAAGTAAAAACAAAAGAAACAAACAAAAAGCAAACAGACAAATGAAAAACAATGTATGAGATAAATATGCATCCTCCCGGCAGAAAAGTATGAAAGTCATGTAGCAGTCATGGTTACAGTCATTAAACAAAGAAACACATTCTTTGCTTTATGTCCCATTCTGTACAGTTGATTTATCAACTCTGCCCAGTGGTAAGATTCCTCCTAATATTACCAGTTGTGATACTGTTATTGTGGTTAAATGGAAAGTTATAAAAGGGGTAAAAAAAAAAAAAAAAAAGTATGAGTAAAATGGGAATATCA
Source organism: Eschrichtius robustus (assembly GCF_028021215.1). Lineage (NCBI taxonomy): Eukaryota > Metazoa > Chordata > Mammalia > Artiodactyla > Eschrichtiidae > Eschrichtius > Eschrichtius robustus. The sequence continues at coordinate 92,283,117 of NC_090828.1, forward strand.
AGGGAGAGATAGAAAATCTAAAGTAAAACAAAAAGAAATTCTGGGACTGAAAAGCACACTGACTAAAATGAAAAATTTACTAGGGAGATTCAAAGGTAGATTTGAGCAGGCAGAAGAAAGAATCAATGAATTTGAAACTAGGACAATGAAAATTATTAAGTCTGAGGAACAGAAAAAAAAATATTGAAGAAAGGTAAACAGAGCCTAATATATGCATTGTGGGAGTTCCAGAGGAGAGGAGAGAGAAAAAGGAAAACAGAGAATGTGTGAAGAAGTAATGCCTAAAAACTTCCCAAATTTGGTGAAAAACATGAATATAAACATACAAGAAGATCAATGAACTCTAAGTAAGATGAACTCAGAGAGACCCATATGGAGACACATTATAATCAAACTTTTGAAAGACCAAGACAAAAAGCAAATCTTGAAAGCAGGAAGAGAGAAGCAAATCATCACATGCATGGGATCCTCAATAAGATTATCAGCAGATTTCTCATCAGAAACTTTGGAGACCAGAAGGCAGTGAGCCAATATAAAAGGAAAAAAAACCTGTCAACCAAGACGGGTTTTTTAACTGTCTATATCCAGCTAAACTGTCCTTCAAAAGCAAGGAAGAAATTAAGACACTCACAGATAAACAAGTTGAAGGAGCTCCTTACCACTTGACATGCCCTGCAAGAAATGCTCAAGGGAGCACTGCAAGGTGAAATGAAAGGACACTAGACAGAAACTCAACGTTGCATTGAGAAATAAAGATCTCAACAATAGTAAATACATGGGTGATTATAAAAGCTTTATCATATAATTATATTATATATGTAATATAATAATATTGTAAAAACACATTTTATAAGTAAAAATTTTATTATTGTAACATTGGTTTGTAACTGGACTGTTTGTTTTCTACATGATTTAAGAGATCTATACACTGAAAACAAAAAAAGTATTAGTCTGAAAGCTAGTATTACTGTAATTTTGCTTTGTAACTCTAACTTTGTTTCCTAATAATTTGAGACTAATGCATTTAAAAGAATTATTCGTTTATGTTTATGGACACACAATAAATAAAAATATAATTTTGGGGACATCAGCATCTGAAAGGAGTGGAGACAGAGCTGTAAAGAAACAGAGTGTATGTTACTGAAATTAAACTGGTATAAATTCACATTATAGTGTTATAAGTTTAAGATGCTAAATATAATCTCCATGGTAATCCCAAGGAAAATACCTGTAGAATGCACATAAAAGAAAATGAGAAAGGAATTTAAAAATATCACTATAAAAAATCAACTAAACATGAAAAAAGACAGTAATGCAGGAAATGAGGGCTTAAAAAGCTATAAGGCATATAGAAAACAAATAGCAAAATGACAAAAGTAAGTCCATCCTTATTAGTAAATACTTTAAATGTAAATGAATTAAACTTTCCAATCAAAAGATAGAGATTTGCAGAGTGGATAAAAACACATGATCCAACTATATGCTGTATATACAAAAGACTCATTTTAGATCCAAAGACATAAACAGATTGAAAGTAAAAGAGTAGAAAAAGATATTCCATGCAAACAGTAGCCAAAAGAGAGTGGGTGTGGCTATACTAATATCAGACAAAATAGACTTTAAGTCAAAAAAATAATAAGAGACAAGCACATTACATATTATTAAAGGGTTCAATAGAGCAAGAAGGTATAACAATTATAAAAATTTACGCACTAATGACAGACCATCAAAATATATAATGTAAAAACTGACAGAATTGAAAGGAGAAATAGTTCTATAATAATACCCCATTCAAACTGATGGACACTTCACTACCACACTCACAATAATGGATAGGACAATCAAACAGGGTAAATAAGGAATTAGAGGATTTTAACAATACAATAAACCAACTAAATCTAACAGACATATGCAGGATGCTCTATTCAACATAGCACACATTCTTCTCAAATACACATGGGACTTATTCCAGGATAGACTATATGTTAGGCCACAAGTTAAGTCTCAGTTGATTTTAAAAGACTGCTGTCATACAAAATATCTTCTCTAACCACAATGGAATGGAGTTATACATTTTTTAAAGTTAAAAGAAAAACTGGAATTTTCACAAAATTGTAGAAATTAAACAACACCCTCTTAACCAATGGATCAAAGCAGAAATCACAAGGAATATCATGGAATATACTTATAGACAATAAAAATGAACACACAACATACCAAAACTTAGAGGATGCAGCAAAAGCAGAGCTAAAGGAAAAATTTATAGCAGTAAATGCTTACATTAAAAAACAAAATCTTAAATCAACAACCTAAATTTACAACTTAAGGAGCTGGAAGAAGAAGCATAAACTAAACCCAAAGCTTGCAGAAAGAAGGAAATAATAAAGTTTAGAGCCGAGATAAATGAAATAGAGAACAATAAAATAGTAGTGAAAACCAATAAAACCTAAAGTTCGTTCTTCAAAGCAATCAATAAAATTGACAAATCTTCAGCTAGATGGACTAAGAAAAAAAGGCAGAAGATTCAAATTACTAAAATCAGAAATGAAAGTGGGGACATTACTCCCGATTCTACAGAAATAAAAAGGATTATAAGAGAGTACTATGAATAGTTGTACACTAACAAATTGGATAACCTAGATGAAACGGACAAATTCCTAGAAATACAAAATCTACAAAGACTAAATCATGAAGAAACAGGCCATCATAAACAGATCTACAAACAATAATTGCTGGAGAGGGTGTGGAGAAAAGGGAACCCTCCTACACTGTTGGTGGGAATGTACATTGGTACAACCATTATGGAGAACAGTAGGTTCCTTAAAAAACTAAAACAGGAGGTTCCTTAAAAAACTAAATATAGAACTACCCTACGATCCAGCAGTCTCACTCGTGGGCAAATATCTGGAGAAAACCATAATTCGAAAAGATACATGCACCCCAACGTTCATCGCAGCACTATTTACAATAGTCGAGACATGGAAGCAACCTAAATGTCCATCAACAAAGGAGTGGATAAAGAAGATGTGGTACATATACACAATGGAATATTACTCAGCCATAAAAAAGAATGAGATAATGCCAATTGTAGCAACATGGATGGACCTAGAGATTGTCATACTGAGTGAAGTAAGTCAGACAGAGAAAGACAAATATCATATGATATCGCCTATATGAGGAATCTAAAAAAATTGGTACAAATGGACTTATTTACAGAACAGAAATTGTCACAGATGTAGAAAACAAACTTATGGTTACCGGGGGAATGAGGGGGGAGAGATAAATTGGGAGATTGGGATTGAGATATACACACTACTGTATATAAAACAGATAACTAATAAGAACCTACTCTATAGTACAGGGAACTCTGCTCAATACTCTGTAATGACCTATATGGGAAAAGAATCTAAAAAAAGAGTAGATATGTGTATATGTATAACTGATTCACTTTGCCGTACACCTGAAACTAACACAACATTGTAAATCAGCTATACTCCAATAAAAATTATTAAAAAAATACAAATAAAATAAAAAAAACAAAAAATCTGAATAGACCTAAAACTAGTAAGGAAATTGAATCAGTAATCAAAAACCTCCCAACAAAGAAAAGGCCTGTACCTGATGACTTTGCTGGTAAAATCTACCAGTTAAAGACGAACTAATACCAAACCTTCTCAAACTTTTCCCAAAAATTGTATAGGAGGAAACACTTCCTAACTCATCCTATGAGGCAAGTATTACCCTGATACCAAAGCCAAAGACACTACAAGAAAGGAAAACTACAGATCAATACCCTTTATGAACATTGATGCAAAAATCCTCAACAAAATACTAGCAAACCAAATTCAGCAGCATTTTAAAAGGATTATTACATCATGACCAAGTCGGATGATCCCTGAATACAAGGATGGTTCAACATATGGATATCAATCAATGTAATACACCACATTAACAGAATAAAGGAAAAACACCACATGATCATCTCAATTGATGCAGAAAAAGCATTTAATAAAATTCAATACCCTTTCATGATAAAAACACGAATAAGCTAGGAATAGAAGGAAATTACCTCAATATAATAAAAGCCATATATGGAAAACCCACAGTGAACATCATACTCTGGTGAAAGACTGAAAGAAAGCTTTTCCTATCGGAAGAGGAACAAAGCTAGGATGACCTCTTCTATTTGACACAGTACTGGAAATTCTAGCCAGGTATGAAAAAGAAATAAAAGGTATCCAACTTGGAGAGTAAGAAGTAAAATTATCTCTGTTTACAGATGATATGATCGTATACATATGGGATTGGCCAAAAAGTTCATTCGGGTTCTTTGTAAGATGTTATGGAAGACCCGAACGAACTTCTTGGCCAGCCCAATAGAAAACCCTAAAAATTTCACAAAAAACTATTAGAGCTAATAAATGAATTCAGTAAAGTAGCAGGATACAGTCAACACATAAAAATCAGTTGCATTTTTATATACTAACAATGAACAATCTGAAAAAGAAATTATAAACACAATTTCATTTATGATAGCATCAAAAAGAATAAAATACTTAGGAATCAGCTTAAGGAAATGAAAGATTCGTATAATAAAAACTATAAAACATTGCTGAATGAAATTAAAGAAGACATAAATAAATGGAAGCACATCCCATGTTCATCAACTAGCAGACTTAATATTGTTAAAATGTCAGTACTATCCAAAGCAATCTACAGAATCATTGTAAACCCTTTCAAAATCCAAATGACTTTTTTTTGCAGAAATAGAAAAAATGATCCTAAGATTAATATGGAATATTAGTGGACCTTGAATAGCCAAAACAATTTTGAACAAAAAAAAAACAAAACTGGAAAACTCATACTTCCTGATTTCAACAATTAGTACAAAGCTACAGTAATCAAAAGAACGTGGTACTGGCACAAAGGCAGACATGTAGACCGATGAGATAGAACAGAGAGCTCAGAAATAAACCCTCACATATATGGTCAAATAATGTTTGACAAGGGTGTGAAGACCTTGAGGTCCCCATTCAGTGGGGAAGGACAGTGTTTTTAAGAAATAGTGCTGGAAAAGCTGAATATCCCCATGCAAAAGAATGAAGTTTGATCTTTACCTAACATTATGTACAAAAATTAAGTCAAAATAGATTAAAAACATAAGTGTAAAACCTAAAACAATAAAATTGTTTGAAGAAGACATAGGAGAAAAGATTTGTAACATTTGATTTGGCAATTTCTTGGCTATGACACCAAAGGCAAATAACAAAAGAAAATATAGACAAATTGGACTCCATGAAAATTAAAAAATTTTGTGCATCAAAATACACCATTAACAGAGTAAAAACACAAACCCTAGAATGGGAGAAAATATTTGCAAATCATATATCTGATAGGGGGTTAGTATCCAATACATAGAGAACTCCTAAAACTCAACAACAAAAAATGAACAACCCAATTCAAAAATGGTCCAAGGATTTGAATAGACATTTCTCCAAAGAAGATATCCAAAGGACCAGTAAGCACATGACTCTCATGAAAAGATGCTCAACATCACTAATCATTAGGGAAATGCAAATCAAAACTACAATGAGACACTACCTCACACCTATTAGGATGGCTACTATCAAAAAATCAGGTAACAACAAGCATTGGTAAGGATGTAGAGAAATAGGAACCCTTGTACATTATTGGTAGAAATGTAAAATGGTACAGCCATTGTGGAAAACAGTATGGCAGTTCCTCAAATAATTAAAAATAGAATTACCGTGTGATCCAGCTATTCTACTTCTAGGTATATACCCCACAAATTAAAAGCAGGGTCTCTAGGACATATCTGTACACCCATGTTCATAGCAGCCTTTTTCACAACAGCTAAAATGTGAAAGTAAAATAAGGATTCACTGATGAATGAATGAATAAGCAAAATGCTTATATATATAATGGAATATTATTCAGCCTTAAAAAGGAAGGAAACTCTTCAATATGCTATGCAATGGATGAACATAAAGGACATTATGTTAAGTGAAATAATCTGTTCACAGAAAGGCACATACTGTATGATTCCACTTAGAGTATTCAAAATCATGGAGACAGAAAGTAGAATGGTGGTTGCCAGGGACTGGAGTTTGGGGGGATGTGGAGTTATTGTTTAATGGATACAGAGTTTAAGTTTTATGAGATGGAAAAGTATGGAGATAATATGGTGGTGAGTAAATAGTTCATATATATCTCAGTTTGCTTTATTATTTTTGAAACATTTATTATTTTCATTTTGATGAAAATATCTCCAAAATGCCTTAATAATTTCTTCTTTGATCAGAGGAATTTGGATGTAATGAATGTGAGTTAATCCTCTCTTTGTGACTAAGGATCATCACTGGCAATCATCAGTTTTGTGCGTGATGCTCGTGTTTTTTTTTTTTTTTCTTGTTGCATTTTTTAAAATCTTTATTGGAGTATAATTGCTTTACAATGTCGTGTTAGTTTCTGCTGTATAACAAAGTAAATCAGCTATATGTATACATATATCCCCATATCCCCTCCCTCTTCTGTCTCCCTCCCACCCTCCCTATCCCACCCCTCTAGATGGTCACAAAGCACCGAGCTGATCTCCCTGTGCTATGCAGCTGCTTCCCACTAGCTGTCTGTTTTACATTTGGTAGTGTATATATGTCAGCGCTACTCTTCATCAGAACTTTTTTTTTTTTTAGATTCCATATATATGTGTTAGCATACGGTATTTGTTTTTCTCTTTCTGACTTACTTCACTCTGTATGACAGACTCTAGGTCCATCCACCTCACTGCAAATAACTCAATTTTGTTTCTTTTTATGGCTAATATTCCATTGTAAATATGTGCCACATCTTCAGGTATAATGCCTGCCTACCCCTGAACTTAATGACTGCAACTCCTTTATAGTTGTTAATTTTAGTACCAGTATTGTCTCCTTCTTCACTCCCATTTTGTATTTCAGTGTATCAAATTCTAAATGTTTCTGTTGCCGACTGAAGGATCGAAAGTTACCAAGATACGTGTAAAGAGTAAATGCAGTGATGTGTTTTTGCCAGAGCATGGATGGATAAACTTGCTGTATCGCAGCAGCTTTCAACCTGGAACATACCTCGGAATCATCTGGAGGGCTTGTTAAAATACAGGTTGCTGCGCCCCACCCCAAATGTTCTGATGCAGTAGGTCCAGAGGGGGACCTGAGAATTTGCATTTCTCATAATTTTCCAGCCCATTCTGCTGCTCTGGGAGCCATACATCGAGAACTACTACTACTGCAGAGCAAAGCGGGTTGGGGACAGTTTGAAATATCAGTAAGAATTTGGGGTTTTAGGAAAGAGTGGAAATGTCTAGAATTCTGAAAGTAGAAAAAGGGGAATGAAACTTGCAACACAAAGGAGGAAAATAGAAATAAAAATAAAATTCAGGTGTTTGCATAAAATGGTAGGTTAGAGTTACAGGCTGGTTCACAAAGAGATTTTAGGAAGATACATTAAATACTTCCGTCATTATAAACTTGATACTGCAGCAGACAGCCTTGATCTCCAAAAAACATCTTACGGTGACCTCTGTAATAGGCTGACCTGGATGGCCCATTGGTTTGACCCCGTGCAGCATTCCTAACGTCTCTATACTCTAATTCGTTGAACGCTACTAAAGTGCTTTGCCAACAGAATTTATTCTCAGATAGTGCACAGCACTGAAAAGAAAATCACTTTGCAAATCCAGTGATTTCAGGGGCCGCTAGGCTCTCTGCGTTCTCTATTACCCAGTTTATCTTTTGTTCATTCAATGCGTACCAACAACACTTAATCAGTTTGTTGGACAATCAGGTAAGATATTAAGCTAAAGATGCACATATAAATATGTCGAGTAATCATTTTAAGAATACATATGTAAGGAGTAGCTGGAGAAGGCACTTGGTGAAGACATTTCCTCCTGCTTTCTCTAACAGAGAAAGCCCCAACTTTGTGTAAGTAATACACCTTTTTCTAAAGTGTGCACAGTGAAATAACTTTCTATAATTAATGTTTAAAAATCACTTCCAAGGAAATTAGGTTTTGCAAACATCCTGGAAAATCAGGAAATTAAATTGGTGTTTGTTAGAACGAACATCCCAAATCAAATCCACTATTGCAAATGTTGGCTCAGGCCTGGTTTCTATTCTCTCTAAGACTCATCCTTCCTGAGCTGTGGCTGCATAAAGCCCTCCTGCAGTTTTACCACTGCCTAGACTTTCAACACTAATCCTGAAATGTTGCCGGGGAGATTTACATGGCTGCATATCTGGAAGCTGTGTTTTGATCCTGTTTCCTTTGCCTCTGCTCTAAAGTCATAACTTAGTTTTGCTAAATGGATCTCAGTCTCATACTAAGTCTTATTTGCCTGCTCTCTAGACGTTTAAGTTTGGTGACTAAGCTTCAGCTAGATCCCTGTTCCGAAGCTCTCTTTTGTTATCTGCTATCACCCATCTCAGGAAGGGTTAATGCAGTCCTAGATCCCAGACCTTTGGCTTGGACCCTCCTCTGTAATGACAGATGCCCCTCATTCTGATTTGCTTGTACTTCCTGTAAGAATGAATCGTCTCGTAAGCCACTCATCTGTTTGGATAGGCCAACACTTCATTTGTAACCCTTTGTTGATATTTACTTACCAGGATTATTACCTGCTGTCATGCTATTCTGTTGGACATGCTGCTTTGGTCTCTGTTTACAACTGTTATGGGATCCATTCACCCAGATCCAATGTAGTGATTGAGTCTTTTTCCAAATCCTGGCCCTTCCTCACCTGAGCTATATAGGACACTGAGTAACTAGATTTACCTGGTTTGTTCATTCTGAAAACATTGAGTGCTTATTGGATGCCTGGAATGATATTGGCCACTGGGAGATGGACCTGAGCAAGACCTAGTTTACTTTTTGAACAGCTCATTCTGATTGACAGAATAAATAAGCAAACGATTGAAATATGTTTTAATAGTAAGTTCTAAGAACCTTTCTCAACAAGGTATCATAGGTCAGACAGTTGTCCTTCCATAAACATTCATTCTACTAATATTTGCTAAAAACCTATGCTATGCCAGGTGTTTTGTTAACACATTGGGACTGGAGCCAGAGGTCCCTTCTGAGAGTTGTGAGTCAAACCTAGACATTCACCCTGGCCTGGAGTGCCCAGACCTTTCACCTCCGAGAGACAAAAAGTAAAACAAAACAAAACAAGATCCTACTGTATAGCACAGGGAACTATATTCAGTATCCTGTGACAGATCATAATGGAAGAGAATATGGAAAAGAATGTATATATATATGTATAACTGATTCACTTTGCTGTGCAGTAGAAATTAACACAACATTGTAAATCAACTATACTTCAATAAAATTTAAAAAAAGAAAAAGCATGTTAAAGTGCTGGAAATATTTGAAGGGGTTATGTAAATATAACATACTGTAGGGTAGGTTATAGATTATACTTCTATCATTTCTCTCTTTCCTATCTGCATAGTCCCTGAGAAGCTTTTATGAACTTTCAGTTAATTATTTTTCCTCCCCCACTTATATATGAGCATGCATGTCTTATTTAAGTTTTGAAATATCATTTTAAAGTTAGTAAGGTGTTTCAAAAATCTAGCCATGTCCTTTATTTGCTTACAATATTTTGTCTGGAAAAGTTATTCTTAAAAAAAAATAATAGGTTTGTTCATAAAATTGTGATGTGATCAAAGCCAACTCTAAACAAATGCTCACAAGCTAACAGAACAAGTAGGTCGTGCAACGTGGGTGACTTTCCCAGCGTGCCATAATAGTTCCTTAAAGCTGTTATGAATTATTCCAGATACCCATCTCAGAGACTTTTAAAAATGCAGATTATTGGCCTGAGAAACCGTTTTGTCTCCAAAGGAACATTTGCAGGCTGTCGTGCAAATCTGTATTTGAGCTACTTTCGCATTATGATCTTAGTGCATTCTTGACCAGATGGACTTGAACAGCTGCCACCCATGCTCGGTAAGTCCCTTTGCTTGAGAAAACAAAATATCTCATTTGTTTGCAGTTCCTTCCCGAAAGCACACAAGGGCAGTTTTCTACATTGGGAATTACTTCTATGAGAGCAATATTTTCCCTGAAAGACCATAGTTCCTTATGCTGTTTAGAAGCAAACAAAAAATATGCACAAACACTTTTTTCAGGAGTCTCATAATGTGCACCCAGAAGGGACAAGTTCCTTTTCAGATGAAGTTTTTTAAAGACGAAGACGTAGAGAATGGACTTGAGGACACGGGGAGGGGGGAAGGGTAAGCTGAGACGAAGTGAGAGAGTGGCACGGACGTATATACACTACCAAATGTAAGATAACTAGCTAGTGGGAAGCAGCCTCCTAGCACAGGGAGATCAGCTCGGTGCTTTGTGACCACCTAGAGGGGTGGGATAGGGAGGGTGGGAGGGAGACGCAGGAGGGAGGAGATATGGGGATATATGTATATGTATAGCTGATTCACTTTGTTATACAGCAGAAACTAACACACCATAGTAAAGCAATTATACTCCAATAAAGATGTTTTAAAAAAAAAAAGGGAAATAAAATAAAAATGTTCCTTAGTTTGCCATTATGTTCAAGCTGACATGGAAGGTTATAACTGAGAGAACCCCCTTGGAAATAATAATGCCTTCCATTTGTATAACGGTTTATGCTTTTCAAAGTGCTTTCAGACACATTATCTCATTTGATCCTCAAAGCAGCACAGAGAGGCAGGGAAAGTGGGTGTTTGTTACTTTGTTACTTTGTAGATAAATCTATTCACTCCACAAATACTGAGTATCTACTAACTCCATTGTATTGCAGTAAGTATTATAGAGGATAAAATAACATGTATTCCTAAAAGAGGAATCTATTTTGTAGATAGGACATAGAAACACAAAGCTGAATAATATAAAAATGTACAATATGTTTCAAAAGATGACAAAAAGCAATATATGGTTAAAATATGAGAAGTATTTATGGTGAGTAAACTGTGTTCTGGAGGATATGGGGAGACTTTTTAAAGCAGGTGGCCCCTAGAATTATATATGCCTGGAAGGAGGCTTAGAATTTGTGGAATCTCCAAGAATGTTTACTCTTTGGCATCACAATTATATACTCATATAACCTTCGAAAATGTAAAGATTTTGGCATCTAGATTATCCTGATAGACCATGCTGGAACTGTTTCTATGGCACCCTGGGCAAAAGTGTTGGAACACCTATAGTTTTTAGAAAAGTCTAGCTCACATGAAGTTGCAGTCTCTATCTCTATAATTCCACCCCTTGCTGACTGAAGCAACATAACACAAATCTATTTTCTCTTCTTGTGGAAAGCCTTGAATACATCTGTAGACTGCTATCGGATCTGTCTTTAGTCTTTTCTTCTTTCCATTAAATCTTTTAACTTCTTTAGGTGCCACAGTCATTATTATACTGCTGGACCTCTGTCTTATTTGTCCACAGTATCTGTAACTTTTGCCACCTAAAACTGATATGCTATTGTAGGTATACAGAGTTAAATAAGATTCTTACTTGCTGGCTCTAAACACTAGAGGGTTAAGTGTTTAGACTCTACCTTTCCAATACCCTTTCAGTATGTAAGTTAATATTGTTAGTTACGAACATTTCTCACACATAAGGGTAACTATCATGTGAAGGGTACTTAATTAATATGCCTGGAATGAGTTATGAACATTTTCCTAAAGAACAAAGGCCACTTTCATTGCATGGCTTTCCCCCTGCCCCTTTTTTCTTTTTCTTCTTTTTCTTAAGCCATTCATGATCTATGCATATCCACCCATACGATGCTTGCTTAAGGGATGTTTTAAAAGTACCAAAGTTCCAATATAACAATGGTCCTTAGTATTTTGTTTCTTATTGTTATTAACAGAAAATAAAAATTAATAGCTCATGTAAATTAATAAGCCAATACTGACCTCTGGTGTGTAGTGAAGAAATTGCTTACTGGATGAACTAGTGGACACTTGGGAAAAGCTTTATGTTTTAATGTTTCTTCATCTTTGTCCAAGCAAAGAAGTTTGCTGAGTTATAATTACAAATGTGGAAACTGGGGAACGTAAAACTAACTAACTGAATGGGGAGAATTTCTCTGTGTTAGCCCCCTGTGGTAGGTAAGTAAAAAGAAAAAGAGAGAACTACTAACACTAGAACAGCCCCATTACATGATGTTTTTGCCTGATTCAGTCAGTTTTTAAGCAACTGTAAACACAGCGAATTGAGAAGTGATCTACTCTCCCTCACTTGACTCCATATAAACTGGATTTTATGTTTCAGACCTGTCGTGAATTTGTCTAGGTTTGTCCTCAGATGGTAGATGTGTATTCATTGCTTGCTATGCCCCAAGATACCTCTCTACTTGTTTCAAACACAAGGTCCCAAAGTCATCCTTTTCTAGTCTTATTTGGTCTTGTTCATTCTGTAATTTTCCAAAGCTATACCATATACCTGGGCTACACCATGCAAGTTCAGGCTTCAGTCGCCACCAGCAATTCTGTCGCTGCCTTACTTTCTTCTGTAGGAATGCTCACAAGATCCTAGAAACTCACTTACTGGAGGAGTATAACTGGACTTGTAGCCAATGGACCAGATTCTGATTTAATACTGGCGCTGCCACTGACTTGGTATGAGACCTTCTACAACTCGGTTCAACTCTTAGACTGCTAGACTTCTATTTCCTAATCTGTAACGGGGTGATTAGACTAGGATCACTAACATCCCTTGTGGTGCTCTAATTCTATAGTTCTATAAATCTGGACTCAGGAAACCAGCTTAGAACCTTGGGCTCTTTACTGCCTGCAGTGCTTCCTCACCCCTCTCCCCTCCCACACTCTAGTTTGTTTAGATGTTTCTGCTGTATACTTCCTATGTTCACTAAACCGTTGTACTGATTACACTATCTTGTAACTTGTTTTTTTCTTTTTTTATTTATTTGTTTGGCTGTGCTGGGTCTTAGTTTCGGCACGTAGGATCTTCGTTGCCACGTGCGGGATCTTTAGTTGCAGCAAGCGGGATCTTTTAGTTGCGGTATGCGGGATCTTTTAGTTGCGGCATGCAGGCTCTTCGTTGCGGCATGTGGGATCTAGTTCCCTGACCAAGGATGGAACCTGGGCCCCCTGCAATGGGTGTGCAAAGTCTGAACCGCTGGACCAACAGGGAAGTCCCCACTATCTTCTAACTTCTGTCTTTTTTCCTTCATTGGCCTAACATATGGCAGGCTCTTACTATCTATTGAGTGAATGAAAAAAGAATAAAGATATTATCCCTATCCTGCAAGTCTGTATCTGTCATGTATTCTTAGAAGCTTCTGGACCCTGGAAGCTGTGGAGTCAGATCAACCTTTTGTCCTGATTCCACAGACCAGATAATATGCAAGGATGTTGCCTCTTGAAAACTCTCAAAGGTGATAAACAGCTATAGTCCACACTGGAGAAAAATGGGAGGACACCAGATCGTTATTGGGAGCTAATTCACAGTGCATAATAGAATGAGATGTTTCAGTTCCTAGAGTCAGGGAGACTAGGAAGAAGTGGGTAAGAAGAAGCGATTAAGTCAAGGGGAAAGTGGAGTTAGTGAAATGGTTTGAAGTTGGAGATAATAATATGGGCTGAAGACCCAGTGAATGTTTCTTGCTCTTGGGGCGGCCGCAGGAAATTTTTAAAACTAGGGATGAAATCTGATTTGACTGAATTTGTTTGCCTGTTCAACTCCCAATTTCCAACTTTCAGTAAACCCTTCAAAGCTCACAAACGCCTTGCCTGGACAGCTTTCTGTGGAAAACAATGAGGGGAATGAGTAGTACATCTGGGCCTGTGTTTCTCAACCTTTAGAATCACTTAGGGCGCTTTGAAACTCTGGAGGCTGACGTCATACTCCAGCACAATTACAGCAGAATCTCTGGGGGTGGGGCCCAGCAATCAGCACTTCTTCAGAGATGCCTGGGTGAATCTAATGTGCAGTCAGTAATCAACCATGGGCCATGGTGTATAGGAGAGAGCTGGAAAGCATCAGAGCACAGCCTGCTTTGGAGTGAGTTGTTACGCAAGGATAGATTATGGCGAGTTATTAATGTAAACTCATTCAAAAACTACTCAGCAACCATGCATGCTCCGTTTTTTAATCAACTCTATTTTCCATTATTTGCAATAACTTTTAATTTTGTAAACCTTCACTCCTACCAATTCTATTGTTACTTTCCATAAATGATGTATCTTCCACTTTTTAGAGATAATCGGTGCCTCAAATGAAAAATTCGTCTATTTTTTGCCACCAAAGCTGTAAGTCTGTTTTTTTTCCATATTCTTCTTTTACTAGTGCCTTTCCACCAATGTTTAACAATCCAAAGTCATCCCTGTCTTTAAAGCAAAGATTCAGAAACACAGGTGTGTGTGTGTGTGTGTGTGTGTGTGTGTGTTGAGGGAAGTAAAATAATCCTGCCAACAAAAGACCCCTCTGAACTGATATAGAAGAGTGGACAGTTTATTACTAAGTAAGCATTATCAGATTTACATGAATGTAAGGTAGCAGAAAAAGTGACTAAAAAGTCTGGACAGATTTTCACATAATTTATTTAGCAAAGTAGAAGCAAGAATAACTTATTTAATTTCCTCAAAAGACAAAGCGCTACACCTGGTGATAGTCTCCTTGTGAAAGTCTCCTGAGTTAATTTTGGAGGTGTGTATTTATAGTTCCAAGATGAGAATGTCCCCAGACTTGCACTGTAAAATTTAGGCATCTTATTGGGCATATTAAGATTTCAAGGAGCAGCGTGTGAGGAGATAGCCAGCTCCTCCTCAAAGTTTCATCATTTTAGCCTTATAGTGTGCACTGGGAGGTATATACATTGATGTTTCCTACCTCTGTCCAGTGAGAGAGCCTAAGAGCAATGACACTCAAGTAGAACATCTAGCACTAGACCTTGGTGTCTAAACACTATTTTTCAATAAAAGGTGTCAGTGCTCATTTGAAAAATGATGATTCCTGGACTGGGTAGGGAAAACACAAGATGACCCTGGAACATCTCATGGTCCCAGAAAATAAGGGAGTGCTAAAAATAGTTAAATAAAAAATAAAAGAAAAAGATAGGTACTTGTTGAAAGAACACAGTGGACACCCCGAAGGGGCTCCTAAAGGCCAAAGCTCAAGCAGTTTGAGCAACAAAATAAATAATGATATTATTGGATTTTGTTCCATAGCATAGAATATTTGTGAGTCTATACCCATATAAATAATGGAATAAATAAATAAATGGAGGGGGGTAAGAGAGCTCTTGCTTAAGAAAAATTCTGAATAATAAATGTAGACAGAAAGGAGATGGATAATCCCCATTAGGCAATCACTATAATAATAGTCATTAGTGACAAGATCCACCAATGGATGCTCTAATTAGTGGACAAAAGTTGGAGATAAAAGGACATTTGCACTGTCTTGAAATATCTCAAGAGATTTATTAGCTACAATGGGAAAGATAGTACCTTTAAACAGTCGGCAAATCTCGCAGACACAACCTTAGCCAAATGATCAAGGTAAATGACATCAATAATAAGACATACCATCACCATCATAATCCCTGCTATGATGTACTGAGAACGGGACATCACTTTTGATTATTCTTGAGCGAAATGCATATCCTCAATCCAATCGTGAGGAAACATCAGACAAACCCAAACTGAGGGACAGCCTACAAAATAACTAACCAATAGTCTTCAAAGGTGGCAAGGTTCTAAAAGACAAAGAAAGATTAAGGAAATGTCATAGATTAGAGGAGACTAAGGAGACATGACAACTAAATGAAAGGTGGGATCCTGAATAGAATCCTGGAACATGGAAAGGTTGTTAGTAGAGAAACAGTTGAAATTTGAGTAAGATCTGCAGCTTAGTTAACAGTATTTTACCAATGCTGGTTTCCTAGTCTGGATGATTGTACTATGGTTATATAAGATAAAAACATTCAGGAAAGCTTGGTGTGGGGCATACAGAAATTTCCGGGGTATATAGAAATTTTCACAACTTTTCTATAAGTCTAAACTTAGTTCAGAATTAAAGTTCAATCCCTCCTTCCCTCATGAAAAGCTCCAGGGGTAAAGACAGTATGGTATTGGACAATAGGAAAATAGCCAAAGGAACAGGACTAAGCAGAGATCAACGCATATATGGATATGTAATTTATAACCAAGTGGACGCTGTAGAGCAGTGGAAAATGAAGGTATTTTATTTAAAAAATAATTTTGGGTGAAATACTTAATCGTATGTGGAGAAAAAAAAAGAAAATTGACTGGTATCTCACATATGCAACAATTAACTTGAGGTGAATTCTAGATCTAAATATGAAAGGGAAATAGTATTTTAGAATGTAATATATGAGAATATCTTTGCGATTTTTATATAAATAAGATATCTAAAACCAAGCAAACAAACAAATAAAAACAACAAAGAAAACACTGACCACAAAGGCAAAGATATAATTTGGACTACATTAAAATTAAGAGGGAAGAGATATGGGGATATATGTATATGTATAGCTAATTCACTTAGTTATAAAGCAGAAACTAACACACCATTGTAAAGCAATTATACTCCAATAAAGATGTTAAAAAAAAAATAAAGAGACTCTTTTAAAAAAATATATGATTAGGTACCTGAAAAGTCAAGCCACGTATTGGAAGAAGATATATGCAATACGTATAACTGTAAAAGTCTCATATCCAGAATATATAAAGAATTCCTACAGATCAATCAAAAATTTTTGACAATTGGGCAAAAGACTTTTAACAGGCACTGCACTGAAACAGATACCAAGTGGTCAATAAACTCAGGATATGTGCTTGACCTAATAAGTAATCAGGAAATTGCAAATTAAAACCAAAACGAGCTTTTTCTCTTCCTCTTCCTCTTCCTCTTCCCCTTCTCCATGCCTTCCCTTTCCTTCTTTTTCTTTCCCTTCCCTTTTTTTCCCTTCCCTTCTTGCACAATTCAGTCCTAAAATCATTAGGTGGGACAGAATAAGGAATGCATGGTATCCACGTATGAAGGATGTCTAGTGTGGGTTGAAGCCAGAGCTAGGTAAGGGCTTCAGTGCCTGTAGGTGACCCCATATGGGGTGTCAGAATCCAAACAGGGGAGGAGACCATCCAGATAGAAGTATTTTCTAGCATTTGTTTCTAAGTCCCAGGGGCTAGTAGGAGAAGAGCCCCATTCAGGGCAGTGGCACAGAGTGGAGCTTCAGAAAGAGAAACGGGAATAAAAAAGGTGTCTCTGTGGAAGAAGAAGTTCATTGTGGCATTTCAGGGTCCAAGCAGGGTGAGGAGGGCATCGGAATTGGAAGGCTGTACATGGTGCAGGGTACTGAAGCCAAGGAAAGGGAGAAGGAAGGGGTCCATGTAGAAGTGGAGGCAGGCCAGCGAGGGATGCTGGAGCTGAAGCAAGATGAAAAGGACGTTGCCACCACAGTGTGGCATGCTGTGGAGTGTCAAAGCTGGAGCAGGGTGGAACAGGCCCCCACATGAGTTTAGCTCAGGAAGGACGAGAAGAGTATTACAACACATCACTGCACGAGGTAGTGACTGACAGAGCAGATCAGAGCCTGAGTAGGACAGTCAAGCGGTGTTGGAGTCACAGTAGTGTAAGAAGGGTGACTGTATACAGGGGCAGCTTAGTGTAGAATGCCAGGGTCTTGAATGGGGTCTGAGGGTTAGATAGTAGTGGGGTATTAATGACAATACAACCTATGCTGACTGTTTGTTGTGGATATGTAGGAGAACTCTTTTTCTTGTAAGAAGTATACCCCAGAGTATTTAGGGGCTATTGGGCTTCAGGTCAGCAACTTACTCTCAAATGGCTGCAGAAAAGATTTCTATATATTTTACTTTCCACTTACTTTTGTCTAAGTTTGAAATTATTTCTAAATTAAAAAAATTTAAAGAGCTACCACTGGATAATGAAAAAGAGAGAGAGAGAGACACACACACAGAGACTATACCAAGTAATGACAAGAATGTGGAGAAATTGGAACATTAACACATTGTTGATAGGAGGGTAAATTAGTACAACATTTGGAAACCTATGCTGTATCTTCTAAAACTCAATATATGTGTACATTATGAACCAGTAAATTCATTCCCAAATATATACATAGGGAAGTATATACATTGCAAAGTTTCCCAAAGTTTGGATACTTGAAAGGAGCCATCACATTCCACAGAACCTACTTATATAAGGTGTTCATTTAAATGCAGAGAATATAGTGTAGCAAGTGAAAGATAGTGCAGGCAAGCACTGAGGGTCTGAAAGACATCCCATAGGCAAGCTTTCCAGGGCTGTCTTTATTCACACACACAGACTGTACTCTATCACCAGCTTGAACCACCAGGATCTGAGCTAGGAATCCTGCTTTCTGGGGAACTCAAAGGAGAAACACTCAGCAAGTCATTTACATGACCTTGTAATCAAGCTAGGTTGTTAAACCAATTAGACCAGTTATAAACCATCAGTAAAGCCAAAACCAAAACCAAATAAACAAAAATACCTGACTCTGCAGGTCACCAAAGGACGCTTATTGACTTTAAATTGCACGTTATAAATCTCATTTTTGTTATCTTGGCTAAGAGTTGAAAATCCAGATATCCAGTTTCCCCCAGAGATAAAGACAGAGCTTTTCTGGTTCAGCTGTAAATCCATTCATATTTTCACATAAAAATAAAGGATTAGAATAGTTAAAGCATCATATTCATAATAACCCAAAATTGAAACCAATACAAATATCCATTAGAAAGAAAAACAATAAATTGTTGGTTTGCACATGAAATACTATAGAACAATGAATAAATATGCATTACTGCTATGTAAAACAGCATAGATGGATATCAAAAATAATGTACTAAGTGAAGATATCTGAAAGAAAAAAATATATGTAGATAGATAGAGAGAGAGAGAGAGAGAGAGAGAGAGAGAGAGAGAGAGAGAATTCCATTTATATAAAGTTCAGTACCCAGGCAAAATGAATCTTGTGTGTGAGAAGTCAGGATAATAGTTGCCTTTGGGAAAGAGAGGACTAATAATTGATAGTGAACATGAAACGTGAAATAGTGTAAGAGTTGCCGGTTAAGTGTTATTTCCTGACTTGACAGATAGTTAAAGGGCTGTGTTCACTTAGTAAAAAATTATCAAGCTTAAAATTTGTCCTTATATGTATATATGTGATATTTCAATAAAAGTAATTTTTAAAATGTTATATGTACACACACACATACATGTGCACACACATGTACTCCAAAGCTATACCTGTTTTTAGGGTCATTTTACTTAGTACTGAGTTGCTAGTGACTCATTGTTTCTCTATTGTTATAGGATGTATTTCTTTATTATTCTACCTTTTAAAGTTTTCCTCTGTTACTTCTTTGAGTGTTTCTTTCTCTTCATTTTCCTTGTTCTATCCCTTGGTGACTCCTTTAGGTGGGTATATAATTTATGGATTTAATTTCCATGTCATTTAACTGTTCTTTAATATTTTGTTATCTTTTTACATATTTTAAAATTTATTTTGGAATAATAGGTCACTGAGGTTGATCTTCTAGATTACTAATTCCATACAAAGGCATAGTATACTCATGCATAGAATACTAGGCAGCTGTTTTTAAAAAATGAAACAGGTGTTGGTCTTACAGTATATAGGTACTATAGTATAGGAATATCCTTTTACACTTTTAAATGAAAAATAGTACAATTTATGTAGTATGTTACTTTAATAAAAATTTCTGTGTGTATGTGGTCTGTGTTTCTTGGCGTATTGTTAGAAATGTATAGTATTAGTTGAGTGATTTGGTTGCATGTAACAGACGTGGGAAAATGCACCAAGATGGAAAAGCAACTCAAATATTGGTGAAAATATCAGTGGTTTATTTATTGATTAAGCATTTTAATTCAACAATTTGGAAAGAAACTCTCTGTCTTCCAGAAGCCATTCTGCCTTATTTCAAAAAGGCTGAAATCTATATTTTGAGTTTTAATTTCACATTATATCCAACAACTCTCTGACACACTGGGTGAGAAACTCCCAACTGGTCTTACCTTAAGGACAGCAATATTTTTACCATTTTCATTCTGGCCCAGCCACTGGTACAGGCTGTTCACTTATGTTACTGTCATGAGCAAGCGATGCAGGAAGAGAAACATTGCTGATCTGTGAAATTAGACAGTACATTAAATCTGTCTTGGTATTTAAGCCACAGTAAGTACCATGTTTAATTAGGTTTATGAAATGACATCTTGTTCAGGGCAAGGATCAATATAGTAGAGAAGCTATAATGGATGCTAAATTAAATGCCTAAGTTGAAGCTAAACTGTTACAGGCACAAGTCAGTAATTTCAGAACTATGCCTCCCAAGTGAATCACAAACTGACCTCTTTGAGCATGCCGTAGGCCATAGTTTGCGTAACATTATATGGCATTAATTTTAAAAGCCCAATCTGACTTCTTTCCAATTATATGCCCAAAAAACATAACTGGGAATGCTTTCTTTTCTGCATTTCCTGACATTTCTTCCATAGTGCTAAGTTGATGGATGGCTTTAAAGCTAAAATCGTGGGAAATGCAAGAGCCTACCCAATTGTTAATATCTGAGTCTTAGCATATCTAAAGATACAAAACCCACCTTTCCTGGTTTTCTGGAACCCCTTAGATGTGGAAATAAAGACCTCATTGCATGTGGAAGTGCGCTACAAGGCACAATTTTCATAAAGGGAATTTAAATGACTGCTTTAATTTGTAGACCAGACTATGTGCGCCTGAAGTCTAAGATTAATGAGACACTTTTTCAGAGAATTGTCTCTTCTAAATAAACAAGGCCTTTTGTGCTGACCCAGGAATCTGAATTGTAGCTGAAAGACTAATTATACCAATATTATAATGGGCACATCTACAACAGTAAAAGGAATAGTCTCTCCATCTTCAAAGTTAGATGCTCATTCAAATGAAATCCAATTTATCTGGATTGTCTTTCATGTTTTCCTTTGCACCTATAAAGAAACTGAAAGACTTTTCCTTTTAAGAAGCATTTTGAAAATTCATTATTTTCACTTTTTTTCATATATATATAAAAAACTCCTCTATAAATGAATTCCCAAACTAAATTTTTCTCTTGGTAATTTGATTTAAAAGAAAATTAGAACAAGTCATTATGAGCAGAATGCTTTCAATTAAGACATAATTAATTTAAATGTGCAAATGCAGAATACATTTGGATGTGCAGTTAGATGACTGATTATACTGGAAATCTAATTTCATACTTAAATTGCCAGCCACACCCCCATCTTGAGCTATTGACCCACCACAGTTGACCACACGGTTGGCTCTTACCCCCGGAGGAAGTGACCTCAGTGAATAGTGTTTTTGCAGTGATTCTATAATCATCTGTTAGTATCTGTCTTTAGACAGTACTTAGAGACAACACCCGCGAAAAAGCTTCCTTCCTACCATTCTCCATATTTTTCAACAAACATCTTGTTCTATTTTAAATAATTGACGTGTAACTCGGCAAATTGTGAAAGGCCTCTTTTATGCCATTGTACTTAGTAGCTCTTTTCTATTCAGGTACTCTTTAAAAGTAAGCTGATAATCAAAATGTTAAATATGTATGAAAAGTTACTGAGCTTTGAATTTTTTACTTTGAAATTATTTAGTATGGCATTGCAAATTGTTTGTTATAGATACAAATGTGTAGAAGCTATACTTTGCTGTTGGCACTTATGGGTTTGGAATGTCCTCAAACTAATCAAGACAATGAACTTTAGTGCCATAGGAAGTAGAGGGGGTGATTTAGCAAGGTTTGGACCTGATATGTTTCCATGTTGCTCTAAAAATTGAAGAGATTCCCCAATCATATGAAAAACTATTTATAATTCCAGAAATTAGCCAAAGTCAATATTGGTCCTCTAAATCAGACATTGTTTTAAATTCCCTGAATAGTTGCAAAATTTGTAAAATGTTTTCAAGGATTCTAAAAAATCATAATTGGGAAAGGAGGAAAATGTTTATGAAAGTGAGGACATTTGTTGAATGTCTACTCTGTGCCAGGACATGAGCTAGATACTCTCTTGTATCCTGTCTGTACGTGTCAGTTATTAATGTATCATCTCTCAGCTCCAAGCCCTTCATATCTTTTCCTGAGATGCTGGGCCTGGAAATCTGCAACCTATCTTTCCCAGAGCCAACACACAGAGCATCGTGGGAATATCTCTTGGATCAAAGAAATCTCCCTAGCCTGAATCATAGACATTAGCATTTCAGCTCATTGAGTTAGGTGTTTTCCTGTTCAGATAACTTTTGAAAATGCAAATGTCCGTCAAAGAGAACAGTGGTCCCCTTTTGGGTCACTGAAGCTTCAATATTAGCAGGTCGTCCCATAGTTTTCTTCAACAGTAGTGGATACTTTGTCACAAAGGCAGAGTGGGGATCCTGGGTAGATAGGACCAAAAAAAACAGGTGTAAACAAAAGGAGATAGCATCAGAGCTTATTGATCTTGTAATTGTGTCTTGTTTTGGTCCTAGAGCTATTGACGGATGACTCAGTTTCCCTTTTTTGTGTGGTTCTTGATCCAGCTGTGGTCTGACCTTTGGGAGCTGACTGTAAGAAGAAGAACATTGAGAAATAAGCAAAAATACCCGATAGTTAACAATCCTTAACTAGGAAATCCAAAACAGTGGTTCTCAACCTTAGCTACTCATTGGTACCACCTGGGAAATTTAAGAGTCACTGATACCTGGGTACCATGCCCAGAGATTAAAAAAAAAAAATCTCCCAATGATTCTGGCATCCTAGTCAAGGTGAAGATTCACTGCTCCAAAGAGCTGATTTATCATACGCCCACAGGATTTATGATTTAGGAAGGCCTAGCACAAAGAAAAGATTAGAAAAATTCAGTATTCTCCTACTTTGACAATCAGCATCCAATTCAAAATCCATACTTTTCCTTACTTCCACCTCTCATTCCCCACTCCCCACTCCCCGGTAACTTATACCTCCTGCTGCTGCAAGGAGCTAGCAGTTAAGGGACTGTTCCACTGGCTGGATAAAGACTATGGTAGTAATAGAAATGTGAGATATCAGAAAGCCCCACCTTTAGTGAAGAGGTGCAAAGAGAAGCAGGTTTTGCTGGAGAACTCTGTGAATGATACAAGATTCCCTGTAAATTGTGCTTATAGTTGGTTTTCTGTGGAGAGATAAACTGAAATACGAATAAAGGATGGAAAGTTAAAGATGATTTTTTTTTTTTTTTTTTTTCAGGACCTGTATGTAACCTTGCAGAAGGCAACCAGGAGAGTCAGAGAGGTATGTGGAATCACATAGCCTGGATGAGACAAGGTAGGAAAACAAACAGGAGATAAGAAATAGGTATGTTATATACAACATAATGATTCAATATTTGTATATGTTGCAAAATGATCACCACAATCCGTCCAGTTAGCATCTCTCACCATACAAAGTTAGAGAATTATTTTCGTGGGATGAGAACTTTTAAGATCTATATGTTTGTAGTTTTAATAGCATTGTCAAGTGTCTGTTTGTTTTCGAAGACTCAGCTCCGTCTCTGAGCCTAGAGTTCTGACTGAATTCTTTGTGTCTTTTTCCCATTTTTTTGCCTAGAATTGTGGGGTTCCCTTAATGTTTTTTTTTTTTTTTTTTGGCTGCGTTGGGTCTTCGTTGCTGCGTGCGGGCTTTCTCTAGTTGCAGTGAGCGGGGGCTAGTCTTTATTGCGGTGCATGGGCTTCTCATTGCGGTGGCTTCTCTTGTTGCAGAGTACGGGCTCTAGACACGCGGGCTTCAGTAGTTGTGGTACGTGGGCTCAGTAGTTGTGGCTCGCTGGCCCTAGAGCACAGGCTCAGTAGTTGTGGCACACGGGCTTAGTTGCTCCCCGGTATGTGGGATCTTCCCAGACCAGGGCTTGAACCTGTGTCCCCTGCATCGGCAGGTGGATTCTTAACCACTGTGCCGCCAGGGAAGTCCCTGTTCCCTTAATTTTAACTTTAGCTCGAGAAGAAGGATTGGCAGGGTCAACCTTACAGACATTTACTGAGATACTACCCTGGGGCAATACCCCAGGTAACTGGTTGTCAAATTTGAGTATGTGGTCAGAAACACCTGGAGGGCTTGTTTAAACAGACTTCTGGGCGCCACCCCCAGAGTTTCTGATCCAGCAGGTCTGAGCTGGGGCTTGAGAATGTGCATTTCTAACAAATTCCCAGGTGGTGCTCCTACTGCAAGGTGTATGAGGGTCACTCAAAGCCCCTAGTTGTTAATCAGCTTCAGCTGATTAGGACCCGTTGTAATGAAGCATGACACTTGATTTTGTTATCTCTTAGGCAAGTGCTCCTGCAAGTGAAAAAAAAATTCATTTTATAGAAAAGAATACCTGGAGGGGGCATCCAGAGTCAGGTCTCAAAAGCAATGCTAGACAGGGATTGACAAAGTGTTGAGGAGGGTCACTTGGCCCCAGGATTATTTGTGACATAAAAAGTACCCTGAAGTTGGGGATATCAAGACCCTTGGAGAATTGCTGAGCAGATTGGGTTGGCTTCAGTGAAGGGACCATATGGGTCTACAAGAATAAAGATATTTATGTGTCTGTGCAGCATTAAAAGGTGTGACCATAAGGTAGCAAGTGTAATCCCTCCAAAAGGTCAGTTGTATCCCAAGTGAGTGGTGAGCTTCAATGTAATTACTTAGAAACATTAAATATTTAGAATTATGTTGAAAATAAATTTGAGACACCTAAGAAGCCTGAACTTATTACTTTGTTACAGGTACATGTGGGTGCACACAGAGTATTATTCAGGGAGTTTCCCCAACTCTATTCTATATAACTATATATACTTTTCCCATCTTAGCCTATATATGACTATGCAGGTATTACTCTGTATGAGTTTGGCTGTTTTCAGATGGCACATTTAGCTTCAAAGTCTCACTTAAGAGATTTAAAGAATCTTTGACAGGATCTAAGGAAAATTCTGAGAAAAGAACAACAAACCTATTATTAGTAGCAACAATGGCAATGTCATGGGATACTTTGGAAAGGCAGCACTTATCTGAGTATATAAATTCAGGTGTGTTTCATAAAGAAAAAAATTCCTTAATAACATAATTCTGAGCATCTACATTTACGCCATCGTAAAATGTTTATAAGTGTTTAGGTATGAGAAGAAATTAGACCCAAAGCACGCATGGGTATCCAATATGGATGCACTGTGTAATCAAGGTCAGTATAATTTCCCACAGGCTGTTCTGCTGGGTTAGCCAATCTACTGAAGCCAATTTACCATAGAGATTTCCTAATTTAGCCAAATTAAAAAGCAAATGCTTTTCTTTCAACTGAAAAGTCAACGAGCAAATCTATTTCTAGCAGTAGGAAAAATGAAAGGCAAAGTAACCCTTTTTCTTCTAGTCGTGATGAAGCTAGTCATGTGATAAATTCTAGACTCAAAGTGGTCTTCAATGCCCTGATGCTTCAGGGTGTGGGGAGGGTATCTGGAAAGGTGCTGCGTATGAATGACCATTCTAGGCTCTATTTACTGTGTACATAAAGTCTCTGGTAGAAGCGCAGATGGAAATGGTAAGACTAGTTGTATCAGTACTATTTATTAAAGAATCCATCATTAACTCATGTAATTGAACTACCACATAGATCTTCTGATACTTCTCTTACGTATTGGATGCCATTTCTGGATTCTCTGTTCTGTGCCACTGATCTGTTTGTCCTGTCTTATACAAATAACAATCATGAATTAATTATTCATAGTATTTTCTAATAACTGGTAAAATCGTCATGGTCTTTTTCTTGGCTCTTCCTTGGTAATGGTTATCATCTTTAATGTAAACATTAAATTTAAAAGAGTTGAGAAGAGTTGTTGAGTTTCTGATTGGAGTTTCACTAAAGTTATATATTAATTCAGGAGAATGAACAATGCCGTGAAATTAAGCTTTCTCATCAAAAAGATTGTGTGTTCCTTTCACACTTTGCCTGATACCTTTTAATACAATTTTACAGTTTTCTTCATATAGACCAGTGACTCTTGAACTCAATAGCACACTGGAATTACTTACAAGTTTTAAAAAATGTCGATGCATGGCGTTCACACCTAGAAATTATGATATGTTTTGTCTGAGGACATCAGGATATTTTTAAAGCTCCCCAAGGTAATTTTATGTAAAGCCAAGGCTGAGAATCATAAATATAGATCTTGTGCCATTAATGTCAAATTTATTCCTAAATATTTTGTAGTTTTCTTGGAGGCTTTTCCAATCATGTATCTTTAATAAACTTTAACTCTCTTCTGTTGGGTTTGGTCCACCCAAGTCTCCCGCTTAATTTGGTAATGGGTACTTTGTTAGGAATTCATTAATTTACTCTGGGTTTTCAAATATATTCCTATGGAGTTCCATATTCCCTTTTTGTAGTTTTTTGGTGTTGCACTTGAATCTCCTTATATACTTTTTCGTTATAGGTTTCCTCCTTTTCCTCTAGCAGTTTTATTTTATTGGGTGTATATTAAAATTGCTCTGCCTGATCTTCCTCTCTCTTGCTTTTTGCCCTACTTTTCTTTGTCATCTCACAGGGACCCGTTTCTGATTATTGGAAAAAATACAGATGATGCAAGAAAGGGACTTTGTCCCTGTAGGACTGCTCTTGCAGGTTTCTTCCAAGGTACCTGGAGAAAGTCTCTTGGCTCTTTATACTCCAAATACTCTTTACTACAAATGCACAAAATCCTCCAGTTACCCCTTGGCTTCTTTACTTTTGGGGGATCAGGAAATCTAGCACCTTGTGGGAGACCCATGTTGCCATTCTCCCAGATGTGCCCTCAGATCTTTGAAAGCCAAGCTCTTCCCTGGATAGGCCACTTTCTTGTCAGTGTTCATACCTAGGCTCTGATGCTCCTCTCTTGTCCTTTGGTCCCTTGCCTACCCATGAGGGAGAAATCTCCACATCAGTGATTTCTGTTGAAGCCTGACCAGAGGCTCAGGTGAGCCTGTTCCCTTCCTGCTGGGGTGAAGAGAAAGCTAGTTGTATGTAGGATGCCACATTCCCTTTAGTGGTAGGATAAGATATCACTTATAACATACTTCACATGCTTTCACTGACTCTTTCAACTTGCCTGTCTTTGGCAAACGTTCAACTTCACCCTCCCCTGAACTATGTTGTCCAAACTCATATCACAAAGATATTCTTCTCAAATTTATAGGTATCTCTGGTTGGCTTCTCACATTTATTTGTCTAGTGTTGTGTAAGGTGAGAAATTTTAAAAACTCAGGCATGTGAGTACATATTAGGGAAACACAGTGCTTAATGGGCATCTAAAATCTTCTGTAGATTAACTTTAAATACACTGCATAAAATTTGATCCGTAAAAAAATTTATTTCAGTGTGGATGACAAAGCAATGCCCTATGTCAGGGGGAGTGTTGTACAGTTATAAACATCAAAGGAGCATCATGAGGTTAATTGGGGAGCCTTATATAAATAGCCATTTACTGTACTGAACTCATTTTGGTAGTGAATGATTTATAATAGATGGTGGAACAGTTATTTGTAAATTACAGTGGTTGCATAAATTTCTGAGCTGGTATTAGATTTCTTGATGGAACTTGAACACCCTAGGTCAGCTACCAACAAAAAAACATGAAAAATGGAGATGGGGATGGAAATGTAATATTACTTTTCTTCTCCTAATATTTCCGCTTTAGCTTATAGACAAGTGGATTTTTGCTTCTCTTCCAATTCAGGAAGTGTGAAGACAACTATTTCAGTCTCTTTTTATCTCCACACTGAATAGTTACCTATTTTGTGAGGCTGGTGTTTGTGCGCCTGAAAAATACCCTGTCATATTATTTGTGGAAAAGGTAACTAGCCCAAAAATAAAATAACTTCTCCCAGGTTTTTAAATCTAGTTTCTTTCCTTTCGCTCTGTCTGGACTCAGACACAGCAGGTCGTAGCAGAAGTTTAAACTTCTGGTCCCATGTTGCAAGCCACTAGGGGGGAAGCTACAACATTTTGCAACTTTTCTGCCTGAGTTTTGATGGGTAAGTCATATCAGCTCTGCCTCCTAGGATCATCTCTCTTTATTCTCATGTCTCATTTTGAGCAGAAGTGTTTCCAATTAAGCAGTAACAGAGAAGCCTATCCAATGGGATAGCCAATCTTGCTTGGCTCTCTCCCTTCCCTACCCTTCTTCCTCCATCCCTTTCCTGATTTCCTCTGAAATCACTTTCTTAATAAATCACTTCCACCTGAATCCTCATCTCAAGGTCATCTTGAGGAGAATCTGACCTAAGAAACATGGTAACAAAGAGCTTTATAATAAAATAACAATAACCAGAATATGATTAGGGTTCTTCATGGAACAGACTACTATATACAGATTTCATCTTAAACCAACAGCCATGCAATATGCATTAGGGATCCCTCAGAAATATTTGGGTAAGATTAGAAAGGAAATGAGGGCTTCACACTGAATAGGTAACATGAGACCAGTCCAACAGGTGAAGGAAATTGGCAACCCATTTTATATCTAAATTTGTAATGCAGCACCAGAAATCTGTTTTATATGTATATTTGGAACATAATGACAGAAAGTATCTCCTTTAGGGGTTTTTCACAGAACTTGAAATATAATTATAGGTATTTATTGAACTTAAGATACAGTTTTGTTCAGGAGAACTGAAGCAATGGAGCATGGGGAAGATAGATCTGGAAAAGGTCAAAGATGGCAGAAAGCTTCTGGAAACTAGAAAACAAGTGTTATAAGTGATTGCCTTAGTAAGGAAAGAAATGGAGATAAAATTTGTTTATAATTTGCTATAATTTTCTTTATTCTCCATGTTTTCCACAATAACATGTATTAATTTTATAATCTATTAAAGAAAATTAAATTTTGATTACTGCATAACTTTATAGTTATAAGATACCTAAAAATAAAATAAAATTCCCATTATTAAGGGATTGTTAGTAATTGTGAACATTCATAAAGGGAACATTTTACAATCATTGAAAATGTTTATAAAGTGTTTCGAATGACATTGAAAAACATTATGAAATAATATCAAATAACAAAGGCAGGATTCAAAACTTTATATACTATTTGATATCCTCTGTGTTAACATATATGAAAAATATACTAAAAAGAGTTATCCTGTACCATGAGTCAATTTTTACTAGAATATGACTTATGAATTTTTCTTATCATTTACACTTTATAATTTTTCTGTATTGAATTTTTATAACCAGACAAGAGTAAACTTAGTAAAATTTGGAAGTGTGTGCTTAGATACTGCTAGGTCTGAAATGCTGTCATCCTGAGGTAGAACTCCTTACTTAGCAGGCCTAGGAATAATTAGTTCTATCTAAAACATTTGAAGTAATTTATGCTTTTAAATTGATCACATTTTTCTCTGTTACACTTCCCCATTTTCCTCTCAGCATCTATCTTCCTTTGAATGCCTGCCACTTCTTTGTCTCTGGAAAGCTTAAATTTATTTCTAGCAGTTTCCCTCACATTCACATGAAAAATACACATCTGCTTGTGTGAGTGTGTGTTTTCTTTTTTGTGCATATCTCACTGAGAATATGCTAGCATTTTTCTGATGATTTATGGAAAAGTAAATATAGTTTTCCAGTGCTATTCACCCCATGTAAATGTCTAATGATCCCAAATGTGAGGGTGTGTATGACAATGATGCCTTGGTAAAAAGCCAGCTGCTCTTTTCATTTGAGCAATAGTTTGATATTATTCAACTCACTAAGTGAGCTTGTTTGTTTCAACAGCTGTTGACTTCATCTCCCTCTCAATGGAGGAAAAGAAAAAGACAAAAGGAAAAGTTTCCCTCCATATTTTTTGCCTGACTACCTTTCAGCAGGGCTCTTTACTAGGTGGTAGACATCTTACTCATTATTAGAGTCAGGGACATTTGGAGCTAGAAAGAATCTAATAGATTATAACTGTCAAGCTTCCTCTTTGTGAAGTAATTCTACATTGCATACATTGTGGTGTCATTAACCACTTTCCATCAGATAAGAAAACTGAGGCTCAAATCCATTAAGTAGCTTGCTGGTGGTCACAAATCTTGTGGAGTGAGAATTTGAATCACTCTCTTCTTTCTCACATAGATGGAACTGCAAGGTCTAATAAACTTATTAGACTTAGGGTCTAATAAAGGATTACAAGCCAATTTCATTACTGGTAATTGATCTATTCATATTTTCTATTCCTGATTCGTTGTTGGGAGATTGTATGTTTCTAGGAATTTATCCATTTCTTCTAGGTTGTCCATTTTATTGGAATATAATTGTTTGTAGTAATCTCTTATGATCCTTGGTATTTCTTATGATCCTTTGTATTTCTGTGTTGTTTGTTGTAAGTTTTCCTCTTTCATTTCTGATTTTATTTATTTGGCCCTCTCTTTTTCCTTGATGAGTCTGGCTAAAGGTGTATCAAATTTTTTTTTCTTTTTAAAGAACCAGCTCTTAGTTCCACGATTTTTTTTCCAGTCCCTATTTCATTTATTTCTGCTCTTTATTATCTTTATGATCTTTCTGCTGTTTATGATCGTTATTATCTCTTCACATCTACCAACATTGGGTTGTGTTTGTTCTTCTTTTCTAGTTCCTTTAGCTGTAAAGTTAGATTGTTTATTTGAGATTTTTCTTGTTTCCTGAGGGAGGTTTGTATTGCTATAAACTTCCCCCTTAGAACTGTTTTTCTGCACCCCATAGACATTGGATCATTGTGTTTCCATTTTCATTTGTCTCCAGGTATTTTTTATTTCCTCTTAGACTTCTTCAGTGACCCATTGGTTGTTTAGTAGCATATTGTTTAGCCTCCACATGTTTGTGCTTTTTGCAGATTTTTTTTCTTATAGTTGATTTCTAGTCTCATAGCATTGTAGTCGGAAAAGATGCTTGATGATTACAGTCTTCTTAAGTTTACTGAGATTTGTGGCATAGCATGCGATCTATCCTGAAAAACGTTCCATGTACACGTGGAAAGAATGTGTATTCTGCTGCTTTTGGATGGAATGTCCTAGATATATGTATTAAGTCCATTTGATATAATGTGTCATTTAAGGCCAGTGTTTCCTCATTGATTTTCTGTCTGCATGATCTGTCCGTTGATATAAGAGGGATGTTAAAGTGCCCTACTATTATGGTGTTGCTATCAAGTTCTCCCTTTATGTTTGTTAATATTTGCTTTATATATTTAGGTACTCCTATGTTGGGTGCATATATGTTTACAATTGTTATCTCTTCTAGTTGGATTAATTCCTTTATTATTATGAAATATCCTTCTTTGTCTCTTGTAATAGTCTTTATTTTAAAGTCTATTTTGTCTGATATGAGAATTGCTACTCCAGCTTTCTTTTTATTTACATTTGCATGGAATACCTTTTTCCATCCCCTCACTTTCAATCTGTGTGTGTCTTTAGATCTGAAGTGAGTCTCTTGTAGGCAGCATATATATGGGTCTTGTTTTTGTATTCATTCAGACACACTGTGTCTTTTGATTGGAGCATTTAGTCCATTTACATTTAAAGTAATTATTGGTAGGTATGTACTTACGGCCATTTTGTTAATTGTTTTGGGGTTGTTTTTGCAGTTCTTTTTTTTACCTTTCTCTTTCTTTTGCTCTCTTCCCTTGTGATTTGATGACTATATTTAGTGTCATGTTTCTATTCCTTTCTCTTTCTTGTGTGTATCTGTAATAGATTTTTGGTTTCTAATTACCATAAAGTGATATATAATGACGTATATAATCATATATATGTAGTTATTTTAAGTTGATGATCTCTTAAGTTTGAACAAATGCTAACAACCCTGCATTTTTACTCCCTCCCACACACATTTAATGTTTTTGACATCATATTTTACATCTTTTATGTATCCCTCGACTACTTATTGTGGATAGTAGTTGCCTTTACCAGTAGTTTGCCTTTACCAATAAGATTTTTTCTTTTGTAATTTTTATATTTCTAATTGTGTACTTTTCCACTTAGAGAAGTTCCATTAACATTTCTTGTGAAGCCAGTTTAGTGGTGCTGAACTCTTTTAGCTTTTGCTTGTCTGTAAAAATCTTTATCTTTCCTGCAAATCTGAATAATACCCTTGTTGGGTAGAGTTTTCTTGTTTGGGTTTTTGTTTTTTGTTTTTTTTTTTCTTTCATCACTTTGAATATATTGTGCCATCCTTTCTGGACTGCAGGAAAGTCTGCTAAAAAGTCAGCTGATAGCCTCATGGTAGTTCCATTGTACCTAACTTGTTGCTTTTCTCTTGTTGCTTTTAAGAGTCTCTATCTTTAATTTTTGCCATTTTAACTATAATATGTCTTGGGGTGGACCTCTTTGAGTTGATCCTGTTTGAGACTCTCTGTGCTTCCTGGACCTGAATGTCTGTTTCTTTCCCAGGTTAGGGAAGTTTTCAGATAATATTTCTTCAAATCAGGTAAGTGAACTTTTCAGCTATTATTTCTTCAAATAAGTTCTTTGCTTTTTTCTCTCTTTTCTCTCTCTCTTAACCTTCTGGGACTCCTATAATGCGAGTGGTAGTACGTTTGATATTTTCCCAGGGGTCTATTAAACTATCCTCATTTTTTAATTTTTTTTTTTTTTTTTATCTATTCAGCTTGGGTCATTTCCACTATTCTATCTTTTAGGTTGTTTAACTGTTCCTCTTTATTATCTAATCCATTGTTGATTCCTTCTAGTGTACTTTTTATTTCAGTTATTATATTCTTCATCTCTGTTTGGTTCTTCTTTTTATTTTCTAACCCTTTGTTAAATTTCTCACTGTGTTCATCCATTCTTCTCCCGTTTGTTGAGCATCTTTATGATTATTACCTTGAACTCTTTATTAGGTAGATTGCTTATCTCCACTTCACTTAGTTCTTCTGGGATTTTGTCTTATTCCTTTATGGGAACGTATTCCTTTGTCTCCTCATTTTGCCTAATTCTGTGTTTATTTCTATGTATTAGGTAGGTCGGTTACATTCCACAGTCTTGGAGAGATGGCCTTATATAGAAGTTGTCCTTGGGGCCCAGTCTTTCTGGTCTGGGGCTTGATGACAGGTGTCCAAGTTCTGCCTCTTTAATCTTTTGGATATGTAGGGAGAAAAGAAAAGTTTTCCTCTATCCTCCTAAATTCAGTGTTTGGGGCCCTACAAACAAAACTGACAAGACACAGATTAGCAGGAGAAAAGAAAACAGTTTATTTACATGTGTAATGTGTACATCCACGAGAGAAACTCAGTGATGAGTAACTTCCAAGGATGGAGAGAGCTTGGGGTTTATATACCTAGTTAGTAGATGATGGGGAGGGAAGAAAGGGCACTTATGGGAAAACAAATGACTCTTTGGAAAGATAAATGAATTTTCAGGAGAACAAAACAGGAAATTAGAAAGTTTGTGATAATGTTTGTCTATACAGGTCTGCAGGTCGGAGTGATCTTTCTGTCTCCTTCGAGGCCATAAAATTCTGGTAGGTTTATTTGTGTTCTCCCTTCTGGGAGTAGATCTGCCCTGAAGAGGAATTTATGGCAGCCCTATTTCCCAGACGTGGCTGCTTTTTGTCAGGTAGTGGAAGCCCTTAGAAGGCTGGTTGGTGTTTTTGTTTTGGGGTGTTTTTTTTGGCATCTGTTGACTCTCAGATGGCTTCAACTTAAAATAATCCTTATACCAAAGTGACATGTTTGAGGTGGGGGGCATATTCGGAACCCTTTCAGATGCTACTGTCTGTTCTTTGGGGAGGGCCCACTTCAGCGGGTACCCCCCATGGCACCATTGGTTTGCAGAATCAGTGCGTCCCCTGGCAGACTCTGAGTCACCTCATCCTGGCAGGCCCCCCTCTGGCACTGGGGTCTTTTAAGATGACTACAGTTCTGCCACCTCCCGTGAAATGAACTTTTCCCACCTGAAAATCTCACTTTTCTTCTCTTTCTATATTCAACTACAGAATTTAGTAGAATTTATATTGTTTTCTCCTCCCTCCACAACACAAGACACTTTGACCAGCTTCTCACAGAGAGGTTTTCTGGAAAGAGTCAAGCAATGGTTGCTATCCCTTCAGACTCCAGAGTTTCCTTCCTTTAAAGTGGTCTTTGGGGGCAGGCTTCACGTTTCTTGAGGTGATAGGGGAGGGGTTTGAGGGAAAGCCTCACCAATCTCTTCTCCCCAATTTTTTGGCCTCTCTTTACACATACTCTTTTTTAGAGGTGTGTGATGGGCTGACGACTGCAGAGCCAGCTTGGGGACGGCCCAACAGAGAAGCCCTGTAGATGGCCTATCCTCTTCACCTAACAGCCATTGTTCTTACTGCTGAATCTCAGGAAAATATCCGAGGCCTTTGGGGAAAATGCAATTAATATCCTGTTACACAATATATTTTTGATTGACTAATTTGTGCACAGAACTACTCCTCCTCAACCCCAACACACACACACACACACACACACACACATACACACACACACACGTACACACACACATGCATTATCCACATCGAGAACAGAGGTGGAATGTATTTCTTTGTATCCAAAGTGCCTAACTCAAACTTGACATGGCTTGATACTTAACCAGGTTTACGTGAGAGTTGTGTTTGTTTAGGAACACACACCAGTCTCACATTTATTACAATTTAAACATTTATAAAAGTGCAATCTCAGTACCTTTGCATCTGTCAGAACAAGCTGGATTATGCTACAAGAGTAAATAAAACAAAAGCCTCAGTGACTTAAACATAAAAGTCTTATTTCTCACTCATGCTACATATCCATTGCAGATTTACAAGGAGGTTTTTCACATCGTAGTGGCTCAGGGTCCCAGGCTGATGGGGGCTCCATCTCCTCGTGTTTTCATGATCACAGATATAGGGGAAAAGGGAAAAAATGTGAATCAGGTACTAGTTTTTCAAGATTTTGCTCAGAAGACTCATGTTAATTTCCCTCGCATTTCGTGGACCAAAGCAAATTGCAAGGTGAAGATACATGTCAGCGAGATGGAGGAGTCCAATTCTTCCCTAGAGAAGGGCAATGAATATTTGTGAACAGTAATTCAAGCTAGCATAAATCATGTTTCACAAACTAGAATTAACCATTATTCACATTTACTATATTTGCCTTCAGTGCTTTTTCTTCTGTTTATAAAA
This sequence comes from Eschrichtius robustus, assembly GCF_028021215.1. Taxonomy (NCBI): domain Eukaryota; kingdom Metazoa; phylum Chordata; class Mammalia; order Artiodactyla; family Eschrichtiidae; genus Eschrichtius; species Eschrichtius robustus. The sequence goes on from NC_090828.1 coordinate 92,318,337, forward strand.
TGATTATGATATTTCATATCTATGGATTGCTATATTGCCTTCACTGTTCTAAACATTTAAATATATAAATTAATTTAATACTCACAATAAACCTATGAGGTTAGGATTAATATCATCAGAGTTTTAAAATGAGGAAATAGTTTAGAGCGGTAAGGTCCCTTGCTCAAAACCACACAGCTAAAAAAAGAAGGATTCAAACTCAACAAGTTTCATGCAGAGACAATAACCTTAATCATATCTATCTACCTCTCTATACCTACCTGAAACGTACTAGATAATTACTACATTAATTCTATATAGTGTATACCAGAACACACATATGTATTGATATACACACATGTATGATATATGCCCCTTTTAAATTTAGAATATTATAAAATGTTGTAACCTTTTATAATGTTATAAACCTTTACTACATTTCTGTCTTCATTGGGATTCCATGTTGTCTGAGTATTATGAACTTGGTGCATGTGCTTACAGTCTTGTTCTGCATACTTTCATAGTAAAGTTATCCATAAAAAATAAAATATTGTTTTGTGCTTCATGAATGATAAATATTTTTGCCAGTTTTTTTTTTACTCAAATATATACATATATATGTGTATATATATGTGTGTGTGTGTGTGTGTGTGTGTGTGTGTGTGTGTATTTATCAATCTCTCCCCCGTTTTCCCCTTTGGTAACCATAAGTTAGTTTTCAATGTCTGTGAGTCTATTTCTGTTTTGTAAATAAGTTCATTTATATCATTTTTTTAGACTCCACATTTAAATGACATCATATATTTGTCTTTCTCTGTCACTTAGTATGATAATCTCTAGGTCCATCCATAATGCTGCACATGGCATTATTTCATTCTTTTTTATGGCTGAGTAATATTCCATTATATATATATATATGTGTGTGTGTGTGTGTGTGTGTGTGGGTGTATATCACGTCTTTATCCATTCATCTGTCAGTGGACATTTAGGTTGCTTCCACGTCTTGGCTATTGTAAATAGTGCTGCAATGAACATTGGGGTGCATGTATCTTTCTGAATTAGAGTTTTCATCTTTTCTGGATACACACCCAGGAGTGGAATTGCAGGATCATATGGTAATTCTGTTTTCTGTTTTTTAAGGACCTCCATCCTGTTATCTATAGTGACTGCACCAAATTACATTCCAACAGTGTGGGAGGGTTTCCTTTTCTCCACACCCTCTCCAGCATTTATTATTTGTAGACATTTTGATGATGGCCATTCTGACCAGTGTGAGGTGATACCTCATTGTAGTTTGATTTGCATTTCTCTAATTAGCGACGTTGAGCATCTTTTCATATGCTTGTTGGCCATCTGTATGTCTTCTTTGGAAAAATGTCTATTTAGGTCTTCTGCCCATTTTTTGATTGAGTTGGTTGTTTTTTTAGTATTGAGTTATATGAGCTGTTTGTATATTTTGGAAGTTACGCCCTGTCAGTTGTATCATTTGCAAATATTTTTTCCCATTCTGTCAGTTGTCTTTTTGTTTTATTTATGGTTTCCTTTGCTGTGCAAAAGCTTTTAAGTTTGATTAGGTTCCATTTATTTATTTTGGCTTTTATTTCCATTGCTCTAGGACACAGATACAAAAAAATATCGCTGCAATTTATGTCAAAGACTATCCTGCCTATGTTTTCCTCTAGGAGTTTTATAGTATCTCATCTTACATTTAGGTCTTTAATGCATTTTGAGTTTATTTTTGTATATGATATTGGAGAATGTTCTAATTTCATTTTTTTTTTTTACATGTAGCTGCCGAGTTTTCCCAGCACCACTGGTTGAAGAGACTGTCTTTTCTCCATTGTATATTATTGCCTCCTTTGTCATATAATAATTGACCATAAGTACATAGGTGTATTTCTGGGTGTTCTGTCTTGTTATGTTGATCTATGTGTCTGTTTTTGTGGCAGTACCATACTGTTTTGATTACTGTAGCTTTGTAGTATAGTCTGAAGTCAGGAAGCATGATTCTTCCAGGGCTGTTCTTCTTTCCCAAGATTGCTTTGGCTATTTGGGGCCTTTTGTGTTTCCATACGAATTTTAAAATTATTTGTTCTAGTTCTGTGAAAAGTGCCATTGGTAATTTGATGGGGATTGCATTGAATCTGTAGACTACCTTCGGTAATATGGTCATTTTAACAAGGTCCTGGAGCTATACCCCACTGTGTGCAGCACATGGCAGTCAGGATATGGCAGCAGTCTTCACTCACAACATTATATTAATATTTTTGAACTGTATCCTTCATTGATACATACAGACCTTAATTCATTTCTTTCAAGTTCAGTTAACTCAGCATTTTCCAGTAACACCTCATAGTCACTTGATCCTATACGTGATTTCTCAAGAGTGAAAAGTTTGGGGTTTGGTTGTATTTTTGTTTGTTTATTTATTTGTTTTTGTTGCTTTTTTGGGGGGGTTGTTTTTTTTTTTTACTTTAAGATTTCTTTTTTTAAAAAAAATTAGGCTCAACAAATACCAAGGAAAATAGGTTCTGTGTCTTCTTTCACTGTTGTCAGTGGGGTCATAAGGAGGGCTTAACCTGAGAAAAAAGATCAAAAGCTCCACATACCACAAAAAATACAGCAGTTTGGAAAATACCCCATATCACGACATGTCCAAGCATGTCCCAATATATGACATCACAAAGACTAAAAACCTGTTTATTTGTCAGTTATCAGGTTATCTTCTGGATGGTCTGTATGATATAAATAGCTGATATCAATTCTGTAGATAAGAATTTCAAGGGTTCAGATCTATGTTTTTTTTTTTCAACAAAAGTTTAAATCTAAAATAGTCATTGATCTCTGATACAAAATATCCCTGTTAGAAAATACATGGTCAAATGACATTTCAAAGGCACAGGTAAAAATGTGATTTTATACATCATTGAATAAAAGTTTGAGAGGAGGATGGTAAATATTTTAAGATTTATGTTTTCTTTTAACATTGGAGATAAAATTTTTCTCCCTTGAACAGAAACATTTGGTTTCTTGAAACATGTTTAGCTTTGACACCTTTACTTTTCCTGTTTTATGACCTAATTTTAATTTGCTCATATATGTCACACATGTTGGACAATATATTTTACAATTAAGTCAAAACCTGACAGATTTCTCATTCAGTTTCCAATGATTGGACAGGGGCTGTAGAATGCTGTAACTCACTCTTATAGGTAGATTAGTGATTATCCATTTTGCAACAGGTATTAATAAAACAATCAGTTTGATTATTACAAACTTATGCATTTCTTGGAAATATTGATTTTTAAGTTTAAAATGTTGGTAAAGGACCTCTTGTTAAGAAGACAGGGTATGGACAGAAATTTCACCTTCAGTAATTTCTCCCTCCTCAGGCCACTTTTATATGTGAATGCAGAAGGATGTTCAGAAATTATATATATATATATATATATATATATATATATATATATATATATATATATATATATGTGTGTGTGTGTGTGTGTGTGTATACACACACACACACACACACACATTCTGGAGGTATTTCTTTTGCAAATGGTTATAAACTTTCTGTGATTAACTGAGAAAAGCATTGTATTCATGGACAAGATTTTAACAAGTTATAAATAGTATTTTATCAAATCTAAGACACTGTCAAATATACTACTCTTCCTTCTCTTCCTCCTATGCCTTATTTCTTTTCTCAGAAAAGTAAGAGCAGATATATGAAAGCCTCTTGTTTTTCTCCAATGTGTACAATATTGGCTGGTTTGAGTCATGCATTCTTTGCTATTTTAGGGAAATATTCTCTTTATTAAAAAGGTTTATTTTTGTGTTATTTCATATCAAGAATGGATTTAAATTTAATTAAACACTTTTTGTGGGGCCTCTGACTTACTGATATGATGAAAAATATGACTTAATATTGAATTATGCTTATAGTTCTAGAGTAAACTGCTTGATCCTTCATATTCCTTTTGGCATCATACTCAATTCAATTGCTAATAGTTATGTACAATTTTTTTTGTTTGTTTTTCAGCGATGTTTTATCTTCCTTTTTGTTAATATGAGCTCAGAAGGAATTTGTTAGCTTTTAATTTATTTTTTAATATATACACTGGAAATGTTTAAATAGCGTAGAACTTGTTCTTTAGTTTAAATCCCCTTGGTAAAGGATTCTGGGTCTTGTGCAACTCAGGGGAATAAAGTTTTAGATCTTTCTTCAAAGAATAGAGTCGTTTAAATTTATAGAGTATTATTCTGAGTTTAATTTGGCTGTTCACAAGTTTTGATAAGAATAATTTTGTTACTGTTTTTATTTTCAAAGTAGTGTGCCATTGTAGTTTTTATTTCTTATTTGATGTGAGTTATTTGAGATTTTAAATTTTCCAGTAAGATAGTTTGGGGAACTTACTCTCCATTTGTTATTATTTCTCAATTTATTGCAATGTGTCCAGAGGATATTGGCACTGAAATTTCATGATTAGGTTTTTCTCTATAGCCTAAGTATGTTCGATTTGTATAAAAGTGCCATGGATATTAGAAAAGAATATCTGTACATTTTTTTGTGAAGTTTCATATAAGATATGTATTATTGATTATATTGGGTTGGCCAAAAAGTTCGTTTGGTTTTAAATAAAAATAAAAGACATTTTTCATTTTCGCAAAGAACTTTATTGAACAACGTAGTCACTAACCGAAGGAACTTTTTGGCCAGCCCAATACAATCACATATGCTATATCTGTATTTTCTTTTTGTTTAACTTGTTTAAATGACTGAAGGATGTGTGTTAACGACATTTCCTAGTTTGTCTTTTTGCTTTACATATTGCAATGCTATGTTGTTATATACATGTTTATAAACAATACGATGATCCATAAGAAACCTTTTTATCCTATTTATTTTGGCTTTAAGTCTTCTTTATCATACAAAAATACTGATGCTTATTCATTCTTTATTGATGCATGTTTGTAAGTATGATGCTCATCCCTTTCTCCTCACACCAGCCCATAAAATCAGAAAGCCATATTACAGCTTTGTAACCAAATGTAAAACTAAACACTTGTATGGATGTGAGTGGGCTACTTTTTTCACTACAAACAAAGCTACAGTTGTGATGAGAGGTTTGATTGTGAGTATGGAGTCAAGTAAGGGGAATTAATTAAGTGACCAGATACCTAACTGATCATCTAATTATTCTAGTTAATAATAGTTAATAACTGGTCATTTAGTATTCTATTAAGAGAAGCAATATATCCATCTTTATATTTAATGACTCTGAAAAAGGGAGAATCTTTAAAATTATAGGCTTAAGTTTCTTTTTTTTACCCCTTTGTGTTTAATTTTCTCTTTTTATCATTTTAAAAGTTTGAGTCTTAAAAATAACATACTATAAGTTTCGGACTCTATACAAAATAGATTCTCGTGGGGTAGACTGTAGACTCTTGTTCCCTGTGTCCTGAGGATTGACCACCTGAATTACAAGACTGGGTTCCAATTTCCATTGGCCGTAAAATATAACAGACCTCATTGCATGTTCCAACTGGGGACATTCACATTCTTTTTCTTGAAATATAGACTTAAAATTTTTTACTTTAATAATTATTATTCTGTAATTATTCCAAAATAGGTGATAGCTACACAGAGTGTAAGTTTCTTACTTTGAATGATACAGTATCTTCATGTTTATGGTTATGACATGGTTTCTGTCAGGTTGTTCTGGATATCTGTTCAAACACTTGGGTCCCAGGAAGTAAGAGAATGGAAACATTTGGATTATAGTATTATGATGTCAGATGACAAATCCATTTTTTAATTATCAGTAAAGAATGAGACTTGGTTGGAGGAAGCGTTGTGGCACTGTGCTGAAGTTGCCCTGTCCATGTCAGTTGTTACAAACCAAATTAGCTGAGTACTGCTTTTCTACTACAAGACTATGGATGACAGTGGCTGGCCCCCAACTCCAGCCAGTTATACACACCCCCATATTCACAGAGAGCCCTGCACCCCACAGGAAAGGCAAGCTAGAACTGAGTACTTTGGCTGACATTGTGTGTACCAGTTCTGAACTGCTCCTCTCAGAAGAACTGGAAAGATTAATGTTTACTTCTCATCTACTGCCTTTGCCCTAGCACTTACCTTTGAATTTGGTGGCATTTGGTTCTGCTGGCTTCGACTTTGACTTTACCCCTTGTGTCTTAACTGTTGGTCAGCCTTCCCTTGTTCTGTTCTCACCTGTACTATATCTTGCAAAGATTCCACAAAATTTCTGGCGTGTGGCTGGCACCCTTCCTCTATTTCCAATGTGGTATAACTATTTCTCTATGGATTGGGGGAGTTAGAAAGGTAGCAGGGAAAGGAGTTAAATGTGCAAGGCCAATTTGTGATGTTATACTGAAATATGTCATTTAGTTAATTTAGACTGTTTAATTAACCATATCAACATTTTAATGAATTTCTATGTAATAGTTGCAGGTGTATGGGCCTGAGATTAAGGGCAAACAGACCTGTTAATAACTTACTACATGACCTTAGGCAAGCCACTTAATCAATCTGGGCTTTAGGTTTCTTACCTGAAATACAAAATTAAAAGGTTGATCTCTAAAATTCCTCTCACCTGTCTTATTTTTATGACTCTCATGTTTTTAACAGTGCATTTAACTAAAGCATTCCACCAGGACTATAATTCACTGTAGTTTGATTGTTATGAGGTAACCCTCACATGTATATAAAAGTCTATTCCTTCATAAAAAGGGATGTCATTTTGTTTAAATTTTGAGCAGATCACAGTAATAACAACCTGTGTCCTCACACTTGGCTTATCTGTCACATAGTAATTGTTCATTTACAATACTTGATACTGTAGATATTTTAAGGACCATTTCTCCTGGATGTTCTTGACGAAACATGTTATGCTCCGTTACTCAGCATTTAGAACTAATGACTGTTACTCTCAGCTTGTTGTCAGCCAGTTCCCACTTTTCTCTCCAGAACACTTATGATGGCAAAGGGCATCTTCTGAGATCTTTTGAAAGATTTTAAGGTCCAGAAAGCTCATGCTCATGAAGTCCTTGGTCCCTATCAATTCTTCAAGAAAATATTTAGTCACGTGTCAGCTGATAGGAAGGCAAATGCCTATTGGGAACTCCATTTCAATAAGGAAATAGCAAGCAAGACTATTGCCTGTAAAAGGGATGTAGCACTTATGCTTTCCTAACAGTGTAGTTAATTCATTGCTTTATGCCATGGTAAGTTATGCAGAAATGTCAGATGCAGAAAATGTTCATTTGAATTGGAATACAAGATGACAGAATCAATTATATTAACTAAATTGGCCAGATAATTTTTTCAAACATCTTAATTATTCATTATCCAAAGAGGTTTCTAAAAATTGTGGTTTGAAATACATTTGACTACTAGAAGGATCATAGATGTCACCTTGAACACCCTCCCAGTCAGTGCAGTGAGTCCTTCTAATACTGCCATCGCTGTGGTGGGGGCCATCTAACCTTTGTTGAACATGTCTCATTCCAAAGAAATTTCGATTACGAATATAGATATTTTTTATATTTTTAATCGAAGTATAGTTGATTTACAATGTTGTGTTAATTTCTGCTGTACAGAAAAGGGATTCATCCACACACATATATACATTCTTTTTAAAATATTTTTTCCATTATGGTTTATCACAGATATTTCTATTTTTGGACAAGTTTTAAAAAATTTAGGTTTACTAATTTTCTCTTAGCTCTACCAGTTGGTCCTAATTTTTCACCTATACCCTTAACCCCAACCTTTTCCTCCACCCCTATATCTGCATAGAGAAAGGAAAGGTTTTCCTCTTTCATTCATACATGTAGTCATCTGACAAGTCAACTATTGTGTATATAAGGTGTGTGTTTGTGTATTTAGTGCCTACTACATATTAGGCACCATGCCAGATACTAGAATAAAACAATGATTAAGGTAAAAAGTGCAGCAGCCCTCAGAGAATTTACTGGCTAGGAATAACATGGACAAATGAACTGTCCATTTCAATATATGGTCAGTAGTTCAAATCTTTGCATACAAGTTTTGGGAAATAACTTTGTATCGAATAACCTTATCTGTGTTTGAACCTTCCCACTTTTCAAATTATTAATATTAACAATATATTATATTTGTACAGTGCTTAAGATATAATATTGCTTACACCTGTACCGTACTTAATAGAATAATAATTACAGACCTTGTTTATAATAATTGAGAGTGCCGTTTCAATAGTAGTTTAATGTGTATTGTTACCCTGACTTCATTAAGTATGAGGAGACTGAGATTCATCCAAAGGACTTATTCAAAGTCATAGAATCAGTGAGTAGAAGAAAGAGATTCAATATTCACTTCCCCAACTCTTAGGCCTCTGCTGAATATCAGCTATGGAAAAAGAACCTTCGCCTTTGCATGGGGAAGGGGGATTCTCCACTTTTGAAACAATCCTATAAAGTGATAGTAAACAGTACAAATGGCAAGCAGCTCCAGCAGTGAAATGGACATTTAAAAAGGACTTCTTGTATATGTGTATTTAAAATATGAATCGTTATAAAAATGGTTTTAATTGATGCTCAAATAATAATGATATGGTGATTAGAAATACAGCACTGCAATTTTAGAACTGAATAATTTTAAATATGTTCATAAGAAACAAAGACACTTCTTTAAGTAGCCCTGGGAAAAAGTATTGAGGTTATCTCCATTTACTATTCCAGTGGACTTCAGGATTCACCAATTAAACCTACTTTAAATAAACTACAAAAATAGTTATAAATACCAAGGAGCATCACAGAACATTTGGACTTCACAGCTCTCAGTATGTTATCTTGAGTAATTTTGAGAGTGAATTCTGGTAAATACATATTGTCCTGTAATGTTAAGGACAGAAGAGGCAGGGTAACTCAGTTATTCCAGAGATATTTTTCAGACATCACCCCAAATTTAATGTAAAATATTAATTTTGCTCACTTCCCACCCCCGCCTATGATAAGCACCAATCTGTATCTATGAGTTTAGTTAGGTTACTTAATATTTAGATCTTTTAAGTTTTAATCATTTAAGTTTAGATCATTAAGTTTTGTGTTTTTTAAAAAATTTATTTAATTTGTTTATTTATGACTGTGTTGGGTCTTCGTTTCTGTGCGAGGGCTTTCTCTAGTTGCAGCAAGTGGGGGCCACTCTTAATCGCGGTGCGCAGGCCTCTCACTATCGCGGCCTCTCTTGTTGCGGAGCACAGGCTCCAGATGCGCAGGCTCGGTAGTTGTGGCTCACGGGCCTAGTTGCTCCATGGCATGTGGGATCTTCCCAGACCAGGGCTCGCACCCGTGTCCCCTGCATTGGCAGGCAGATTCTCAACCACTGCGCCACCAGGGAAGCCCAAGATAATTAAGTTTTAATGATGATTTTGGTAGAAAAAATTTTGCCCTCCATCCCCATGTTCTTGAATTTCTATTTAACATTTGTCTCATTAACAACAGCTCTATTATCGTGTCAAGATGTCCTGTTGGCTCTGGCAGCTCGATCATACTTTTCTTGCTCTTAGTTGGCCACAAACGTGTAGACTGACAACCTCACTGAATAAATAGATGAAGAATGATTTTTTTAGTAAAACTTAAGAGGACGTATATTATTTGTTTGATACCTGTAGTTCCAAAATACATTCATTTGGTACTTTGTTTAAACATGATTCACTTTAACACTAACCGAACAACTACTCCCATACAACCAAATTTATCTAATCATAAAGTATAGACACCAATAAATCATTGTTAGTTGAGACCCCTGAATGGAAAATGCTATAAAGGGGACTAGAAGATACATGTATCATGTATTTCAGATGTCTCCACTTTGAGAGTTAACTGCAGTCACAAGCAGTTATTTATTTCCTAATGGATAAAGTTGATGGAACATGTTACTTTGCTTGCATGCTGTAGCCAAGCCATTGAATATAATCATGTTATTATTCCTGCAAAGAAGTGAGGTTGGTGTTCTAAGTCCTCTTACTGTCTTCTCTAGGAGTAACTGCAGAACAATGGGTATATAACAATTTATTTTTTATTGTTTGGGATATAAAGAAATATCTGTAGGTAATGCTTCATATATAGATATGTATATATAATATACCCACACCAAAAAATCCACCAAACGAGATTTTAAACAAAAGGATCAGTAAGTCATGTGTTCTTCCTTAGCACAGATTTGCAAGAGACACAGAAAATTTGAAAATAACTTGTGTTGAAAACAATGAAGCAATAGTTTCCTAGACCCATACCCTTTCCATGGGAAGGGAAAAGGCCATAGTAGACACCAGACCCCATTTGAGTTTTCCCTGAGAGTTTCTAAAGACAATGCCAAAATTAATAGCTCTTGCTTCATATATATGCTGCCATTGAGGGTACTGTTGAGAAAAAGAAAATATGGAAGCAGAAAATAAGAATGTTCTATGGAAACCCATCTATAGTCTTTTTCTTTGTAAAAATTTCCGTTCATTGGTTACATCTAAAGTAGCTTGAATTAAGAAAAAATCAGAGCACGTGGAAAGGAGGGCCTCTGGAGTGTGGAGTTCCAGAGTTTGGAGAGACAGGACCTTCAAGATGGCGGAGGGGTAAGACGTGGAGATCACCTTCCTCCCCACAAATACATCAGAAATACATCTACACGTGGAACAACTTCTACAGAGCACCTACTGAATGCTGGCAGAAGACCTCAGACTTCCCAAAAGGCAAGAAACTCCCCACATACCTGGCTGTGTGGCTGACACGGTCTTGGTGCTCTGACCAGCTGTCAAGCCTGTGCCTCTGAGGTGGGAGAGCCGAGTTCAGGACATTGGTCCACCAGAGACCTTCTGGCTCCACGTAATATCAAATGGTGAAAGCTCTCCCGGAGATCTGCATCTCAATGCTAAGACCCAGCTCCACTCAATGACCAGCAAGCTACAGTGCTGGACACCCTATGACAAACAACTAGCAAGACAGGAACACAACCCCACCCATCAGCAGAGAGGCTGCCTAAAATCATAATAAGGTCACAGACACCCCAAAAACCACCACCGGATGCAGTCCTGCCCACCAGAAAGAAAAGATCCAGCCTCATCCACCAGAACACAGGCACCAGTCCCCTCCACCAGGAAGCCTACACAACCCACTGAAACAACCTTAGCCACTGGGGGCAGACACCAAAAACAATTGGAACTACGAACCTGCAGCCTGCGAAAAGGAGACCCCAAGCACAATAAGTGAAGGAAAATGAGAAGACGGAGAAACACACAGCAGATGAAGGAGCAAGGTGAAAACCCATCAGACCAAACAAATGAAGAGTAAATAGGCAGTCTACCTGAAAAAGAATTCAGAGTAATGATAGTAAAGATGATCCAAAATCTTGGAAATAGAGTGGAGAAAATAGAAGAAGCGTTTAACAAGGACCTAGAAGAACTAAAGAGCACACAAACAATGATGAACAACAGAATAAATGAAATTAAAAATTCTCTAGAAAGGATGAATAGCAGAATAACTGAGGCAGAAGAATGGATAAGTGACCTGGAAGATAAAACAGTGGAAATAACTACTGCAGAACAGAATAAAGAAAAAAGAATGAAAAGAACTGAGGACAGTCTCAGAGACCTCTGGGGCAACATTAAACACACCAACATTTGAATTATAGGGGTCCCAGAAGAAGCAGAGAAAAAGAAAGCGACTGAGAAAATATTTGAAGAGATTATAGTTGAAAACTTCCCTAATATGGGAAAGGAAATAGTCATCAAGTCCAGGAAGCACAGAGAGTCCCATACAGAATAAATCCAAGGAGAAACACGCCAAGACATATATTAATCAAACTATCAAAAATTAAATACAAAGAAAAAGTATTAAAAGCAGCAAGGGAAAAACAACAAATAACATACAAGGGAATCCCCATAAGGTTAACAGCTGATCTTTCAGCAGAAACTCTGCAAGCCAGAAGGGAGTGGCAGGACATATTTAAAGTGATGAAAGGGAAAAACCTACAACCAAGTTTACTCTGCCCAGCAAGGATCTCATTAAGATTCGACAGAGTAATTAAAACCTTCACAGACAAGCAAAAGCTAAGAGAATTCAGCACCACCAAACCAGCTTTACAACAAATGCTACAGGAACTTCTCTAGGCAGGAAACACAAGAGAAGGAAAAGACCTACAATAACAAACCCAAAACAGTTAAGAATATGGTAATAAGAACATACATATTGATAATTAGCTTAAATGTAAATGGATTAAATGCTCCAACCAAAAGACATAGACTGGCTGAATGGATACAAAAACAAGACCCGTATATATGTTATTTACAAGAGACCCACTTCAGACCTAGGGACACATACAGACTGAAGGTGACGGGATGGAAAAGGATATTCCATGCAAATGGAAATCAAAAGAAAGCTAGAGTAGCAATTCTCATATCAGACAAAATAGATTTTAAAATAAAGACAATTACAGGAGACAAAGAAGGGCACTACATAATGATCAAGGGATCAATCCAAGATGAAGATATAACAATTGTAAATATTTATGCACCTCAACACATAAGGCAAATGCTAACAGCCATAAAAGGGGAAATTGACAGTAACACAATCATAGTAGGGGACTTTAACACCCCACTTCCACTAATGGACAGATCATCCAAAATGAAAATAAATAAGGAAACAAAAGCTTTAAATGATACATTAAACAAGATGGACTTAATTGATAGTTATAGGACATTCCATCCAAAAGCAACAGAATACACTTTCTTCTCAAGTGCTAATGGAACATTCTCCAGGATAGATCATAACTTGGGTCACAAATCAAACCTTGGTAAATTTAAGAAAATTGTAATCATATCAAGTATCTTTTCCAACCACAACACTATGAGACTAGATAACAAATACAGGAAAAAATCTGTAAAAAATACAAACACATGAAGGCTAAACAATACACTACTAAATAACCAAGAGATCACTGGAGAAATCCAAGAGGAAATCAAAAAAATACCTGGAAACAAATGACAGTGAAAACACGATGACCCAAAACCTATGGGATGCAGCAAAAGCAGTTCTAAGAGGGAAGATTATAGCAATACAATCCTACCTCAGGAAACAAGAAACATCTCAAATAAAAAACTTAACCTTACACCTAAAGCAATTAGAGAAAGAAGAACAAAGAAACCCCAAAGTTAGCAGAAGGAAAGAAATCATAAAGATCAGATCAGAAATAAATAAAAAAGAAATGAAGGAAGCAGTAGCAAAGATCAATAAAATTAAAAGCTGGTTCTTTGAGAAGATAAACAAAATTGATAAACCACTAGCCAGACTCATCAAGAAAAAAAGGGAGAAGACTCAAATCAACAGAATTAGAAATGAAAAAGGAGAAGTAACAACTGACACTGCAGAAATACAAAGGATCATGAGAGACTACTACAAGCAACTATATGCCAATAAAATGGACAATCTGGAAGAAATGGAAAAATTCTTAGAAAAGCACAACCTTCCGAGACTGAACCAGGAAGAAATCGGAAATATAAACAGACCAATCGCAAGCACTGAAATTGAGACTGTGATTAAAAATCTTCCAACAAACAAAAGCCCAGGACCGGATGACTTCACAGGAGAATTCTATCAAACATTTAGAGAAGAGCTAACACCTATCCTTCTCAAACTCTTCCAAAATATAGCAGAGGGAGGAACACTCCCAAACTCATTCTATGAGGCTGCCATCACCCTGATACCAAAACCAGAGAAAGATGTCACAAAAAAAAGAAAACTACAGGCCAATGTCACTGATGAACACAGATGCAAAAATCCTCCACAGAATACTAGCAAACCTAATCCAACAGCACATTAAAAGGATCATACACCATGATCATGTGGGGTTTATCCCAGGAATGCAAGGATTTTTCAATATATGCTAATCAATCAATGTGATACACCGTGTTAACAAACTGAAGGATAAAAACCGTATGATCATCTCAGTAGATGCAGAAAAAGCTTTTGACAAAATTCAACACCTATTTATGATAAAAACCCTCCATAAAGTAGGCATAGAGGGAACTTACCTCAACATAATAAAGGCCATATATGACAAACTCACAGCCAACATGATTCTCAGTGGTGAAAAACTGAAAGCATTTCCTCTAAGATCAGGAACAAGACAAGGATGTCCACTCTCACGACTGTTACTCAACATAGTTTTGGAAGTGTTAGCCACAGCAATCAGAGAAGACAAAGAAATAAAAGGAATCCAAATCGGAGAAGAAGAAGTGAAGCTGTCACTGTTTGCAGATGACATGATACTATACATAGAGAATCCTAAAGAAGCTACCAGAAAACTACTAGAGCTAATCAATGAATGTGGTAAACTTGCAGGATACAAAATTAATGCACAGAAATCTCTTGCATTCCTATACACTAATGATGAAAAATCTGAAAAAGAAATTAAGGAAACACTCTCATTTACTATTGCAACAAAAAGAATAAAATACCTAGGAATAAACCTACCTAAGGAGACAAAAGACCTGTATGCAGAAAACTATAAGACAGTGATGAAAGAAATTAAAGATGATACAAACAGCTGGAGAGATGTACCATGTTCTTGGATTGGAAGAATCAACATTGTGAAAATGATTCTACTACCCAAAGCAATCTACAGATTCAATGCAATACCTATCAAACTACCACTGGCATTTTTCACAGAACTAGAACAAAAAATGTCACAATTTGTATGGAAACAAAAAAGACCCCAAATAGCCAATGTAATCTTGAGAAGGAAAAACGGAGCTGGAGTAATCAGGCTCCCAGATTTCAGACTATACTACAAAGCTACAGTAATCAAGAGAGTATGGTACTGTCACAGAAACAGAAATATAGATCAATGAAACAGGATTGAAAACCCAGAGATAAACCCATTCACGTATGGTCACCTTATTTTTGATAAAGGAGGCAAGAATATACAATGGAAAAAAGACAGCCTCTTCAATAAGTGGGGCTGGGAAAACTGGACAGCTACATGTAAAAGAATGAAATTAGAGCACTCCCTCACACCATACACAAAAATAAGCTCAAAATGGATTAAAGACCTAAATGTAAGGCCAGACACTATAAAACTCTTAGAGGAAAACATAGGCAGAACACTCTATGACATAAATCACAGCAAAATTCTTTTTGACCTACCTCCTAAAGAAATGGAAATAGAAACAAAAATAAATGAATGGAACCTCATGAAACTTGAAAGCTTTTGCACAGCAAAGGAAACCATAAACAAGATGAAAAGACAACCTTCAGAACGGGAGAAAATATTTGCAAATGAAGCAACTGACAAAGGATTAATGTCCAAAATATACAAGCAGCCCATGCAGCTCAATATCAAAAAAACAAACAACCCAATCCAAAAGTGGGCAGAAGACCTAAATAGACATTTCTCCAAAGAAGATATACAGATTGCCAGCAAACACATGAAAGGATGCTCAACATCACTAACCATTAGAGAAATGCAAGTCGAAACTACAATGAGGTATCACCTCACACCGGCCAGAATGGCCGTCATCAAAAAATCTACAAACAATAAATGCTGGAGAAGGTGTGGAGAAAAGGGCACCCTCTTTCACTGTTGGTGGGAATGTAAATTGATACAGCCATTATGGAGAACAGTATGGAGGTTCCCTAAAATACTAAAAATAGAACTACCATATGACCCAGCAATCCCACTCCTGGGCATATACCCTGAGAAAACCATAATTCAAAAAGAGTCATCTAGCACAATGTTCATTGCAGCCCTATTTACAATAGCCCGGACACAGAAGCAACCTAATTGTCCATTGACAGATGAATGGCAAAGAAGATGTGGTACATATATACAATGGAATGTTACTGAGCCATAAAAAGAAACAAAATTGAGTTATTTGTAGTGAGGTGGATGTACCTAGAGTCTGTCATACAGAGTGAAGTAAGTCAGAAAGAGAAAAACAAATACTGTATGCTAACACATATATATAGAATCTAAAAAAGAAAAATTGTTCTTAAGAACCTAGGGTCAGGACAGGAATAAAGACGCAGATGTAGAGAATGGATTTGAGGACACGGAGAGGGGGAAGGTTAAGCAAGGATGAAGTGAGAGGGTGGCACTGACATATATACACTACCAAATGTAAAACAGATAGCTAGTGGGAAGCAACCTTCTAGCACAGGGAGACCAGCTAGGTGCCTTGTGACCACCTAGAGAGATGGGATAGGGAGGGTGGGAGGGAGACGCAAGTGGGAGGGGATATGGGCATATATGTATACGTATAGCTGATTCACTTTGTTATACAGCAGAAACTAACACAATAATGTGAAGCAATTATACTCCAATAAAGGTTAAAAAAAATTCAGTGGTTTTTAGCATATTCACAGAGTTGAGTATCATCACCAAATCAATTTTAGAACATTTTCATTGTCCCAGAAGGAACCTTGCCCCCTTTAGCCGTAACCTCACAATCCCCCATCACCTCCACCACCCCTGCCACCAGCCCCAGACGTCCACTAATATACTTTTTGTCCCTATAGAAAATTTTCTATCTGAAAATTTCATATGAAGAAATCACATAATAATATGTGGTCTTTTGCGACTGGTTTCCTTCATTTAGCATGATGTTTTCAAGGTTCATCTATTCTATAGCAGATATCAGTGATTCATTCCTTTTTATTACCAAATAAAACTCCATTCTCTGAATATACCACATTCTGTTTAGTAGTTCATCAGTTGATGGACATTTGGGTTGTTTTCACTTTTTAGCTATTGTGAATAATGCTGCTATGAACATTCATATATAAATTTTTATGTGGATGTATGTTTTCATTTCCCTTGGGTACATATCTAGTAATGGAGTTGCTGGGTCATATGTAACACTGTGTTTAACCATTTGATGAACTGACAAACTTTTCCAAGGTGCCTGACCATTTTATTTTTCTATAAGCAGTGAATAAGTGTTCCAATTTTTCTCACATGCTTTTCAATACTTGTTATTGTCTTTCTTTTTGGTTTTAGTCAACCTAGTGGGTGTGAATTGGTACCTTATTGTGGATTTAATTTGCATTTCCCTAATGATATTGAGTATCATTTTATATGCTTATTGGTCATTCATGTATATTACTTGAAGAAACGTCTAACAAAATCCTTTGCTCTTTTTAAAATTGGGTTATATGTGTTTTTATTGTTGAGTTTTACATGTTCTTTATATATTCTGGACATCAGATATATGGTTTTAAAATATTTTAACCCATTTTGTGGGTTGTCTTTTTATTTTCTTGATAGTGTGTTTTGAAGCACAAATGTTTTTGTTTCATTTTGTTTTGTTTAATTTTGATGAAGTCCATTTTATCACTTTTGTTTTTGTTTTTTGGTTTTCTGTGCTTTCAGTGTCATATTTGAGAAACCACTGCGTAATCCAAGGTCATGAAGATTTACACCTATATTTTCCTCTAAGAATTAAATAGTTTTAGCTCTTACATTAGATTTTTAATTTTGAGTTAATTTTTGATAAGGTGTGAGGTAAGGGTAATACAACCTCGGTCTTTTGCATGTGGATATTCAATTGTTTGAGTACTATTCGTTGACTATTCTTTCTCCATTTAGTTGTCTAGGCACCTTGGTTAAAATCAATTGACCATAAATATGTGGGTCCATTTGTCTTCATTCTCAATTCTATTCCATTGATCTATACGTCTGTCCTTACACAAGTAACACACTGTCTTGATTACTGTAACTTTGTAGTAAGTTTGGGAAATGGGAAGTGTGAGTCCTACAACATTGTTCTTCTGTTCCAAGATTTTTTTCACAATTGCGTCTTTTAAATATCTATGAATTTTAGGATCAGCTTCTCAATTTCTGCAAAACAATGTCAGCTGGGATTTTGATAGGGATTACATTGAATCTGTAAATATTTTGGGGAAGTACTACCATCTTAAAAATATCAAATCTTCCAATTCATGAACAAGAAAGGCTTTCCTTTTTTTTAGGTCTTCTTTAATTTTTTTTCAACAATGTTTTATAGTTTTCAGAGTACAAATTTTGCACTAGTTTGGTTAAATTGGTTCCTATTTCATTCTTTTGGATACTATAATAAATGAAATTTTTTCTTAATTCCATTTTCAGATTTTTTATTGCTAGTGTATAAAATATAATTGTTTTGGTATATTGATCTTGTATCATGCAACCTTGCTGAACTTGCTTGTTAAATCTAATATTTTTTGTTTGTTTATTCGTTTTGTGAGGCTTCCTTAGGTTATGTCATCTATAAGTATAGATTATTTTACTTTTTCTTTTCAATCTGGATGTGTGTGTGTGTCTAGAACCTATAATGTTAAGTAGAAATGGCAGTAAGGGACATCCTTGTCATGTTCCTGATCTCAGAGGAAAGCTTTCAATCTTTCACCATTAAACATAATGCTGGCTGTGCTTTTTCATAGATGCCCTCTATCAGATTGAAGTAGTCCCCTTTTATCTCTAGGTTGTTGAGTTTTTTACTAGGGTGTTAATATACATTGATTTTTCATAGCTCTGAATAAATTTTGCATATTTGGAACAAATCCCACTTGAACATGGTATACATCGTTTTTTTGTGCATATTGCTGGATTCATTTGCTAGTATTTTGTAGAGGGTTTTTGTATCTACGTTCATAAGAGATATTAGTCTTCAGGGTTTATTTTCTTGTGATGTCTTTGGCTGGTCATGGCATCAGGGTAATATTGACCTCATAAAATAAATTATACTTTCTCTCCTCCTATTTTTGGAAATGTTTTAAAGTATTGTTGTTAATTCTTCATTAAATATTTGGTAGAATTCACAAGTGAAGTCATCTGGTCCTTTTCTTGTGGGAAGTTTTTGATTGGTAATTTAATTTCTTGTTTTAGATCTATCCAGGTTTTCCATTTTTTTTCTTGAGTCAGTTTCAATAGTTTGCATCTTTCTAGGAATTTGTCCATTTAATCTAGGTAATCTAATTTGTTTTCATACAAGTGTTCATAGTATTTCCTTAAATCTTTTTTTTTCTATATGATTGGAAATAATGTTTCCTCTCTATTCCTAACTTTAGTAATTTGAACTTTCTTTTTGCCCCCTTTGTCAGTCTAATTAAGGTTTGTAAACTTTGCTGATGTTTGTGAAGAACTAATATTTGGTTTTGTTGATTTTCTATATTGTTTTTAGTTCTCTATTTTTCTCACACACTAATATTTATTACGTCCTTCTGTTTGCTTTGAGTTTAATTTGCTCTTTGTTTTTACTTTTTTAAATAAAAATTTATTTGTTTGAAACTTTCTACTTTTTTAGTAAAGGTGTTTACGGATATAAATTTTCCTTTAGGCACTGCTTTCATCACCTCTCATAAATTTGGTATATTGTGTCTTCATTCTCATTCATCTCAAAATATTTTCTAATTTTCCTTGTGATTTCTTCTTTGATGCATTGGTTATTTAGCAGTATGTTGTTAATTTCCACATATTTGTGAATTTCCCAAATTTCCTTCTTTTATTGAATTCTAATTTTATTTCACTTTGGTCTGAAAGCATACTTTGTATGATTTCAACCCTGTCAATAGTTTATTGATACTTGTTTTATCTTCAAACATATAATATATTGTGAAGAATGGTCCATGTGCACTTGAGTAGAATGTATAACATGTATTGTGGGTGGAGTGTTCTACAGATGTCTGTTAGTTCTAGCTAGATAACAGTGCTGTTTAAATGTTCTATTTCCTTTTGATCTGATCGTCTGCCCGGTTGTTCTTTTTTTTTTCTTTTAACATTCATCTAAGTGCTTTATTTGATGCTCACCAAAACTCTGTTGGGTGGACACAACAGCACCAGCATTCAAAGCTAAGGTACCAGAACTCAGAAAATAAGGTAGATGAGATCACATGTTTAATAAATTGAGGAGCTTCCTTATAGCTACACTAAGTCTGTTTTTTCTATTCTTTTTCAAATTCTGTTCCCCCTTAAGTTATTACAGAATATTGAGCAGACTTCCTGGTGCTATACAGTAGGTCCTTGTTGGTTATCTGTTTTAAATATAGTAGTGTGTACATGTCAATCCCAAACTCCCAGTCTGTCCTGGTTGTTCTATCCATTATGAAAAGTGGGGCATTGAAGTCTCAAACTATTGTTGAACTATCTGTTTCCCCCTTCAAGTCGGACAATTTTGCTTCATAAATATTAGGGCTCATTTATTAGGTGCATATATATTTATAATTGTTATATCTTCTTAATGGATTTGCCCTTTTAGCATTATAAAATATCCTTCTTTGTGTCTAATAACAATTTTGTGTTAAACTCTATTTCGTCTGATATTAGTACAGCACTCCAGCTCTCTTTTGTTTACTCTTTATGTGGTATATCTTTTTCCATGCTTTTTCTTTCAAACTGCTTCTGTCTTTGAATCTAAAGTGTATCTCATGTAGGTAGCTTATAGTTGGATCATATTTTTTGTCCATTATGTTAATATCTGTCTTTTAATTAAAGTATTTAATTTAAGTATTATATAATTAATAAGGTAAGGTTTACATTTGTTGGTTTGTTTTCTGTATCACTGATGTCTTTCTCTTTCTCTATTACTTCCTTCTTCTGTGTTAAATAGACATGATCTAGTGTACCATTTTAATTCCCTTTTTATTTATTTTGAGATATATGTGTGTGTGTGTGTGTGTGTATACACACACACACACACACACGTATATATTTTAATTTTCTTAACAGTGACCCTGGGGATTATAATTGACATTTTAATTTCTAATCATCTATTTTGGGTTAGTATCCACTTAATTTCAATAGTATATAAAAATTTTGCTTCTATATTAGTTCCCTTCCCTCCCCATCTTTATGCCATTACTGTCATACAGTTTTTACATCTTTATATATTGTATGCCAATTAACACAGATTTATAATAAGCACTTTATGCAGTTGCCTTTTAAATAGGAGGAAAAAAGATTACAAATAAAAAATACATCTCTCTTTTATACTTATTTATGTAGTTAAGTTTACTGGTGCTCTTTATTTTCAAAGAGCTTCAGTTACTGTCTAGTGCCCTTTGATGTCAGCCTGAAGAACTCCCTTTTGTATTTATTATATGCCAGGGTTTGCTAGTGATAAGTTCTCTAAGATTTTTCTTATCTGGGAAACTCTTAATTTCTACTCCATTATGAGGGATAGTTTTACTCGATTTATAATTCTTGATTGACAGTCTTTTTCAGCACTTTGAATATGTTATCCCACTGCCTTCTATCTTCCATTAGTTTCTGTTGAGAAATTAGATGCTTATGTTATTGAGGATCTCTCGTACAAGATGAGTTGCTTCTTTACTGCTGCTTTTAACATTTTCTGTCGTTAGCTTTTGATAATTGGATTATGATGTGTCTAGATGTGGGTATCCATAGGTTTATCCTATTTGGTGTTTGTTAAGCTTCTTAGATGTCTAAATTTATCTTTTTCATCAAATCTGGGACATGTTTGGATGTTAGCTCATCAAATATTCTTTCTACCTCTTTTTCTCTCCACTCCTTTCTGGAGTCCCACTATGCATATGTTGGTATGCTTGATTGTGTCCCAAGGTTTCTGAGGCTCTGTTCATTTGACTCCACTCATTTTTCATTCCTGTCTTCAGACTGAATCATCTCAATTGATCTATTTTCAATTTCATGCATTTTTTTTCTTCTGCCTGCTTAAATCTGCTGTTGAGTTCCTGTAGTGAATTTTCCATTTTATTTGTTATACTTTCCAACTCCAGAATTTCTATTTGGTTCTTTTTCATAATTTCTACATATTGCTATTCTCTATTTAGTGAGACATTATTTTCACTTTCTTTAATTCTTTAGACATGGTTTCTTTTAGTTCTTTGAACATATTTAAACAGGTTGATTTAAAATCTTTGTTAAATCCCGTGTCTGGCTTCTTCAGAGATAGTTTTATTTCTTTATTTTTTTTCCCTGTGTATGGGTAATACTTTCTTGTTTCTTTGCATATCTCATAACTTTTCGTTGAAAACTGGACATGTCAAATAATATAATATGGCAACTCTGGAAATCGGATTCTCTCCTATCCCCCAGGCTTACTCTAGTTGCTTTTTGTTGTTATTTGTTTAGTGATTTTTTTTCTAAACTAATTTTGTAATGTATGCACTCTTTGTTGTGTATGGCCACTCAAGTCTCTGCTCAGTTAGCTTAGTGGTCAGCTAATGATTGGATAGAAATTTTCTTAAATGCCTGGAACCAATATGTCTCCCTGTCTTTGTCAAGGGGTTCTGTGTGTGTGTTCAGGTATGCCTTCAGCACCAAACCAGGTAGGTGACAACTCTACCTTAGCATTCACTTCCTGCTTTTACAGAGCCTCAAGTTCAGCCAGAAGTGAGAGGCTGGACATGGGCATGTCCTGTTACATTCCAAGGAAAATGTCAGGGCTTTTCAAAGTCCCTATGGACATCTTATTCCCCCACTTTTCCTTTGTAGCTCTTTGGTTAGCCTCTTGTTTATACCTTTGTCATCTACCACCTCATGCAGTTTGAAGTTAAGTAATTGTCTCTAAATATTTTCATCACCTGTGGGAGAAAGGCTGTTCATATTGTGTGAGCTCTGAGTCAGGTAAAATAAAGACAGCCTGTGTGTGGGGTCTTCCAGGGACCCACCAGATGAATAAAATAATGACAATTCTCTGAGAAAAGTAATTTCAAGGAGCTTTAACCCATTATGCCCTTTACAGTGGCTACCAGGCTGCTGTTCTTCACTGAGATTGCAGGCTGTTTTGAAAGCCATAGCAAATTTGGAGGGGTGGAATCGGAATAGAGCAGGTAAAAGAGTCACAAAACTAAATGTTTTTATTGATGTTCTGCCATTCCTTTGCATAGCTGCAAATCTTATTTAATTTTCAGAGTTCTGAAAACATTGATTTTGATAATCTTTGCCAGTTTTCTCATTGCTTTTATAGAAATGGGAATTTTTGAAGGTCCTTACTCTGTTGTTTTTATTGCCACCACCCCTGAAAAAAAATCTCCTGAATTTAATTGATAATTGTGTGTCTGTTATAATGAAAAGTATTTTATGATAATAAACTACATATGCTTTGCACAATGAAGGATACATTTTTAGTATGAATTATGAGAAATGTTTTAGTAATATATGTCCAACGATTTTGGATTTTTTTTTAGCAAAATCCATCACAAAGGTAATGAATTTCTGAGGCAAGCAAGAGTGCATCAGCCTATCCTGGATTCAGCTGTAGGTAATCTCATGGCACAGACAACAGCAACCAACCAACCAGTTTATGTACCCCAAACAAAAAGAGCATGCCCATTTTAAGCAAAGTCTCCAGAGCATGTCCAAGACAAACAAGAAGTAGGTTATAAAAATAGCAGAGGCTATGTTTGCCAATAGAAAACCATCCCTAGATGAAAAAGCTTCAGTCATACACTGAAGCTCTTAGACACATCTGTGAGCACAGCTGTGTCAGTTTGAAAAGTCACATTAAAATAGGAAGGCCAAACATCAGCTATTACAGGAGGATTCTAATAGCCAAATATTCTGAGGGGCTGTTCTTGTGTTTGAGACTTCAGGTAACATTTTGGGAATTGTCTTTTATAGACTTATGAAAAATACAAGGTTGCTCAAAAGGATAATCCTATATTGTAAGCATTTTTCAGTTTTCATATTTGAGAATGCTATTTGGAACTAAACTATGCATTCTACCGCTGCAGTATTTAGCTATCTAGTCATTTTTCTAATTTGCATTTAATGTGAATGTGACCTAACAGTGATTGGTATGCTTTGTTGTTTGAAAAAGTTCCAAAATAATGCAGTTAGATCAATATTTAATAGAAGCTTCCCTGAAAATCAATCTAGTTTACCAGTGGAAAAATGTTGAATAAATCATTTTACTTTGTTTCATTGTGAAATATATGTATAGGAATGTGTATACAATTATATGACTTATATGTAAAGTCTAAAAAATATTTATGTAATATCTTGCAATCAGATATAATTATTACAATCATGGTAATGCTGCTGCTGCTGCTGGATGCCCAAATTATACAAAACTGATGAGTGGGAATCCTTCAGGGTATCTCCTATATCCTTTTAAGATGTCCAATTCATTTTTTTAAACACAACTTAAGATATCCAGACTCACCTTATATTTTCCCTGCCTCAAGCATGGAATTAGCCAGTAGCTCTGATTGTTTTTAGTGAAGAGTGATATATAGAAACCAAATAAGGGTGCCAGTTATACCCATTGCCACTAGCATGAGATTGCTCCCTGAAATGTTCAGTGAACTGAGCTAGAAGTCTACTCATACACACATACATATTTAAATATCATAAGTTAGTTCTGATATTTTCAATTCAATTTTACCATGATGTTTATGTTTATATTTTTATTCACTGAATAACACTATTTCTAACAGCATTAGCAAATTCACTCATTTACTTTATCCTACAACACAGGAGTTTCAAATGTTAAAAATGGTTTTAAAATTACATATCATTATTTCTGTTAGCAATAACAACACTAAATGAAATTTCAAATATCTTTGCACTTTTTTTATAATTAGACAGTTTTTGGTCCTTTTAATTTGTTTAATTTGTTTTCACTATGTAAAACATTACATGATTCAGAAGCCAAAATTAATATAAAATGGCAGACTCCACATTCTCACTTCAATCCCCCATACTGTGAACTCCCCACTCTCACTTTTTTAAAATAAAATTTTTATATTAAAACAGTTTTAGATTTATGAAAAAAAGCCCAAAGATAGTAGAGAGTTCCCATGTGTCCTAAACCTAATATCCCTTACTGTAACACCTTACATTAGTATGACACATTTATTTCAATTAATATATTACTACTAACTAAAGACCATAGTTTTTTCAGATGTTCTTTGATTTTTATGTAATTTCCTTTTCCTGTCCCAGGATCCTGTCCAGGACACTACATTATATTTAGATGTTATATATCCTTTGGCTCCTCTTGACTGAGAAAGTCCTTCAGACTTTGCTTGCTTTTGATGACCTTGACGGTTTTGAGGAATACTGTTCAGATGTATTATAGAGTGTCCTGCAATTTGGATTTGTCTCTAATCCATTTTGAGTTTATTTTTGTATATGGTGTGAGAAAATGTTCTAATTTCGCTCCTTTGCATGTAGATGTCCAGTTTTCCCAATACCATTTATTGGAGAGACTGTCTTTTCCCCATTGTATATGCTTGCCTCCTTTGTCATGGATTAGTTGACCATATAAATGTTTGTTCATTTTGGGGCTTTTGTGTCTGTTTTTGTGTCAGTACCATACTGCTTTGATTACTGTAGCTTTGTAGTATAGTTTGAAATCAGGGAGCATGATACCTGCAGTTTTTTCTTTATCAAGATTGTTTTGGGTATTTGGGGTCTTTTGACTTTCCGTACAAATTTTTCAATTATTTGTTCTAGTTCTGTGAAAAATGCCATTAATATTTTGTTAGGGATTGTATTGAATCTGTAGATTGCTTTGGGTAGTATTGTCATTTTAACAATATGAATTCTTCCAGTCCATGTGCCCAGAATATCTTTTGATCTGTTTGTGTCATCTTCATTTTCTTTCATCGGTGTCTTACGGTTTTCGGAGTATAAGTTTTTACCTTCTTAGGTAGGTTTATTTTAAGTATTTTATTCTTGATGTGATTGTAAATGGGATTATTTTCTTAATTTCTCTTTTTGATAGTTAATTGTTAGTCCATAGAAATGCAATAGATTTATGTATATTAATTTTGTATCCTGCAACTTTACCGAATTCATTGATGGGTTCTAGTAATTTTTTGGTGGTGTCTCTCGGATTTTCTATGTGGAGAATCATGTCATCTGCAAACAGTGACAGTTTTACTTCTTCCTTTCCTATTTGGATTCCTTTTATTTCTTTTTCTTGTCTGGTTACTGTGGCTTTGACTTCCAATACTATGTTGAATAAAAGTGGTGAGATTTTGTGTCCTTGTCATGTTCCTAATCTTAGAGGAAATGCTTTCAGCTTTTCATCATTGAGCATGATGTTAGCAGTGGAATTATTATATATTGGCCTTTACTATGTTGAGGTATGTTTCCTTTATACACATTTTGTGGGGAGTTTTTATCATAAATGAATGTTGAATTCTGTCAAAACCTTTCTCTGCATCTATTGAGATGATCATATAATTTTTATTCTTTAATTTGTTAATCACATTGATTGGTTTGCAGATATTGAACTGAACTTGCATCCTTGAGATAAATTCCATTTGATCTTGGTGTATTAACCTTTTCATGTATTGTGGAATTAGGTTTGCTAATATTTTGTTGAGGATTTTTGAATCTGTGTTCATCAGTGACATTGGTCTGTAATTTTACTTTTTTGTGATCTTTGTCTGATTTTGGACTTTTTGTTTTCCGGGAGATTTTTTTCTTAACTAATGCAGCTTCATTACTGGCAATTGGTCTGTTCATATTTTTTATTTCTTTCTCACTCAGTCTTGGGAAATTTTACGTTTCTAGGAATTTGTTCATTTCTTGTCAGTTGCTCATTTTATTGGATTATCATTGTTCATAGTAATCTCTTACAATCCTTTGTATTTCTGTGGTGTCAGTTGTAACTTGTACTTTTTCTTTTATTTATTTGTGCCCTCACTCTTTTTTTTCTTGATGAGTATGGCTAAAGGTTTATCTGTTTTGTTTATCTTTTCCAAAAACTATCTTTTAGTTTCATTGATCTTTTCTAGTCTCTATTTCATTTATTTTTGCTCTGATTTTTATGATCTCTTTACTTCTACTAACATTAGGTTTTGTTTGTTCTGCTTTTTCTAGTTCCTGGTTGGTGAGTCTGGGTCATGGGCCCTCTGGTGGGGTGGGGCCGTGTGCCAGGGCTCCTAGGGGCTCAGTGGGTATTAAGGCCGCAGCCTGCTGCTGGGCAGGTGGGTCCAGTCCCAGCACTAATAAGCTTTGGAGGGTTCCAAAATGGCGTATACCAACACTAGTGTCCTCATGGCAGAATGAGCTCCCCAAAATGGCTGCTGCCAGTGTCTTATCCTCAGGGTGAGCTTCACTTGCCTCCTGCCTCTCTGAGAGGCTCTCCAAGATCAGCAGGTGGGTCTCACCCAGGTTCCTTTCAAATTACTGCTTCTGCCTTGGGTCTCAGAGTGTGTGAAATTTTGTGTGCACCCTTTAAGAACAGAGTCTATTTCCTACAGCCCTCTGGCTCTCCTGAAAGTAAGCCCCACTGGCCCTCAGAATCAAATGTTCTGAGGGCTTATCTTCCCAGTACATGACCTCCAGGCTGGGGAGCCCAATGTGGAGCTCAGATTCCTTGAGACTTGGGGAGAAGCTGTGCAATTGTAACTATCCTGCAATTTGTGGATTACTCACCTGTAGGTGTGAGTCTTGATGATCTTCTATCTCTGCCCCTCCTACCCATCTTGTCGTACTTTCTTCTTTATATCCTTAGTTGTAGAAGATCTTTTCTGCTAGTCTTCAAGTCTTCCTCATCAATAGTTGCTCTGCAAATAGTTGTAATTTTGGAGTACCCATGGGAGGAGGTGAGCTCAGGGCCTTCCTACTCTGCCATTATGGTCACTCCTGTACATTACAGTATTTCTTTACATTGCACTTTGTGCACATTACAATACACTTACATGTTTATTTAAAGTCCTATAGGATGATATTTGGATTTACAATGGAATGGGTGCTTTTTTGATTAATCAATAAAATGCATTACTGTTCGAATTTTTACCTTACTCATATTCAAAGGAAATTACATGTATATAGTATCTTCCTAACTAATATTTAGGATTCCTAAAGAGCAGCTATTGGTTTATTCTAGAGACATCATTTGAATTCAAATCTACCACTGTCTTGCTACAAAAAACAAAGCAAAACAAAAAAGCCCAAACAACAACAACAAAAACCTTGCAAAATATAACCATGGCTCACATATTGTCTTCTTTACGATGAGGAATAATGGGACAGCTGAAAATTGTCTCAGCCTCATGACAAAGATGGGAGAATTACTTTATGGTTTCTAATTATACTAGCTAGAACAAACATGTGAATTGTCCCTGTAATATTCTAGCTTTTGCAGAGCCTATGCTTGCATCTTTTAAACACATTTCCACTGTGGTTGAATAATTAAGTGCACTTCCTTTTGCATTTTTATTCCTGTGATATTTACATGACAATGGCAAAGTAAGATAGGACCAGAATAGCACAGTGATGTCCCAATATCAGTTCATTTTAAAAGAACAAGTACCTTATAGTTAAAGTAGGCAATTGCACTGGTTATTAATCCCCTTTCAACCCTTTTTCATCCTGTTCCTGTGTCATTTGCCCTTTGGATATGACTAAAGAGGGCATTGGCAGATGGTCAGAGGGCAGGAGGAGAAAAAGTTCTATATTCCTCAGATTGCCTCTCACCAGTTAACAGTACTTGTGCTGCTCCATCTACACCCAAGGCTCCTGTTGGGCAACCGCTCTGTTACAGCTGTAGCTCTCACAGGTTCTGGCAACCACTTACCCTCTTCGCTTCAGGCCTTGCAGCGGTAACGGCTTTATACTGTTGTATTCCTTTATGCTTCATGTTTTCTTGTTGGTTCCCTTAACCTGGCCTCCTGCTTTCTAAATAGTCCCCTCATTAAACTCTTTCAATAGCCATGCTCTCTACACCATTTGTTTCCTGTCCTGGTCCATGATTCATACAGTCATCTATTATGTACTGCATCCTACAAAAATGGTAAGGATGAGAATAAGTTATAGTTTTCCAACTGGCAAGTCTTTTTAAAATCATAAAAATGAGAATCAATGAATCTAGCCTCTCTTTCTAGTAGATTTCTTTTGACATGTTCTTTTGACAACTGGGTTGACTTTAGTTTGCTAATCCTCTTCCTCAGTCTAGGTCCCAAATACTTTGACTCCGCAAACCTGTTGGGACCTGATGTCTATTGAGGGAAACCAGGTGGTTTACCTGATTACTTGGATTTTTTTTAGTATACTGGGATAATTTATTCACTTAAAAGAATTCTTTTGAGTAGGAAAAAGATTTTTGCTGTGGTTATTTGAAAATATTAGTCCTTCTTTCTAATGACATGAATAATACATGAATATATTATAATACGAAAGTGTATTTCAAATATCAATATAACGCATACAGAGTAGCATATAAAAAGCCCTCTTGGTTACCTCCCAATCTTCAGTCCCCAGAAATAACTGCTCTTTGGCAGTCAGTTAAGCCTCCTTTCAGTCTGTGTCTATGTACTGATGTGCATAACTTATTTTTGTCCTTAACATCAGTGGAATCATATTATATGTATAATTATGTGGCATATGCATTATATATATATGATATATCTTATATACGATATATGTGTGTTGTATAAATGCATATCTTGACATGTATATTGCTATATGCCATGTACATATTATCATATAAAAGGCATATCTCTATATCTCAATCTGTCTGTATAGTCTATCTATATATGGCTTTGGTCTCTTTCCAAGTCTGTACATATTATTATAATTTGTAAATGCTGCATAATATTCCACAGAATTAATATATTTTCTCACTGTTGCAAACAATGTGTTAATAAACAACTTTCTCATAACATGTTTAATTGTTCACTTTCTTTGTACACTTTAGATCTCTGAAAATAGATTGCTGACTCAAAAATTAAGTTCTGTAAAATTTTTGATAGATACTCTCAAATTGCCATACCCATTAGCAGTCACTCCCCATTCTCCCTCAGCTGTGGACAACCACTAATCTACTCTCTGTCTCTGTAGATTTGCCTATTCTGGATGTTTCATATGAATGGAATCATACACATAGCCTAATGTTTTTAAGGTTCATCGTATAGCATGTGTCAGTATTTCATTCCTTTTTTTTTTGCCAAATAATATTTCATTATATGGATATACTACATTTTTATTTATTCATCAGTTGGTAGAATTGTAGGTAGTTTCTGCTTTTTGACTATTAATGAATAATGCTGCTACGGCCATCCATATACAAGTTTTTGTGTAGACATGTTTATACTTCTCTTGGGTATATAAGACTGGACATGCTGGGTCATATGGTAACTCTAACGTTTAACATTTTAAGGAACTTTGCTAAGAATATTCAACAATACATTTGGTTGTAATTCTGTTGGTGACATTTGCAATAGCATCACTGTGTCTATCAGATAAAGTTTTATGAAGATCATAAATATTTTGTCTGTATAATTAATCAAGAGATATTATAATTTTGCTCAAAATTAGATTTGCTACTCCAAAAATACTCGTAGAAACTATAAAGAGAAAACTAAAAAAGTAAATTCTATGTTTTGAACCAATTCAATTTAGATTATGGTCTAGGTTGAATGATTATTTGAAATGTTTAGAGTTTGAGTTCCAGAGCATTATAGATCTTAGAAGTCATTATTTCAGATTTTTAAATTTTACATTAGAGGAAAAAGTAATTATTGTTCACATATGACAGAATTGGGGATGAAACTTGGGTTTTACATTATTAAAACCCCATTTTTTATTGTGAGGGTCATATGATATTATGTTGTATATTTGTTTTTGTTTGTTTGGGGGTTGTTTGCTCAGAATTAATATCCATCTCTCTCTAGATGGTTTGGAGTAGACAGAGATTTTTCAATAAAGTCTGACTTGTTTGGTGTTAGATAAAATACTATATGTATATAGTGGATGACTTCTTGACAATGATAAAGGTTAAAAATCATTATCTATAATTTTATGTGGAAATTTTAGTTTATGTCTATGTAAAAAAGGTATGTTCAATATAACAGTTTCTATATGCTAATCACCATGATAAGTACTTTAAAATATTTAATTAATTAATTTTTTAGCAAGTTATGCTACAAAGATATTATTGTGTTCATGTTTTAGGTAGAAACCAAATACTGAGAGTGATAATTGATTTTTTAAAAGTCAAATGGTAAGCAGCTGTAATTTTAATCCCCTTCTCCTAATTCCATATGTAGATTTTTATATCACAGCTACAAAGATTTGAAGATATAAAGGAAATTCACTTTCTGGATTAATTACCCATGACAGGTGACTTTCAGTGAACTGTGAATGCTTCAGGAGAATATTATTTAAACCTTATTATACTGCTACAGGTTGCCTAGGAAGAACTTTGGTGAGATGTGGTGTTTCTAAGAGATACCTGCTAGGATCACAGAATATATTTTAGGCCTTCTCAAAGGGTTCATAGGGGTAACTTTACTTTAATTGCAACCTTAGTTGAAGGATATGTAATTTGTGATAAAGAAAAATGCTTTAAATCAAAACTGTCTTGCATTGTTGTGTCACAGCTATAGTTATTCAATGATATTTTCTAAAAAGGTACTGACAGTTAATACTGACATTTTCATGTCAAAAGCTCTCAGACCTGTAGGATTCATCCAGACATTTTTCTTTTTAACAAACAATGTCAACAAAAGACATCAGAAGTGGTGACTTCTGAGGTGTATAATGCTGCTTTTATAAATTCAATATATTCTGGACTCTCTGTAGGTAGTAATCAATATTAGTTTTTCTTAATTATTATTTTATTTCCTAGTCTTTGAATTAACTACTTTCTCTGTTCACCCTTTTGACCTTCCTTCCTTTGCATTTTTATTTTTTTTTTGTATTCATATTGTCGACTTTTCTTGTATGCCTATAGATTCTTGGGTTTCTATTCATATTTAAGAACAAGGTAGCTGAAAAGTTGATGGAGGCTTTGGTTTACACGAATGGGCATTGTTAATTGGCAGGAGTAACTAGGGGAGAAGTAGATAAACTATCCCATTAGTCGGGGAAATTTTAAATGATTGAAGCCAGGTATCTTTGAGTCAGGGCACCAATCCCCACAGTAGTTGAACTACTTCATCAAACGGTCTGTTTAGTTATTGCTGTGTATTCTTATCTTAGGAAGAAGAGAAGATAAGCACTATGCTCAAGCCACCATCTAGGAACAATTTATATAACACCTATTAACATTATTTTGGGAATTGCTAGGCTCAAAGGATATAATTCTAAAACTTGGATTTGGCCTAAAATGAGTCCATACTGTTTTCTTGTTGTTAAACCAAAACTTATTTTATTACTGGAAACCAGCTTGTTCTCTAGTTTTTATAATACTATTTCCATTAGTGGCCCTACTCTATCCCGTATTCAAACACTTGAAGTTGTCCTTGGATCCTCATCTCTCTTCTAGAATTCAATTTAGTGATTTAGCTTGCATCCGTTCCTCATCTCTATTTCTCCTGGAGCCACCCTTTGCCTGGACTTCTATAAAGTTCTTTTAATAAATAAATCATACTCATCATGACTGTGTCCACACTTGAAGGAAGATAGTGTATATACTCTAGAGCCAGGTAGAACTGGGTTCAAATCCTGGATTTGTCACTCATTATCTGCATGAAATAAGGAACTTATCCTCTGTAAACTGCTATTTCCTCTTTTATGAAGTTGAGATAATCATAATTCCTACCATAAAAGGTTTTGGGGAAGGTTAAACGAGATAAAGAACATAAAATACTTCATTCAGTGCCTGACACATAACAAGCATGAAAGATGTTATGTATGGTTATTTTTAATTTTATTATCTCTCAAAATTTAAATATTATGTTTAATCCAACATTCTTAACACATAAAAGAAGAACTATAGTTATTTCTTTCAAGTACTTTCTCTTTTCTATAGCAAACCCCTTCTAGATTCTTAATGACAAATCAGTGGCTTCTGGCATTTTGCTTTTTTAAACCACTTACAATCTATACCCTACTTGCAATCTAAAAATCACAGATTCCTATAATGACTTGTTGCATGTCCACCTCATACTGAGAAATCTTGACTTTTCTTCAGATTGCATGGATAATAAAGCTAAGATGTCTTAGCTGATATTCAAGGTGCTTTTCTATCTGGTCTCTACCTACTTTTGATACCCTGTTATTTCTGTATAGGAATGAACCATTCATTCCAACAAAATTCATTTGTTTATTGTATGCAAGTATACTGTTATATATTCCTATCTTTTTTTCTGATGAAATGATCTAAATTATTCCTTGAATTCACAATTCCAGATTCAGTTCCTGCTTTAAGTCTGAAATTTTGGTCCTTAGTTTCTGCATCATAGTTTTTTCATATTTTTGACATGCTATGTAGTACTTTTATTAATCTTTTTTACAAATATGACAAATCTCTAAACATAAAGTCAGGCACCAGATATAGTTCACTATTATCAGTAAGTAGATGGTAAATAAGGAGAGGAAGGCTATTTATAATAGAGTGTTTAAAAAGTACACCCCTTAAATGCAGCCAATCCAGTTGGGAAACTCTAGAATGAAGAATGACCCAAAATGCAGAAACAATGTTATACATACAGATGTTCATGATGAGTTTGTTTACAATTGCAAAAATTTCAAAATAACCTAAATGTCTAACTATAATTAGGCCATTAAAGACATCCCAGTGTATTCATTGGGTGAAGAAATATTAATACGTATTCTTAAAAATTAAGTAGCAATCTGTCTGAAAAACAGGGAAATACTTCTCATATTCTTTACCACTTATTGAATACTTACCCTATGCCAGAGTTGGGTTAAGAGGTTATACATCCATTAATTTCGTTCTCCGTATATCACCTGATGAGGTTGGTATTACTACTCTTTTGCTATTTACCTATTTATAGCACTGTAGCCACTACATTTGCAAATACTCTGGAAAGCTTGCTGACAGTATTCATAATAATCACAGGACCTGTCTATCAAACAAAATATGGAAAAGTAGAGCTCTACCACCATTTTGCATTTTGATCATTTTTGGAGGGTCTTGTCTTCATGGGTTTAGGCTGTTATAGTCATAGATAGAAGTAAGGTTGAGCTTCCATATCATTGCCAAGATAGGTGGCCTGGAGTCATTATCTTGTTATGGGTTCTAGCTTCCTCTAAGGGTAGTCATCCATTTGCAGAACAGATGATCTTCATAATGTTTACAAACTAAAACAGCATGGACACTGACCAATCAGAACAATGCCACAGCCAATGAGAATGTATACCTGCACAAGTAAGCAATAAGACTATACCTGTGCATACTGGGTGAATATCTGCCCTGGTGATCAGAAATTAGAGAGTTACTTATGCTATCCTGTGCCCTTTCAGTCACACTTCACCAGCAAACCCAAAACCATCAGACTCGTAGGAATCAACTTGTGCTTCCACAGACAGCTGAGCAAAGTTTTAATGAGATGCTCCTCTAACACATTGAAAGCAGTTTCCTCATGAAATGGCAATAACCAAAATATGTAGGGTTTCCAAAAAGTAATACTGGGAAATCTGTACAGAGTTCTTAATGATGTGGCAAAGATAATTACAGACTTCTAATTAACTACTTAATTGCTATGAATTAGTAAATCTCCCAGCTTGGATTGCTTTTACTCAGTTTTGTAGTTGAAAAAATACATTCTCTTCGACGTTCTTCTTCTTCTTCTTCTTTCAGTGTAATTAACTATTTCCTTGAACCACTGACCTTTCTAAGAGACACTTAATTATTGTTAATCCATAGCTCTTATTTTTAATCATCCAAAAAATTAATGGCTTTAACAGCAGTAAGCACCTTAGCTTAGAACTGGGTCTATGTAAATTATAGAACATTGAGTCACATGACCTTGGGACGAATACAGCCTATTTCTTAAATAGATAAGAAGCTATCTCAAACATCAATTACCAGGAAAAGGAAAGCATTAGCTAACATTTTATGATATATTCTGGGCCTTATTATGTGTTAATGCATTTCTATTCATCATCACCTTTTCATTATAAGATAAAGAAGTGCATTGGTTTTTTTGTTTTGTTTTTTAGCTCTCTGCTTCTATTTATTTACTTATCTTCCTACTGCTCAGCTATCCATCTCGGAAACCTCATCTATTCTGATTTGCTTAACTGCCTCTCCTCCCAACCAGCACATGGTATGTGTTCAGTAAACATTGGTTAACTAAGTAAATTGATACTAATGATCATCCTCCAGAAAGCAGGGCCTGCCCCTGTGTCACATGTTCTGTTTTTTGTCCTAGAAAGTAAAAGCATAGACTACAGCTAACACCAGTTCCTCCTGAGCTGTCATGATAAGAAAAAGGAACCAACTTCTTTTTTTTTTTTTTTTAAGATTTAAAATGATTACTTATTATTGTTTTCTTGTTTTAGCTCAAGTAGATACCTCAAACATTTACAGAAATTTTAAACACTGAAAGTAAGAATTCAAAACCTGACGAAAAAGGCAAGGACATAGCAAAATATTCAGGAAGTATTCAGGAAATAGCAAGTATCCTGGGTGGCTAAGGCACTGAGCATGAGCAGAGGGAAAAGACTGGAAAGCCAGGCTGGACATATTGTAGAAGGGCTGCATTGCCAGGCAATGTAGTTCGTTCTTTTTTTTTTTTATTAGTTGTTTATTTGTTTGTTTGTTTGTTTGTTAGTTTGTACTGCAGGTTCTTATCAGTCATCAATTTTATACACATCAGTGTATACATGTCAATCCCAATCGCTCAATTCAGCACACCACCATCCCCACCCCACCGCGGTTTTCCACCCTTGGTGTCCATACGTATGTTCTCTACATCTGTGTCTCAACTTCTGCCCTGCAAACCGGTTCATCTGTACCATTTTTCTAGGTTGCACATACATGTGTTAATATACGATATTTGTTTTTCTCTTTCTGACTTACTTCACTCTGTATGATAGTCTCTAGATCCATCCACGTCTCAACAAATGACTCAATTTCATTCCTTTTTATGGCTGAGTAATATTCCATTGTATATATGTACCACATCTTCTTTATCCATTCATCTGTTGATGGGCATTTAGGTTGCTTCCATGACCTGGCTATTGTAAATAGTGCTGCAATGAACATTGGGGTGCATGTGTCTTTTTTTTTTTTCACACACACACACTGTATTTTATTTTTACAAGAGATAAATAGACTGACACCAAGCATTGTACATGGATGACCACAACAAAAGCAACAATGATTGCAATTACCAAACATGAAACACACTCATACTATGTCATAATATTGACATTCAGTCCAGTAATCCTCCACTGTAACAGCTCCTTTACTTTGCAGTGAAAATTGATTTGTATATTCTTTGCCTCTGAGTCCTTGCTGGATTTTTTTTTTTTTTTTTTAAATTCAGACAAAGTTACAAAAATTATACTCATCCTCATCGGTTCACTCAGTCCCATGTAATTAATTTTTTTTTTCATCTTGATCTTTTGTTAGCACTTTTATGAGTTCATCAGTTTTTCATTTGAGTTCTGAAAATGCTTATTCATTCAGTTCAGCAGTACAGTCAGTTACCAGAAACCTGTACTTGTCAGAGTCTTTTCCATGAATTTCTTAAAGATGAAACCCTTTTATAGGAACATATTTGCAAAAGCATCAGAGTACACACAGAACTGTCTGTAAATGACAAAAGACTTAAAAATGACCACAGTTAAAAATTTGATGAAAGTTCATAATAATGCAGTTGACAAGAAAATTAGTTATTTCTGAGATATACATTTTAAGGTAATAACTAGGATTATGACTTATAACATTATACCAGAACATATAAGATTTTTAGAAATTTCATGTAATATCTGAAACATTTATATTAACATATTTCCATACAAATAACCCAATGAAAGTTTAGTATTAGTTGTTTTGTTTGTTTGTTTTTTTATACTGCAGGTTCTTATTAGGCATCAATTTTATACACATCAGTGTATACATGTCAATCCCAATCGCCCAATTCAGCACAACACCATCCCCACCCCACCGCAGTTTTCCCCCTTTGGTGTCCATATGTCCGTTCTCTACATCTGTGTCTCAACCTCTGCCCTGCAAACTGGCTCATCTGTACCATTTTTCTAGGTTCCACATATATGTGTTAATATACGATATTTGTTTTTCTCTTTCTGACTTACTTCACTCTGTATGATAGTCTCTAGATCCATCCACGTCTCAACAAATGACTCAATTTCATTCCTTTTTATGGCTGAGTAATATTCCATTGTATATATGTACCACATCTTCTTTATCCATTCATCTGTCGATGGGCATTTAGGTTGCTTCCATGACCTGGCTATTGTAAATAGTGCTGCAATGAACATTGGGGTGCATGTGTCTTTTTGAATTACGGTTTTCTCTGGGTATATGCCCAGTAGTGGGATTGCTGGATCATATGGTAATTCTATTTTTAGTTTTTTAAGGAACCTCCATACTGTTCTCCATAGTGGCTGTATCAATTTACATTCCCACCAACAGTGCAAGAGGGTTCCCTTTTCTCCACACCCTCTCCAGCATTTGTTGTTTGTAGATTTTCTGATGATGCCCATTCTAACTGGTGTGAGGTGATATGTCATTGTAGTTTTGATTTGCATTTCTCTAATAATTAGTGATGTTGAGCATCTTTTCATGTGCTTCTTGGCCATCTGTATGTCTTCTTTGGAGAAATGTCTATTTAGGTCTTCTGCCCATTTTTGGATTGGGTTGTTTGTTTCTTTAATACTGACCTGAATGAGCTGTTTATATATTTTGGAGATTAATCCTTTGTCTGTTGATTCGTTTGCAAATATTTTCTCCCATTCTGAGGGTTGTCTTTTCGTCTTGTTTATGGTTTCCTTTGCTGTGCAAAAGCTTTGAAGTTTCATTAGGTCCCATTTGTTCATTTTTGTTTTTCTTTCCATTACTCTAGGAGGGGGATCATAAAAGATCTTGCTGTGATTTATGTCAAAGAGTGTTCTTGCTATGTTTCCCTCTAAGAGTTTTATAGTGTCCGATCTTACATTTAGGTCTCGAATCCATTTTGAGGTTTTTTTTTGTGTATGGTGTTAGGGAGTATTCTAATTTCATTCTTTTACATGTAGCTGTCCAGTTTTCCCAGCACCACCTATTGAAGAGACTGTCTTTTCTCCATTGTTTATCTTTGCCTCCTTTGTCATAGATTAGTTGACCATAGGTGCGTGGGTTTATCTCTGGGCTTTCTATGTTGTTCCATTGATCTATGTTTCTGTTTTTGTGCCAGTACCATATTGTCTTGATTACTGTAGCTTTGTAGTATAGTCTGAAGTCAGGGAGTCTGATTCCTCCAGCTCCATTTTTTTCCCTCAAGACTGCTTTGGCTATTTGGGGTCTTTTGTGTCTCCATACAAATTTTAAGATTTTTTTTTCTAGTTCCATAAAAAATGCCATTAGTAATTTGATAGGGATTGCATTGAATCTGTAGATTGCTTTGGGTAGTAGAGTCATTTTCACAATGTTGATTCTTCCAATCCAAGAACATGGTATATCTCTCCATCTGTTGGTATCATCTTTAACTTCTTTCATCAGTGTCTTATAGTTTTCTGTATACAGGTCTTTTGTCTCCCTAGGTAGGTTTATTCCTAGGTATTTTATTCTTTTTGTTGCAATGGTAAATGGGAGTGTTTCCATAATTTCTCTTTCGGATTTTTCATCATCAGTGTATAGGAATGCAAGAGATTTCTGTGCATTAATTTTGTATCCTGCAACTTTACCAGATTCATTGATTATCTCTAGTAGTTTTCTGGTGGCATTTTTAGGATTCTCTATGTATAGTATCATGTCATCTGCCAACAGTGACAGTTTTACTTCTTCTTTTCCAATTTGTATTCCTTTTATTTCTTTTTCTTCTCTGATTGCCTTGGCTAGGACTTCCAAAACTGTGTTGAATAATAGTGGTGAGAGTGGCCATCCTTGTCTCATTCCTGATCTTAGAGGAAATGCTTTCAGTTTTTCACTGTTGAGAATGATGTTTGTTTTGGGTTAGTCGTATATGGCCTTTATTATGTTGAGGTAGGTTCCCTCTATGCCCACTTTCTGGAGAGTTTTTATCATAAATGGGTGTTGAATTTTGTCAAAAGCTTTTTCTGCATCTATTGAGATGATCATATGGTTTTTATTCTTCAATTTGTTAATATGGTGTATCACATTGATTGATTTGCGTGTATTGAAGAATCCTTGCATCTCTGGGATAAATCCCAGTTGATCATGGTGTCTGATGCTTTTAATGTGTTGTTGGAGTCTGTTTGATAGTATTTTGTGGAGGATTTTTGCATCTATATTCATCAGTGATATTGCTCTGTAATTTTCTTTTTTTGTAGTATCTTTGTCTGGTTTTGGTATCAGGGTGATGGTGGCCTCATAGAGTGAGTTTGGGAGTGTTCTTTCCTCTGCAATTTTTTGAAAGAGTTTGAGAAGG
This sequence comes from Eschrichtius robustus, assembly GCF_028021215.1. Taxonomy (NCBI): domain Eukaryota; kingdom Metazoa; phylum Chordata; class Mammalia; order Artiodactyla; family Eschrichtiidae; genus Eschrichtius; species Eschrichtius robustus. The sequence continues at coordinate 92,357,598 of NC_090828.1, forward strand.
ATGGGTGTTAGCTCTTCTCTAAATGTTTGATAGAATTCATCTGTGAAGCCATCTGGTCCTGGACTTTTGTTTGTTGGAAGATTTGTAATCACAGTTTCAATTTCATTACTTGTCTGTTCATATTTTCTGTTTCTTCCTGGTTCAGTCTTGGAAAGTTATACCTTTCTAAGAGTTTGTCCATTTCTTCCAGGTTGTCCATTTTACTGGCATAGAGTTGCTTGTAGTAGTCTCTTAGGATGCTTTCTATTTCTGCAGTGTCTGTTGTAACTTCTTCTTTTTCATTTCTAATTTTTTTGATTTGAGTCCTCTCCCTCTTTTCCTTGATGAGTCTGGCTAATGGCTTATCAATTTTGTTTATCTTCTCAAAGAACCAGCTTTTAGTTTTATTGATCTTTGCTATTGTTTTCTTTGTTTCTATTTCATTTATTTCTGCTCTGATCTTTATGATTTCTTTCCTTCTGCTAACTTTGGGTTTTGTTTGTTCTTCTTTCTCTAGTTCCTTTAGGTGTAAGGTTAGATTGTTTACTTGAGATTTTTCTTGTTTCTTGAGGTAGGCTTGTATAGCTATAAGCTTCCCTCTTAGAACTGCTTTTGCTGCATCCCATAGGTTTTGGATCGTCGTGTTTTCATTGTCATTTGTCTCTAGGTATTTTTTGATTTCCTCTTTGATTTCTTCAGTGATCTCTTGGTTATTTAGTAATGTATTGTTTAGCCTCCATGTGTTTGTGTTTTTTACGTTTTTTTCCCTGTAATTCATTTCTAATCTCATAGCGTTGTGGTCAGAAAAGATGCTTGATATGATTTCAATTTTCTTAACTTTACTGAGGCTTGATTTGTGACCCAAGATGTGATCTATCCTGGAGAATGTTCCGTGCGCACTTGAGAAGAACGTGTAATCTGCTGTTTTTGGATGGAATGCCCTATAAATATCATTTAAATCTCTCTGGTCTATTGTGTCATTTAAAGCTTCTGTTTCCTTATTTATTTTCATTTTGGATGATCTGTCCATTGGTGTAAGTGAGGTGTTAAAGTCCCCCACTATTATTGTGTTACTGTCGATTTCCTCTTTTATAGCTGTTAGCAGTTGCCTTATATATTGAGGTGCTCCTATGTTGGGTGCATATATATTTATAATTGTTATATCTTCTTCTTGGATTGATCCCTGGATCATTATGTAGTGTCCTTCCTTGTCTCTGGTAACCTTCTTTATTTTAAAGTCTATTTTATCTGATATGAGTATAGCTACTCCAGCTTTCTTTTGATTTCCATTTGCATGGAATATCTTTTTCCATCCCCTCACTCTCAGTCTGTATGTGTCGCTAGGTCTGAAGTGGGTCTCTTGTAGACAGCATACATATGGGTCTTGTTTTTGTATCCTTTCTGCAAGCCTGTGTCTTTTGGTTGGAGCATTTAATCCATTCACCTTTAAGGTAATTATCGATATGTATGTTCCTATGACCATTTTCTTAATTGTTTTGGGCTTGTTTTTGTAGGTCCTTTTCTTCTCTTGTGTTTCCCACTTAGAGAAGTTCCTGTAGCATTTGTTGTAGAGCTGGTTTGGTGGTGCTGAATTCTCTTAGCTTTTGCTTGTCTGTAAAGCTTTTGATTTCTCCATCGAATCTGAATGAGATCCTTGCCGGGTAGAGTCATCTTGGTTGTAGGTTCTTCCCTTTCATCACTTTAAGTATATCGTGCCACTCCCTTCTGGCTTGCAGAGTTTCTGCTGAGATATCAGCTGTCAACCTTATGGGAGTTCCCTTGTATGTTATTTGTCGTTTTTCCCTTGCTGCTTTCAATAATTTTTCTTTGTCTTTAATTTTTGCCAATTTGATTACTGTGTGTCTCGGCATATTTCTTCTTGGGTTTATCCTGCCTGGGACTCTCTGCACTTCCTGGACTTGGGTGGCTATTTCCTTTCCCATGTTAGGGAAGTTTTTGACTATAATCTCTTCAAATATTTTCTCTGGTCCTTTCTCTCTCTCTTCTCCTGCTGGGACCCCTAGTATGCGAATGTTGTTGCGTTTAGTGTTGTCCCAGAGGTCTCTTAGGCTGTCTTCATTTCTTTTCATTCTTTTTTCTTTATTCCATTCTGCAGCAGTGAATTCCACCATTCTGTCTTCCAGGTCACTTATCCTTTCTTCTGCCTCAGTTATTCTGCTATTGATTCCTTCTAGTGTAGTTTTCATTTCAGTTATTGTATTATTCATCTCTGTTTGTTTGTTCTTTAATTCTACTAGGTGTTTGTTGTTTAATTCTTCTAGGTGTTTGTTAAACATTTCTTGCATCTTCTCAATCTTTGCCTCCATTCTTTTTCCGAGGTCCTGGATCATCTTCACTATCATTATTCTAAATTCTTTTTCTGGAAGGTTGCCTATCTCCACTTCATTTAGTTGTTTTTCTGGGGTTTTATCTTGTTCCTTCATCTGGTATATAGCCCTCCGCCTTTTCATCTTGTGTATCTTTCTGTGAATGTGGTTTTTGTTCCACAGGCTGCAGGATTGTAGTTTTTCTTGCTTCTGCTGTCTGCCCTCTGGTGGTTGAGGCTATCTAAGAGGCTTGATGGGAGGCTCTGGTGGTGGGTAGAGCTGACTGTTGCTGTGGTGGGCAGAGCTCAGTAAAACTTTAATTCACCAAAGAAGTGCATTGTAATGAGACAGTTGAGTTTCACCTTTAATTCAGGCTGATGAAGGGGAAATGTTAAGTATCTACTTCAAAACAATCCTTTTCACTTACTGGACTTATTCACAGAAGCTTGACACAAATACCTATTGACCCTTTCTGCTGATTGTAGAAATAAAGAATCATAGAGCAGAAATGAAATTTTAATTCAATGTGCTCATAGGGGAAACCAAGCAATTTTGTCATATTTAATATATGCCATGTAATGTATCTTATCACACAACTGTCCTTCCTTCATCTTGTAGATGGGATAAAACATTCTATTGACTTCCACTTTCTCCCACCGGTTACTCTTAATAATTATTGTACCGATCTGCTCATCTATTCTTATATGATTTTATTTGTTTAAAAATTATTTTTATTATTTAATTTTTTTTATTTTAAAGTAAATAATTAAGATATATTTATTTTATTATTTTTAGTATTTATTTATTCTATTTAATAATCCTGTTATCGCCTGGATTATCGTTTGTCCAAAGGGAAAATGATAGTTCTTAACCCATTGTGAATGCTCTCAATGAAAATCCAACCCATAAACAATCCAAATGAGACAGACCCCTCTTGGACTCACTTTAATATGATGTAGCAGGGAGGGTATAGAGGCGACCAAAGTTGAAGAGGGGACAAAGATAAATTGTGTCTGAGGAGACCAATCAGTTAAATAAAAATTAGGAGAGTCAATTAAATATGTTTAAGACTGATTAGTTTGTTTATATATATATTTTAGCTGCTGTGTTCTTAGGCAACATAGAGGAAATCAAAGGGGTTAAAGATGTGAGGGAAATATCAACATTCATCTTTACTCTCAGTGTGAACTTGGGAAAACCATTTGACTTCTTTAGACCTCAGTTTCATCAGTGATTAATTCTGCCCACCTAATAGTGTGGTTAATAAATAATGCATATATGTATGTATGTTTAGTAAAGTGCTTACCATTTATAAGGAACTAAATAGATATTATCAGCCAGTCTGATCTAAGTTCTGAATTGAACTAGCTGCTTCTTTCTAAAAGCTACACTCCATACAACTTCAGGGTTCAAAAAATTCCCAGTGAGGCAGGGAGGAACAAAATATGTTGGATTTTTGGGTGAACCCTTTCCAGCATGCCTCTAACAGAGCTCATCAACTCCCAGGTCTGCTGCAGTGTGGCCTTAGCTACCACCTACTGGACTGAGCTGGCAGTCTTGCCACACTGAATTAGTGTGCTGCCTGGCATTTACATTGAGCTGAGGGTTGGAGACTTCTCAAATATAAAGCTTTGTGACTTTCTCTGAGGGAGAAAGGTGCTTGGCATATTCACAGCAGCGCCATGGGATGTTCTTTCCAAGGTACAGCTGCCTACATACTCTGCAGTAGCCTCATTACCCAAGCCGTGATCACCTCCCCACCAAGTCAGCCTCAGCCGTGTAAAGTCAAGATAGAGGTCTGGTTTGTCCAGCCACGTGCGATATCCTCATGCTGAAGTCCCTGGGATTTAACAAACATTAAGCTTATGCAAACCCGAGAGATATGATCTTGCTGTAGGGTCTAGGTTTTCTAGTTGCCACGTAGTCCTCCGTCTCCTGAGGTTTAGAGATGCCATCAGGAGTAGAACTGTAGCCACATCCAAAATGCAGAGACCCTTCTCAACGCTGCCACCTAAGTGAGAGGGTTGACAGAAAGTCAGGAAGGACTGGTCATGGCCAAATTCTCCCTTTTTGTTCCAGGAAGCTCTAATAGGCCTGGAGGGAAGTGTTCTGTTTTCTGATCTTCTTGGGGGAATCAAAAAGGCCATAGGGATAAAAGAAAAGCTTAAAGTTTTGACGTCTTTTTTTTATATTTCTAATGTGCAAAATAACTTTTAACGCCATAAGTTTCTATATTCAAAAAATTCATACACTATAGCCGTGAAAGAATTATATAAAATCCTAAAATAAAATATGCATTAAAAACAGTGTATGCTACAAATTCAGAAATTTTTACAATAGTTGCAGAAATTACCTTCTCGAATGAACATGTTGCTGAATAAACTTATTATTGAAATAGCATTATAGGAAACACATAGATTTAGCCTATGTAAAAGCATAATTTTTTTCATAATTTGAGTACATTGTATATGGATGGCTTATAACCAATGAACTTTTTCATTCATTATTCAGAACTTCCACTTGAAAATAAATTTATAACATAAGAAATTTTTTGTTTTTGTTTTTTAACATTTTAACTTCATTGCCCCAAATTTCTTATTAGGGTTAAAAGAGATTTTGGTATAATTTGATGGCATATATACGTGTATGGTAGCTATAAACATACATACATATATAGGATGTTGCTGCCCTCAGTTAGCTTTAGGGAACAAGTCAGGATGACCATCTTTCTGTGTGTACCCTTATGCAATATATAAATAGCCACTGAAGTGTTGACATACGTATGCATGTTCTAGAAAATGAAGACTAGGCAAGAATGAAGGAAACATTGTGTTTCTCTTCTATGACGTCTTCACATGCACCCACGTAAAGGTGTCTGATTGGGCAGATGCTATACCTATACATAAGGTACAACAGAAGCCTTCATTTACCCATTTCAGAAGAAGAACCTCACGGTACTACAAGTTTTGGTCTCCAGTTTCACATATGAAATCTCATCCCATCCACTGGAAGTTAACTCAGTGAGGACAGGCACCGTCCTTTCCTTGTTCCCCAAGCATCCAATGCAGTGGTTAGTTAGGTGTTTAGTTAACCTCCCTTTGAAGATTGAATGGAAAAATCTTCATTCTCAGAAATTGTTCCTTAGGACAATCTGAGATCATCACGTAGTGCCATGTGCTCTGCTAAGTGCTCTTTGGAGGTTCTTTTATTTAAGCCTTACAATGATACTATGAGGAAGATATAATGCCCATTTTAAGGATGAAGAAACTGAGCTTAGAAATGCTAAGTCAAATACTAAGTAATGTACTCAAGCTTTCACGTGTGGGGATGAATCTTAAACTTAAGTCTATCTGAATCTATGCTCTTATCTACTACTAAAGGTGACTTGGAAAAAGTGAAGGTAGAATTTCAGGGTGGATATGTCCTCATGCATGCCTGCACGGCTCCTTGCAGTTTGTGAAAGTGGGGAGGGGGTGGGAGGGGAAAGAAAGGACTCTGGATGGTGACTGGCTCACCCACTGCCACCATGACCCAGTATGAAACATTCCAGTCAAGATTTCTCTTCTCTTGGATGTTGGAGGGGAAGAATCCCCCCACCCCACCCCTTGCCAATGCCAAAGATGTCCATACCTTAATTCTTGGAACCTGAGAATATATTACATTATATGGCAAAGGAGAATTAAGTAGCAGATGGAATTAAGGTTGCTAATCAGTTGCCCTTGAAATGGGGATATTGGCTATTATCCTGTATTATTGTAGTGGGTCCAATGTAATCATAGAGTCCTTTAAGGTGGAAGAAGGAGACAAAACAGTGAGAACCAGAGAGGTGGAAGTGTGAGTAGGTCTGGGACCCATGTTGCTGATTTTACAGACAGAAGAAGAGACCCAAGCCTGCAGGTAGTCTGTAGAGGCTGTAATAGGCTAGGGATCGGATTCTCTCTTGGAGCCTGCAGAAGGAATACAGACCTGCTGACATCTTGATTTTAGCCCAATGACACCCATTTCAGTTTGTTGACCTCCTGAACTGTAAGATAATAAACATGTATGGTTTTGAGCTAGTAAATTTGTGGTAATTTGTTACAGCAGCAGCAGGAGACTAATGCTAATACTAAAAGACGTCTTAGGGGCCTTAGAATGTATATTTTATAGTGGGGTGATCAGAGCTGCACCTTCCTGTTCTACATTTACACAGAGGCATTCATCATTGCATTACCTATGCCGAGGAGGAAGAAATTCTCCTCTACCCTTCTTGGTTCTTCTGGCTGGTCTAAGAATTAAATTGACGTGAGACAGATTAACAGGAGAAAATCAAACCGAAGTCTAATAACATGTATACATGAGAGAGACTCAGAAAAACTGAGTAACTCCCCCAAATGGCTGAAACCCTCACCTTAAATATCATCTTCAGCTAAAGACAAAAGAGGATGTTGGGAGTAGTGGTTTGGGACTTCAAATGGGGAAGAAGGTAATTCACATGGAGATGGAAAAGCAGATGTTTGGTAAATAAATGTTTGCTGGGTTGGGCAGAGACAAAGGGACAGAGAGAGGAATTTTAACAGACTTTGCTAGGTTTCTCCCTGCCTACTCACTTAGTTCGTACCATAATTATATATGGTGATAGCTCCCTTCCTGGAATAGGTCCTCTATCTATTGACAGGTTCATATAAGCAGTTAGGGGGAAGGTCAAAGTTTTCTTCCTGAGTCTTTTGGGCCTTGACTGCTTTCAGCTCGAAATAATCAGCATGCCAAAGAGACACTTCGAGGTGGCAGGATTTTGTTCACCTACAGCTAACGGTTATCTTACTCCAGGGGCCAACTCACATCCATGTGTCCTGGGTACTATTAGTACCAGAATCAGCTCTGCCATCAGCTTAGCATAGAAGCTATTTTTGATGGACAGAAATTGTGTTTTCAGGGTATGAAAAATGATTAAAAGCAAATCTGTTAGTCTTTTTTGTCTGAACTCCTCCCTAAAATTGTTGTCAAATTAGTGTCAGAGGGTCACAATTTAGTTAATGGGACGTCAGGAGAGCATAGGTTTTTTGCTTGTGATTTTAACTATTGCACAACTGCAGTCGTAGTCTGTTGAAGGTGAGCCTAATTCTTTCTCTCTCTTTTATAGGTGGAGTACATTTATGTGAGACTGGTGTACAGGAAAAGTGTGTGTGTATGTGTAGAGGCAGGGGCAGGAATTTGATGTGGATTTTGATTGGGTCACAATTTCAAAAGCAAAATTTAAATACAAATTAATTACCAATACCAAAAAACGAAGATGCCAGAAATGGCCTGTCCTGCCATTAATTATTTTCCCACTAGATGGCAGTGTAGCGTAAGCAAAAAGAAAACCAGGCTCCTTACCCTTGGCTTTTCTTATTACTGGTAGCGGATGCTTAACTGCTGTTTCAGGAGAAGAAGAAAATCAGCCAGGTCAAGGCAATCAACGTAGAAGCGTAGGGCTAATCTAGACTGATTCCAGGGCAGTGGAGTCCTAGAAAGAGCATGGACTTTGTGGGTCTCAGCACCTGTAATTCCTAGCTGTAGGATCCTGGCAGATTATTTAACATCTCATGGCCTCAGTTTCCACATTTGTACAACGGGTGTGAATATTAGTATCTTCCTTGTAGGGCTATTATAAAGAGAAAATGAAGTAATATAGTTAAAAATCTTAGGACATAATAGGCAGTCAATTACTAATAGTTCTTTCTCTCACCTGCTTAGGGGAAAAAAATAAATAGCATTTAAATTTTGGATCGTAAGCTCATATAATCTCCAGGTATGGTTGTGAGAAGATGAAGGGTCTTGTAAAATAAGGAGAGATGATTTATTCTTTACTCTGCTTCAGTTTGGCGAAAACTTTCCAAAAATCAATGCCATAACCTTTGCTTCATGCTCTCAAGTGCTGTAGCTCTATCTCATCTCTCTGTTACGGTTGAGGTTCACCTCCTGTGAGAAGGTCTGTCAACTTTCCCTGAGGTCTTCAAGGCTGGACTAACATTTCCTTCTTCCTATGCCTGCAGCAGGTTGGCCTTTAGTGTGTGGGGCTGCAAGAATGATGTCCATATGGCAGAATTTGATGGTGTAGTGAGTTGAATGGTGACTCCCAAAAGATACGTCTACCTGAAACCTGGGAATGTGACCTTAATTAGAAACAGGATCTTTGCAGATGTAATCAAGTTAAGGATCCTGAGATGGATTATCCAGGTGGGCCCTAAATCCAATGATAAGTGCCCTCAAAAAGGCAGAGGGAGATATATGAGAGAGAGAGAGACAGAGAGGAGAAGGCCTTGTGAGATTGTTACCGAACCAAAGTTGGTCCACTCGGGTTTCAGGAAAGCATTTTTAAAGGCCAGGGGAGGGAGGGGGGTTGCGGGGTATGTGATCAGCTCGTGTGCAATTCTCTGATCGGTTGATGATGAAGTAACAGGGTGGTGTCAATCGTTAACATTCTCAGTTAACATGATCGATCCTGGGGGAGGGAGTTAACATTATCATTCCTCAGGCTCTAGTAGGTCTGGGGGCTACATGCTCATGGTCATCAAGTGGTTAATTTCTTCCATTTGGTGGGGGTTTTAGCATCTGTAAAACAACTCAGGAAATGTACATCAGATATTGTTATCTCTGTAATTCAGGGAGGAACTAAAGATTCTGTGACTGCCATATGGCTAATTTACTGCTTAAATTGTTGCCAGTTCTTCTGGCCCAACTGCCATTTTTGTTACTACATGTTCACATCCTTTCAGTCATTAATTCTTGAGCCAGGCTTTTGTGACTCAGGGGAGGCCTGGGAAACTACAGCTTTTCCCCAAACAAGAAGCAGGCAGAGGACATGGAGGGAGGGATCTGTCCCAGGAAGGCCCCATAGGGTCCTGCTCAGTTCCAAGATGGAGGCAGAGATTGGGGTGATGCAGCCACAAACCAAGGAACAGCTGGAGTCGCCAGAGGCTGGACGAGGCAGGGAAGGAATCTTCCCTAGACTCTTCAGAGGAAGCACGGTTCTACTGACACCTTGATTTCAGACTTCTGGTCTCCACAACAGTGAGCAAATTAATTTCTGTCGTTGGAAGCCACCAAGTTTGTGTTAATTCATATGGCAACCCTAGGAAACGAACACAGATTTATAGCAAGAAAATTCCTGTCTGCAAATACATTTCCCCTGTTGTTAAAAAATCTATTAGCAAATTTATTCCTTTGGTTTAAATAGCAGCCTCTTTTAAAACAAAATTCATAAGGTCCCTTAGGAAAAGTAACATATTTCAAGAATGAATTTTTACATTATGTCCTCCGTGAATGGAAAGCTTGGCTCTGCAGAAAAGCCATTGAGTACTTGGAAGGAAGTGATTCTAAAGAGGTGAAGGGAATTGGCTTTAAAAGACCAGCTTGGCATGCAAAGCCACTTCTCTGGCATTTGGCCCAGTGATTCCTCATTATTTCAATGGTTCTGAATGAGAGAAGCCAGGATTTGGAGAAATCTCAAGCAATATTGCCATGTAAGAAGATCCCAGTCTGTACTAATTGCAGTGTGCCCTTTGCTGCAAGATAAGGCCTCCGTGAGGCCAGTGCAACATGCCCTCAGAACTGGCACCTGGCCCTCCCAGACCATCTTCCAGGTGCCCAGAATCTCAGAATTCATTGCCCAAATGGCCCCCAAGCCCTTTTTCAAGGCCCACACAGCCTTCTTCTCTAGGTCTGCTCTCCCTAGGGTGGACCACACCACAGGCATGCACAGTCCTAGACCCAGGGCGGTGAACATGAGAGGCCCTTCTCAGCACAGAATGGAGCCAGAAGTGGAGAGAAGAGGCTTACTGGGGCCCAGGGCCTGTCTCTTTTGGCATCACCACATTATCAAGGAATCTGATAATTCTAAACTCAAACATAGCCTTCCTGGTTATTGTAAAGGTACGCTTGTCAAGGTAGAAGGACTGAACATGTTTTATTAAACAGTTTGTTATCTTGGTCTATAAATTAAATATTTCGACACATGGAATGTGGGCCTGCATTGATACTCTTTCCCGTGCCAGCAGAAGCCAGGGGTGGCCCTGACTCTGAGACAGGCAGGCTTTAAGAGCGCTCTGGGAAGGCGGAGTAGGCAGCTAGCAGCAGTCCATAAAAGGCAGGGCATTAAAAACAGAATCATGGTGCTGGAAGTGCCACAAGGAAAGACAAAACAAAACAAAAAAGGAAAGGAATCGGTAGTAAAACCTAAGAATTGTACCAGGCATGCAAATAACTCCATGGTAGGAAGCAGATAGAGCCTCCCCTGTCTCTCAGGTATTTCACTTTATAAAAGATTCTTAAAGGCTTTGAACTGCAGTTTCTTCAAATATGAAATTGGGATGATTAGACCTATGCCAGAAAGTTTCTATGAGAGTTCAGAAAGGAATAAACAAAAGTCATTGCTTTAATTGAGGACACATACTGAGTGCCATATAAATCGTAACTATCCTTATGATATTGATGATTTCTCTCATGATATCACTGGGGCTTGGTAGGATGAGACTTGGCACGCGAGGCAGAACTAGAAGGGACGCCCTGCTCCAAACATCATATATGAGGCAAACTCTGCTATCCACAATTGACTTTTATATGGAGATCAACCTATGTATGGTGAAAGTCAGCTGCATGAGACAACATTGCAAGAGGGATTGCTTATCTGCTCTGCTCGTTGTAAGCCCCAGAGTCATAAGTGTGAGTCTTAAATGTGATTGTCAGCTTGGGTTAGCTCAGATCAGATCTCTCTCTGACAGGAGACAGGGAGAGTAATTATTGTTAATTTTTAATAATAGGGTACTTTATGAGAAAATAGATGGGCTGTTGCGAAATGAAAACTATATGTAGGTTATTAAAAAGTAACTTGAGCATAATTACATATAGTAAACTAAAAATTATAAATGGCACACTCTTACATTTCATTCTCTCTTTAGTCTCATCCGGTGAATCTTTGGTCAGCTGGGAATGCTGATGGGCATGGCTTCTGGCTTGGTTTAGCTCAGAGTTCCTTACTTCCTTCTCTGAGCAGAACTTAATTTCCTTTGTGGGTTGCATCCCTCTGGGTCCCAGGCGGCTGGGATGATGGCTTCCTTGTATCACAATGTTTGTTGTAATTTCCGAGATATTTCCTCTCTATAGCTACAACCAGTGAAAGAGTTTAAGTAACAAAGCCTTCACCAGGTGTTTCTAAGGGGGACTCTTTCTCCACTAGAGTCTGCAAAAAGCCAGCCTGCCTGCTGTGGGTTATTCGATGGCCAGGAGTGAATGGCCTCTTTTTCTGCTTTCTCGGGTCAGTGTCCGCATTCTGTCTCGGCCTCATGTATTTGCTCTGTGTTCTGCCCAGTTGACTCCATGTTGTTCTTAAAGCTGTGGCAGTGGGCAGGCTTTTAAGATCCATGAAACGTCGTTTTCTTTTGGTATGCAAGAGGAACTTTCCAATGAGATCATTACTAAATATTGATTCTCCACTAAGCAGAAACATAAATACCACTTTATTTCCTTGGTTAACACCATTAAGTGTCCTCCCTGGCTATAGTAGTCCAAATTTTATGATGTTTATTATTTATTACCCAGCGGCCATTTGGCTGCTGAAGCACCCAGGATAGTGGAGAATGAGAAAAAGAAGAGACTAGCCAATGTTCTATCACTAGGCATGAGTACTGTAACTTAGTGGTGATCGATGATTTCAATTCTAAGTTTTAGGCACGATCCAGTAAGATCTTTCTTAGGAGCTTGTCAATAGCTTGATTAAAGATATTGTTAAATGTGGAAAGCTGGAAAAGGTAGCTAATACACAAAAAGTCAGAATCAGGAGACAAAAATATCTTGATGTTGGAATGATGAGTGGAAACCAAGAATGTCAAATGCAGGATGGATACGTGTAAATTCCTGCACTGAGGTTGGAAAACCTGCCATCCAGGTGCAGGATGGGGAGATGTGTCTTCACAGCTGGGTGTTTACCGGCATTTCAGTCTCCCCGTCAGCATTAGAAGCTGGTGTGGTCTTTAAAGCACTACACGCTCCGGTCTTTACCTTCCCGTCAGCCTCATATCTAATGACCTTTTCTCCCAATCCCACTCCCTTCACACAGGTAATGGGGGAGGTAGATTTTAGCTCAATATAAGGAAGAATTTTCTAACAACAGAGCTGTCCAAAAATAGAATGAACTTTCTCCAGAAGCAGCCAATCCCCCCCCCCCCCCACACACCGCCCCCGGCCAGTTAACAGGGCTTCCAGCTGAGGCTTAATAACCTTTTGTAAGGTAACTGGAAAGGGGATTGAAACAGTGTAATTAAGAAAATAGACTTTTGAATAAAAAAGTTCAAAGGCTGTCTCTAAATAGATGCGTTATTTGGGGCAGAGTGGTGGTTTCTAGAGCTCTGTTGGCCTCTTTTCATACAGGTCTGCCACTTACTAGCTGTGTGACCTTGGCAGGTCCTTAGAACTCTGCTGGTCTCAGTTATCTCATCTATAAAATGTAGACAAGAGTACCTCCTTCCCAAGGACTGTGCTCAGTGTTGTGTGAGGACTAAGAAGTCAACATAATGTAAAACTCTTGGAATATCATCTGGCATATAATAAGCACTTAATAAATGTTAATAATGATTATTATTTAACTACTTAAACCTATGTTTTCTCGTTGGTAAAAATAAAGATAATATTTATCTCATAGATTTCTTTTGAAAAAGAAGTGATGTATGATTAACATAATTCTTAACACACTGAACAGCTATGGTTATTAGTTTGATGAAATGTTTTGCAGTATATAATATCTAACATTTCTTATAAACCTGAGATTCTGTGATTAAATGACTCACCAATGGCCAGATAACAGGAATTTTTCGGGCCTACTCTGTGGAGGCAGATGCCTATAACTTGCGTATAGAAACAAAACATTCCATCATTCCATCCAATACATGAATGGTGAAAGAGGAAGAGAGGGAGAGGGAGAGAATATGAATGAATGAGAGAGAGGAAGAAAGAAAGAAAGAAAATGAAAACTCGAAGATTATAATCCTTATTCCCAATATTCCATGAAACAATATATGGACAAATGGGTACCAAAAGAGAGATTTAAAAAACTGCACTGGTATCATAATCTTTCTGATATGCAAGGTATTTGTTTTTCCTCATTATCAGTGTATTTTTATTGGGTTTGCAAAATATGCATTTTTTAGGCTGAAGGATGGAAACTGATTTTAAAATTCCAGCATAATTTTTCAGTTATAGTCTAAAAACTGTGAATTCCTTCTCAGTTTAATCACTTATACTGAACTGTCAGTGTCAAGACACATGTGAATTGTGCTTCTCTGTGAAAAATATTTTTAGTATATCGTTTTTGTCATTGTGGATGTAAAGATATTTCTATCTTTTAACTTAGCTCTTCTATTCTGGTATTAAAAAGTTAGAATAGAAACACCCATTTTCATGGGTTGCAAGCTCCTATGAATTGCAATTGAGCTCTTCCCCCAGCTGCTTTCAGTTGACAAAGGGAGTGTAAGATCTCATCCCAGATTCTAGTTTAATATACTCCAGCTGGGGTGGAGCAAGGGGGAGGAAATAAGAAGTGTGTCTACAAAATAGTTAAGTAATAGCACAAGCAGTTGGCTGTTTACAAGGTGGGCACTGTCAGTACTTTGGGGTTCAGCGATATCGCTGGGCAGATGTGGGGAGGAGTTATCATTTTTAAGAGGTGCTTCTGCAGGGCAAGAGAAAATGCTGGCTCCTGACATCTGTGCTCTGTGATAGTGGGCAAAATAACCTCCCAAAGCTTCCGCTGCTTCATCTGTGGAATGAGCATAATGATGTCTCCCTCTTCTGGTGGCGTAAGAACCAAAGATAATATACATGTACACTACACACACACACACACACACACACACACACACACACACACACACACACAGGAATACTACTCAGCCATAAAAAAAGAATGAAATAATGCCATTTGCAGCAACACGGATGGACCTAGAGATTATCATACTAAGTGAAGTAAGCCAGATAGAGAAAGACAAATACCATATGCCATTACTTATATGTGGAATCTAAAATATGACACAAATGAACTTATTTATGAAACAGAAACAGACTCACAGTCATACAGAACAAACTTATGGTTGCCAAAGGGGAAAAGGGGGTGGTGGAGGGATAAGTTAGGAGAATGGGATTAGCAGATACAAACTACTATATATAAAATAGATAAACAACAAGGTCCTACTGTATAGCACAGGAAACTATATTCAATATTTTGTAATAAACCATAATGGAAAAGAATATGAAAAAGAATATATATATATATATATATGATTGTATATATGATACACATATACATTTGAATCACTTTGCTGTACACCAGAAACTAACACAACATTGTAAATCAACTATACTTCAATTAAAAAAAAGGAACTAAAGACAATGTATGGACGATGCCTATCACATGAAAATAACCAACAACTATGAGTTTGGTATCTTTATCTTTGACATGCAGTGTGGCTAGGGTGCCAAAGGATAGGTAGAATTCAGACAGATACCCAAAGGTTTGAGGGGAAAAGGAGTAAACAACAGGAGTAGAAGTTCTATGCTGACAGTCATGGGGTTGGGAAAATTTGGAACAAATGTGAGCATCCCAGAAGAGAGGGCATTGAATCCCAAACTAGTTGTATTTAAAAAATATACATAATATAAGCAGGAGTGGATCTTTTTTTTTTTTTTTTAATCTTGAAGCTTATATAATTGGGTACGCTCATAAGAATTTTCATACAAAATTAGGTACGAAGTGAATGTGTGTTTCAAGTGGGGAAATAAATCGCAACATATAACAAATTTTTAAAGGCTGACAGATTTCAAAAACATTACAAAATTTAGGAAAATAACACAATGTGATTGTGAACCAAAAAGGATATATAGCAGTAAATTGGACTGAAGTGTATTCTCTAACTAAAATTCCTGTTATACAGATCCAAAATTGTCCCACTACTCCATCACCTCCTGACAAAAGGGGGTGTGTCAACAAGGGGAAGCCAAAGCAGAAAGACATGGCAGTCTTAATGGATTTGGATAGAAATATCTTACTTTTGCTAATTTTACAATAGCATATGACCACGTGAACATGGTGCTGGATTCCCTGCCAGGGAGTACCCTCAGCGTTACGCCTCATTAACTTTGTGGCAAATTCACCTCTGCCTGAGGACAATGGGAAAACCACTGGAGTGAGTCATCAGGATTATCATTTAAGGAAGATGAATCTAGTGTTGTCATAGCTAGAAAAGCAACTGAGTATGGAGAGAGCAACACTTAGAAGTCAAAAAGTGAGAGACATCAGAGAGAATGTCAACACTTACTAGGTGTCTGACAAGATACAGACAATGACAGAGAAGAAGGAGCCCAAAGTGACAGGAAGGTTGAGCTCACATGACCGAGAGAATATACACTGGAGGGTTTAGCAAGGAAACAGCTATTGCTTGTAAGAAAGTCTGTCCACTTTATATTGGCCATGGACCTCAGGAGGTAAGAACATCGAGTGGTTGAAGAAGAAGAAAAAAATGCCCCTTTTCTGGCCTGAATGACCACACCAAACATGGAAATAACATGACTAGTCATTCCCGTTCTTACGGTGGTTAGCAATCAGGAAAAGTATGCCGTTCTCCTATGGCAGTACTATTTCCAGAGTCTAGGGATACCCAACATAACCGAGACCCGGTTTTTAGAAGATCGCAAAGGAAACTACTCATAGCAAATAGAAGGTACGGTATTCTTGGTTACTGTGGGTATTCTTTGCCAGTCACTGAAAGAGAACCATAGAAACTGGCATCCACCATGTGCAGAACTCCTTTTGCTCAGGTTAGAAGCCTTCTCCTTAAGTCCGATCCTGAATCCCAATCCCAGCCATGATGGGGGTGGAAGCTGATAGACAGCAAGAGAAAAAGCGTTGGCCCCTAGCGCCTCTGCTGAGCTAGCCCGTGCAGGAGCCTGGGTACTAGCCCCACCTGGCTTCCAGGTGAGATGAAGAGGGAGCATCCAAATTAAGAGGGGGTAGCTGGCCAAACCCAGGTAAGATGACCGCTCCAGCCATGGAAAGGAGAAGCAAGAAGGGGACCACATCCAAGTTCTGTCTCTAGTTGGCAGCTGGACTCAATTTGCCATCTTCCTGGACAATGATTAACCTAGAGAATGATTCCAACTCCTTGGCAGCAAGTTTATTTTTTCATTTAATCATCACATTCACTAACAGGCAAGCATTGTTATTCTACTTCACAGATGACCTAACAGGCTCCAAGGTCAGCTACTCTATCCAAGACTATGGAGCTACAAAGACAGCACCAAGCTAATAATAATTGTAAGTAGTTATGCTGTGTTAGCTCAGTTAATCATCACCACAGCCCTCTGAGGTGATGCTGTTATTACTATCCCCTTTCCACAGGTGAGGCAACTGAGGCATAGTGATGTCAGGTAGCTTGTCCGAGGTCACCAGCTTATGAGAGGTGAGGCTGGGATTTGAATAAATGCTTTAGGTTCCGGAACATATGATATTCACCATGTGCTATTCTGCCTCTCCAAGATTTCAAACTGTGACTTCTGATTCCACAGCCATCCTTCTTCAGCTCATTCCGTCACCCTGTCCTTCGTTCACCTAAAGACAGAGAGGATAAATCTGTCCCAAGAATCAATAAGAGTGGTAGGAAGAGGAAGAAGCAGTTGGAGGGAAGATGATCAGTCCATTTTTGGAAATGTAAAATGGAGATTGGTGAATGTCCCCAAGGAAAAGGGGCCTTTAGGGATTTGCCCTAGAAATGCAGATTTGAGAGTCAGCAGCAGCAGGTAGTAGTCAGAGCCTTGAGATAGAATCTGCTTGTGTATAATTATGTAATTAAAATAATGATACCTTAGAGTCATTTAGTATTTGATAATTTTCAAAACACTTTTATATATACCATTACATTTAATCACCTGCAGTGTTTTTAAATGTAAGTGATTCGGAACCTGCTGCATATTACAAAAATGTTTGAATATGTTTCTATTCCAGAGATAAAAGAACAGGATGATACAGGAAGGTGAGGAAAGCAGCATGTGTTGAACTCATGCTGTGTGCCAGGAAATGGGCAAGGTGTTTATGCCATTATCTTACTTAATCCAACAACAGATTAATGAGAGCAAATCATGTCCTCACTTTACAGACAAGGAAACAAAGGCTCAGAACATTTAGGTCACTTGCCCAACATCACACAACTAGCAAGTGTTGGGCCAGGCTCTTTCAGGACTGTCATCTAGCAGATGACACTGCCCAAATACATATTCCCACTTTCGGTGCTTCACAGTGTTCATTTATGAAGATCTCTTTGTTCTGGACACATATCATTCACACATTCATACAAAATAAATAGAATGAAGATTAGAAAATCTGTGTCAATACATTCCCCCCCTGCCCATGACCACTAAAGTCCCTGCTTCAAGCCCAGGTCATCTGCTTGA
This sequence comes from Eschrichtius robustus, assembly GCF_028021215.1. Classification (NCBI taxonomy): domain Eukaryota; kingdom Metazoa; phylum Chordata; class Mammalia; order Artiodactyla; family Eschrichtiidae; genus Eschrichtius; species Eschrichtius robustus. Next base: position 92,375,360 of record NC_090828.1, read on the forward strand.
AATTGTCTTCCACATGCACAGCCTTGGCACTGGAATCAGGCAGTATCCCCATTATTGTTGCTATTTCTCATGTACCAAGACTTGCTGAATTAACACATTTTTATTTTCCTCTTCCTTTCCTCCCATATTCTTTACTATCTGTTTCCCAGGATTTCTGTTGACCTTTAGAACTCATCAGTTTTGACCCTGCCACCTGCTTGCTATGTCTCCTGTAAGCTCAGTCCCCAGTTGACCAAGCCAGATTGTTGACCACTGTTGTTAAGAGATTTAGGGGTCAGGAAGACCACTCAAACAGCATGACATCATAGTAGATCCAGATAGAAAAAGACCACCATGCCAACTTGAATAAATGTGTTTGTTGGACCCAGTCTTCCCTGGGCCAAACCCTTTTCTGGGCAGTCTCTAGGCTGCATGTTCAAAGCTGCTTTTCAAGCACCTAGAGCAAGGAGTGCTGGGTAGGGGCAGTATGATACAGTGGTTAAGAATAACAGCTTTGGGGTGAAACTTGTGTTCAGATCCTGCCCCCGTTCTTTACCTACCTTGTAAGTTTGAATCATGTTTTTTAAGATATTTGCGACTCAGATCCCCCATTTATAAAATTGAGGAATAATATCTACCTCAGGGTTGTTACATGAATGAATGAGTGTGAAACACTTGTTACCTATGAAGCACTCCGTGAGGCTGCTACCGCTACTATTACTTTTATCCCTGAGAGTGACAGGCATAAAATTCTTGAAAATTTATGGCCTGTTCATAATGTTACTATAGCTGCCTAAGGAGCTAAGTGTGACGTAGACCAGTGGTCCCCAAACTTGGCTGCATATTAGAATCACCTGGGGAACTTTTCAAAATTCAGATGCCCATCTCACCCTGGTTTAATCAGAATGTCTGGATAAGGGAACTAGGCATCCATAGTTTTCAAACATGCACAGGTGATTCCAATCTGCAGCAAAGTTTGGGAACCACTGAGGTAGACAGAGTTGCTTTCAGTTCTTCCAACACCAATTTCAAGGACCAATGTCTCTCCATGCTCACCTCCACGGCCCGGCAAGGAAGGGCAGTGACCCCGGCTCCCCTGCTCTGGTCTGACTTCTTCCCCTCCGTACATGTCCTCCATCAATGGAACCATTGCTGAGCCTTCTTCAGTAAAGTGGTGATGGCAGAAGAATGTGACATATTAAACAAAAAGCAGGTGGGGAGGTGTGGAGGCCACAAGTTCAGCAGAATAACAGACGAGGAATTTAGGGCTTTGGGGCTCCAAGATGATAAGAGCAGTTATTTAAATCCCAGTCTGTCCCTCTCTGGAGCCAGAGCCCTTTCAGTGCCCCCAGGATAATTTCACTCCCACTTCTGCTCCTGCTAATGGGCTAAAATGGAAAAATGCAGAGGAACTAATGACTAGGGAAATTAAAGGCTCTAGAGAGGATATTTCTGTGGAGATTGTCAAAGAGAAAGCCCAGATACTAGTTAGAAGTGTAGGGATAGCTTTTAATCTGTAGTAACTGTTGCAAAAGCAGAGTCCAGCATGAACCGGACTCAACTTCTGACTTGTGACTGGGTGTTTGAAGGGGAGGATGAAGGATTAGCAGGGGGTGAGGGGGTGCTCAGTAGAGTCAGTGGAAAATGACAACAAGCTAGAAGGGGCTGGTCCATGTGAAACCCAACTGGGTTTGCTAACTGGAGCTTCTTGAAGTTGGATTCCCGCAGTCCCACAGAGCCCGGGAGGCAGGGGCCATATCTTCAGGTGTTGGCTGGAACGAACAGTAAATTCTTTTAGCAGCCTTGAGTTTTCTTAGACAGGCACTTTGATGGAAGCTAGGGTCACACTAGGGATGTGGCCTTGAGCTATGACAACCATGTTAGTGCTTGTTCAAGTCTTTATAGGCCAAGGTTGAGGTCTCGTGGAGAAGACAGCTCGGAGGGGCCTGGCTGGTATTCGGTCAAGGAGGGTCTTTGGCAAGACAGAGGACTGGTGAGTGTTGTTTACAATCTCTCCTTTCCTTTGGTGCCTTTCTGCCATTCTGCACAAGTAAGGTTCAACATGTATGTAGCATGAGCTGTGTAGCCCAAGCAAAACAAGGAGCAAGGGCCTGACACCTAATGAAAGAGGTTTGATGTCAGGACCTCCTCTTGTTCAGCACTGACTCAGACCCCTTGTTCTTCTCCAGTGTCCTCTCTGCTCCTTCTTATCAAACATATGGCTCCACTTGGCTTCTCTGCTCTTTTGGGGAGAATATGCCAAAAAGAAAGTGGCAAATAGTCAAAGAAACCCTCACAGTAGTGATGGTCCTGGCCTTTGAGGTCTCAGCCCATTTGTCAAGATCCAGCAGCCCCAGGGCCACAGAAGCTGCATGTTGCCATGGCAACACGAGTACACTGACCTTTCCTGGACTCCTGGAAGTATTTTTTTAGGATTGGAAAGGAAAAACTGCAGAAAAGGAAGAATGCAAGCCAGGTTATTCTGTAAACCGCCACTACATACCCAGATGGGAAAAGCTATCACTTACTTAACCATTTTTTTTTAAACACGCTATAGTCTGGTCCGCGCAAGTGCCATTCTCCTGAAACTGTGGCATGATGGAGAAGGATGTACGTGCTTGTACCAGACTCTGTGGGTGGCACTGCAGCTCCACTACTTACTAGTTGGCTGACTTTGGTGATTGCTTCTCTCTGCATCAGCTTTCGATCCGTAAAATGGGATAAAAAGCTTGTGATTATTATACAATTAATATGTATAAAGTAGTTAAAACAGTTCCTGACATATAATAAGCACCTTTAAGTATTTGTCATTGTTATCCCAAAGTTTCCAATACCCTTCCACTTGTTTTTCTCCCTGGCAAGAATTTACACTGTGAATTATGGATTTTTCTTGAAATTTATTTCTGTGACTCAGACCCACTTCTGTCTTCTGGTTTCCTCTCCTTCTCCACGTTCTTACTCTTTCCTACTTCCCACTATCCACCCAAATTCGACTATCTCAACATTTTGTTCATGGCCATCTTTCTCTTGATTGCTATATGTTCCCTTCAAACAATTTTACTTTCTCCCTGTAGTTTCTCTCATGATAGGGTAGGCAAGGTTTCTCTCTGTCCCTGCCTTCAGATGGAGCTTGAGATCTGGCCTTTTGTTTGGAACTTGTGTATTTATTTATTTAATGGTTGATTAGCTTTGGCATCAGAAAGACTTTGTTGTTGTTTGGGCTTTGATAGATGAACGGTATAATTAGCAAATCACTTAATTTCTCTAAGTCTTCATTTTTCTCCCAATAAAACAGGAGGTAATAATAATAGTTTCTAGTGCATAGAATAATTGTAAGCACTAAATGGATTTTTTTTTTTTAAAGTGAATCTCAATTCACTGGCCAAATTCTTTTTTTTTTTTTTTTTACAGATTATTTTTAAAATTTATTTATTTATTTATTTATGGCTGTGTTGGGTCTTCGTTTCTGCGCGAGGGCTTTCTCCAGTTGTGGCAAGCGGGGGCCACTCTTCATCGCGGTGCGCGGGCCTCTCACTATCGCGGCCTCTCCTGTTGCGAAGCACAGGCTCCGGACGCGCAGGCTTAGTAATCGTGGCTCACGGGCCCAGCCGCTCCGTGGCATGCGGGATCCTCCCAGACCAGGGCTCAAACCCGTGTCCCCTGCATTGGCAGGCAGATTCTCAACCACAGCGCCACCAGGGAAGCCCCTAAATGGATACTTTATAGCAATTGCTTGGTAGAGTGCCTGGTGTACAGAATGTGTTCTAGGTATTCTGGTTGACTCCTCAAATCTCACGTGTCTAAAACCCAGATTATTGCCCACTTCTCACAAAACCAGCTCTTCTTCTAAATTTCTTAATACTGTTAATGATACTGTCATGTTCTTAGTCACCTGTTTTCATGAGTTGAGTCACCCTTGACTCTTCTTTCTTTTTCACTCCTCTGATGGGTCAGCAAATTCTGCTGACCTTCGCTATTCAGGTTCTTGCTAATATCTACACTCCCTCCCCCATTTTCATTGTCACTGTCCTATATCTTGTTTGGTGTAATTCAATAGTCTCCTCAATTATCTCTTTGATTTCAGAGCCCCACTACCTATATTAGTATCAGCAATTGCTACTGGCAAAATCAAGACACGGAGTATTAAATGCCTGAACAGGATGAATATGTGTGCGCGCATGTGTGTGTGTGTGCGCGCGCGCGTGTGTGTGTGTGTGTGTGTGTGTGTTTACAGTTTTAACACTGAATGTTCTTTCTCTTTCCATTATGTCACAAACCCCACTACTTCCTTTACTTTTTTATTCTGTTTGGCGCTTGAAGATTTTTGGACTTGTAACATCTGTTAACCCACTTAATTCCAATCCTTTGATGATATAATAAGCAGAATTGCCCCAAAGTGACCCTGGCAGCTAGCTGGGACTTGCAACCTCCATCGAAACTCAGCCTCCCATATGGTTTCCTCTTCCCACAGAGGATACAGCAACATCTCATGGGTCCCAAGGGCTCCAAATCCCGGCTATCTGCCTTCCCCAGACGCTTCCTATAAATAGCTGGCACCACAAATTCACACTCAATGTGACTAGGTAATCTGAGCATTTACCCACTGTGATGCTTAATTTTATGTGTCAGCTTGACTGGGCCATGAGGTACCCAGATGAAAATTATTTCTGGGTGTGTCTGTGAGGGTGCTTCCGACAGAGAAGAACATTCGAATCAGTGGACTCAGTAAAGCAAATGGCCCTCCCCAATATGGAGGCATCACCCATTCTGTCAAGGGCCTGGAGAGAACAAAAAGGCAGAGAAAGTAGGAATCCATCCTTTTTGCTTCCTGCCTGATTGCTTGAGCTGGGACATCAGCCTTCTCCTGCCCTTGGACCGGGATTACACCACTGATTACACCACTGGGTCTCCAGCTTGCAGATGGCAGATAATGGGACTTCTCAGCCTCCATAATCACATGAGTCAATTCTTCATACTGAATCTTTATATGTATACCCTATGGATTCTGTTTCTCTGGAGAACCCTGACTATTACATCCACTGATGGGCTAATTACCCATATTTATCCTGTAAGAAGTGAGAGTAACAGAGGAAAGTAATCTGATGACTGGTGAATAGAAACTGGGCAAGTTCAGCACTGCCTTGACCCCAATACACTTCTCTGCCGCATGAAGGGAGTACCAGGGACTCCCTGGCTTCTTTTCCCTTGCTTACCTTTGGCTTATTGTAGCTTCCCAATGACTCCTGTTCCTTAATCCATACCACGTGAAGCTGTGAACTTGGTCCTGAACCCGGATGTATTAGAGGTGGGAACGCATAGGTGACCTAGCTTGCCACAGCGACCTTTTAGTCTGTCACGTAGAGTTCATTATAACCCTGTGACCAGCTTTTCTCTCCAGATGTTTCCGCCATTAGTCCTTCTGGTTGACCTTCTGTGTACTCTGAGGGACTTACCCTTTTAAATCACCACCTTATGGTTTGCTGCCTCTACCCTTAGTAAGTTCCCACCCCACTCCTAACTCCTCCTACAGAAAGGAGGAGGCCCACCTTCCACCATCTGATTTAAAGGCTACCTTCTCTACGAAAGCTTCCCTTAGAGACTAGTTCAGGTAAGCTGTCTTCCCTTATACATTCTTTTTCAGACCATCCTTGCGGGATATAACCCACAGTGCCTTGGGTTGTAAATATTTGGACATACTTGTTTAAATCTCCTTATCCATCAGATAGATATAGGACCGCTGTTTCTCCTCATTGTACATCCCATAATCAGCACACGCTGCTTTGCGTGAAGTATTCAGTAAATGTGTGGTAAAACAGGACTTCTGTGTCATAGCATACATGAAGAAAAAGATGGGCCTTTGAAATGTTAGGGGCTTTCAAAACTAACACAGAGGTTTTCTTGAATTGTAAAGGCTGCACAAGCCACTGATTTACTGAATGCAAACTACAACTACCCTCTCTCCCTGCTATTCTGACTCACTAGAGATATGTCTTCCAGGTCTGAATGCCTGATAAGTACTCTGAAATTAATTTTTATTTGTTGTCTTTCTTAGCTGTACACAGTGAATAGCCCTGATATTTTTATTTGATTGTGTTTGGCCTTTAAATTACTCTCAAGCAATTTGGCTGGACATGGGACCTCATTTCCTAACCAGCCTGCTTATCAGTAAGCCAGCTGTTTTCTGTATATAGACCACCACACCTATTTTACTGTGTGACTGTCTTTTTTATTCAAATATATTTCAAATATGAGTGAATACTCAAGAAGAAATCTGCACGATAAAATATCTTTCATCTTATTTAAGTAAGGCTTTATCAAAAGGGTGTAAAACTTCTGGGTGTGATGTCAAAACAATATAGGTGTTTGACATAAGCCCTACATCCTCTACGTATTGGCTTTTTTCTCCCACAAGATGTTCAGGATCCTTTAAAATAAATTTTTAAAATTTGTGATCTTTGGACTGATTTACTGTGGCCTAAAATAGGGATGAGTGGAAAGCAAAGCTATCTATACTTATGTTCTGACTAACAGCTAGTTTTTGACCAAAACCAAGTGGACATAACGTAACTAAAAATTGCAGAGGAACAACTTCCACTCCCAATCAAGAGTAGCAAGATTGAATTTCTATGGACTGAATGTATGTGTTTCACTAAAATTCATATGTTTAAGCCCTAACCCTCAATGTGATGGTATTAGGAGGTGGGACCTTTTAAAATGAGGTCATAAGAATAGAAACCCCCTGATGGGATTAATGTCTGTTGTAGGGCAGAGATATTGAATAATATTCTCCAAACTGAGAAGGAACTTTAAGACTGAAAAAACAAAACAGGCAACTCTGTAAAATGCAATTCTGAAGCTTATTGTGGGTAACTCACATACAGGCAGGATCAGTTGGACTGCAATCTAGAAGCATTTACAGCTGTATTCTACACCACCAAAAGGGGGGGGGGTACAAGGGAATTTAAAAGGGCCAAAGCTAAAGACAGGATCTGACTACTAAGGGAGAATCATATTCACACCAATGGGAACCAGGGGTTTTTCCTCCCCCGAGGTAACCATCTGCATCAGCAAAAGGCATTCTTCCAGCTTTCATATCAACTGAAGGCTCATTCCTTGTGAGTAGCTCAGTCATGCAGAAATGGCAGGGGATAGGGCTGTGGGACCTAAGATGGAGCTGACAAAATGGAGTCAGTGAGATTCAGCCACACAATGTCCTTATAGGAAAAGGAAGAATGACCAGAACTTGCATACTCTCTCTATCCCCACTATGTGAGAACAAAGCAAGGAGGCAGCTGTCTGCAAGCCAGGAAGAGAGTCCTCACCAAGAACTAAATACAGGGAATTCCCTGGCGGTCCAGTGGTTAGGACTTGGTGCTCTCACTGCTGGGGCCTGGGTTCCATCCCTGGTCAGGGAACTAAGATCCTGCAAGTTGCGCGGCACAGCCAAAAGAAAAAAAAAAAAAAACTAAATCTCTTGCCATCTTGATGTTAAACTACCCATCCTCCAGAACTGTGAGAAATCAATGTCTCTTTTTGAAGCCATCCAATTTATGGTACAGAGCTAAGACACTCTCCTGTATTAAACAACTAAAAAAGACAAAATATGTGAAGTGATACTTTTCAGATATTGAACAATAGAGAGTGCAGACCACAAAAGACCCTGAATAGCCAAAGCAATCTTGAGAAAGAAAAATGGAGCTAGTGGAATCAGGTGCCCTGACTTCAGACTATACTACAAAGCTACAGTCATCAAATCAGTATGGCACTGGCACAAAAACAGACACATAGATCAATGGAACAGGATAGAAAGCCCAGAAATAAATCCACACACCTATGGTCAATTACTCTGTGACAAAGGAGGCAAGAATATACAATGTAGAAAAGACAGTCTCTTAAATAAGTGGTGCTGAGAAAACTGGACAGCTACATGTAAAAGAATGAAATTAGAACATTCTCTAAAACCATACACAAAAATAAACTCAAAATGGATTAAAGACCTAAATGTAAGACCAGACACTGTAAAACTTCTAGAGGAAAACATAGGAAGAACACTCTTTGACATAAATTGCAGCAGTAGCTTTTTGGATCTTTCTCCAAAGCAAAGGAAATAAAAGCAAAAATAAACGAATGGGGGACTTCCCTGGTGGTGCAGTGGTTAAGAATCTGCCTGTCAACGCAGGGGACGTGGGTTCGATCCCTGGTCTGGGAAGATCCCACATGCCACAGATCAACTAAGCCTGTGCGCCACAACTACTGAGCCTGCACTCTAGAGCCTGCGAGCCACACTTACTGACCCCACGTGCCTAGAACCCGTGCTCCACAACAAGAGAAACCACCACAGTGAGAAGCCCACACACTGCAGTGAAGAGTAGCCCACACTCGTCACAACTAGAGAAAGCCCACATGCAGCAACAAAGACCCAACGCAGCCATAAATAAATAAATTTATAAATAAATGAATAAACTAATGGGACCTAATTAAACTTAAAGGCTTTTGCACAGCAAAGGAAACTAAACAAAATGAAAATACAACCTACAGAGTGGGAGAAAATATTTGCAAACAATGGGACTGACAAGGGATTAAGCTCCAAAATATACAAGCAGCTCATACAGCTTAATAAAAAACAAACAACCCAATCAAAAAATGGGCAGAAGATCTAAATAGACATTTCTCCAAAGAATACATACAGATGGACAATAGGCACATGAGAAGATGCTCAACATTTCTAATTATTAGAGAAATGCAAATCAAAACTACAATGAGGTATCACCTCACACCAGTCAGAATGGCCATCATCAAAAAGTCTACAAATAATAAATTCTGGAGAGGATGTGGAGAAAAGGGAACTCTCTTCCACTGTTGGTGGGAATGTAAATCGGTACAGCCACTATGGAGAACAGTATGGAAGTTCCTTAAAAAGCTAAAAATAGAGCTACCACATGATCCTGCAATCTCACTCCTGGGCATATATCTGAAGAAGACCATAATTTGAAAAGATACATGCACCCCAGTGTTCACTGCAGCACTATTTACAATAGCCAAGACATGGAAGCAACCTAAATAAAGATAAAGATGTGTTACATATATACAATGGAATATTACTCAGCCACAAAAAAGAATGAAATAATGCCATTTGCAGCAACATGGATGGACCTAGAGATTATCATACTAAGAGAGTGCAGAACAATGATCCTCCAGAGAAAAGGTACCAAAAAATATGAGTCCTATGATTGTCCCAGCCCACAGACTGGAGAGAATTTTCAGGCAATGATGTAGGGAGGGGAACCAAAATGGAGCCTGGCAGTCTTTCTGAGTTGAGGCAAACACATTTGAATTTCAGGTAGACCATGACAACTAGAATTTATGGGGCAGAATACTAGAGACAAAATAGCTTCAGAGAGAGTTAGTTCTAAAGTTCTTCAGAGGGTTTTCCTTAGGTCTTTAACTAAGTACTGATCAGTACATGTGAAGGAACTACCAATACCAAGCAAAGAATTATCAAAAAGCAGCAGGAAGTGTAATACTCAGAGCACATAGAAGTCCAGAAATAGTTTGTTTCTAAGCAGCCAAAGTGGAAATATCTCCTAATATATGTGCCTCAAGTGGGGTCTTCAAAAGCCCCCAATCAAAAGCTATTTTATCCCCAACTAGCACATTTAAAAGCAAGTCTCGAAAAGATAAAACAAGTGATTTAACTGCATCCCAGAACAAAGCTCCAAAATATTTAAAGCAATTGGAAAAAAAAAAGTCAGACCCACCAACATAAAATTCACACTGTCTGGCATGCACTGATAATATCATGTGTACCCTAACTCCCTGGGGAAGGAAGAAACATACTGCTTTTTGACTGAATGAAGTGAATGGCACTTGAGCTATCCTTTGCTAATGTTTGATTGGTGAAGAGGATATGGTGGGGGAGGACTGAATTAGGTTTAACCTCCTTTACTCTCTGTCTCATAGTTTGTGGGAACCAATGCACAGCATCTGTTGTTTTAGCCTTGATTTGACATTGAACAATGCTAATATTGGCATCTTTGTCACTATCTCTGAATAATCTACAGAGAGGAAAAGAATATATAACTGCTTGGATTTCAGTGAACAACAGGGAAACAGTATACCCACTATTTATGCCGCTGATAAAATGCATTTTAAAAATGTCTCCTTTATATAGAATTTCTCTGAGTTTGGAAATTGCAAATAAATAAGATCTATTTATTGTGTTATTCTCTTATTTTGAGAAACAACAAGATACAAACAAACTACAATGTTACAGCATCCAGTCTGAACCATTTAAAATCATTCAGCATGCTGTGAAGGAACTAGCAGATGATTTGAAGCCAGACACATCTAGAGTTGGTTCTACAACTTATTATTCCTATGACATGGACAATTTATTTAAGCTCCCTGAGCCCCAATATATACCTTTATAAATTGGAGATAGTGACACCTAACAGAGCTGTTGTACAGGTTAAATGAGGTTATGCAAATAAAGAATCTCTCTCACTCAGTTCTTGGCACTCAGTAGGTGATCACCAAATGTTAGTCCTCTTTCCTTCCCTTCTTATATCATTCTTGTCTAAATATCTTAGTATAATTAAAATTTTTCATCTAGTAATGAACAGATTCATAGTTTTATTCAATATTCAGAAAAACTAATTTGGTAGCTTCCTAAGCAAGAGAGCAGCCTGAGATACATGGACACAGCAATCAGAAAAGAAAAAGAAATTAAAAGGAATCAAAAACAGAGAGGAAGAAGTAAAAGTGTCACTGTTTGCAGATGACATGATACTATACATAGACAATCCTAAAGATGCCACCAGAAAACTAGTAGAGCTCATCAACAAATTTGGTAATGTTGCAGGATACAAAATTAATATAGAGAAATCTGTTGCATTTCTATACACCAACAACAAACTATCAAAAAGAGAAATTCAGGAAACAATCCCATTTGCTATCACAGTAAGATACCTAGGAATAAATCTACCCAAGGAGGTAAAATACCTGTACTCAGAAAACTATAAGACATGGATGAAAGAAATTGAAGACAACACAAACAGATGGAAAGATATACCACGTTCTTGGATTGGAAGAATTACCATTGTTAAAATGACTATACTACCTAATGCAATCTACAGATTCATTGCAATCCTTATGATTACCAATGGCTTTTTTCACAGAACTAGAACAAATAATTTTAAAATTTGTATGGAAACACAAAAGAGACCGAATAGCCCAAACAATCTTGAGAAAGAAGAACGAATCTGGAGTATCACACTCCCTGACTTCAGAATACACTACAAAGCTACAGTAATCAAAACAGTATGGTACTGGCACAAAAAGAGATACATAGACCAATGGAACAGAACAGAGAGCAGAAATAAACCCACACACCTATGGTCAGTTAATCTATGACAAATGAGGCAAGAATATACAGTGGATAAAAGACAGTCTCTTCAATAAGTGGTGCTGGGAAAACTGGACAGCTACATGTAAAAGAATGAAAATAGAATATTCTCTAACACTATATACAAAAATAGACTCAAAATGGATTAAAGACCTAAGTGTAAGACCACATACCATAAACATCCTAGAGAAAAACAGGTAGAACACTCTGACATAAATCGCATCAGTATCTTTTTGGATCTATCTCCTAAAGCAAAGGAAATAAAAGCAAAAATGAACTAATGGGACCTAATTACACTTAAAAGTTTTTGCACAACAAAGGAAACCTTCGACAAAACAAAAAGACAACCTACAGAATGGGAGAAAATATTTGCAAATGATTTGACCGATAAGGGGTTAATATCCAACAAATATAAACAGTTCATACAACTCTACATCAAAAAAAAATCTGATTTAAAAAAATGGGCAGAAGACTTGAATAGACATTTTTCCAAAATGGACATGCAGATGGCCAATAGGCACATGAAAAGATGCTCAACATCACTAGTCATCAGGGAAATGCAAGTCAAAACCATAATGAGCTATCACTTCACACCTATCAGAATGGCCGTCATCAAAAAGAACACAAATAACGTGTTGGCAAGGATGTGGAGAAAAGGGAACCCTCATATACTGTTGGTGAGAATGTAAATTGGTGCAGCCCCTGTGGAAAACAGTATGGAGGCGTCTCAAAAAACTAAAAATTGAACTACCATATGATCCAGAAATTCCACTCCTGGGTATATATCTGAAAAAACCAAAAACACTAATTCAAAAGGATACATACACCCCAATCTTCGTAGCAACATTATTTATAATTGCCAGTATATGGAAGCAACCTAAGTGTCCATCAATAGATGAATGGATAAAGAAGATGTGTGTATACACACACACACACACACACACACACACACACACACACAATGGAATACTATTCAGCCATAAAAAAGAAATTTTGCCATTTGCAACAACATGGATGGACTTGGATGGTATTACACCAACTAAAATAAGTCAGACAGAGAAAGACAAATACTGTCTGATATCACTTATATGTGGAATCTAAAAAAATAAACCACTGAATATAACACAAAAGAAACAGACTCACAGATATAGAGAACAAACTAGTGGTTACCAGTGCGGAGAAGGAAGAGGGGAGGGGCAATATAGAGGTATAGGATTAAGAGGTACAAACTGTATTGTATAAAATAAGGCACAAGGATATATTGTACAACACAGGGAATACAGCCAATATTTTATAATAGCTATAAATGGAATATGACTTCTAAAATTGTGACTCACTATATTGTATACGTGTAACTTACATGATTTTGTACATCAGTTACACTTCAATTTAAAAAAGAAAAAAAAAGAAGATAGAAGGGCGAAATTAAGGAGGAAAACTAATTAATGAAGAAGGAGGAAGATAAGAAAATTTATTGGAACTAGCGGGAATCAGAAATGTTTAATTGAAGTATGAATGAAACAAGGTTGATACCTAGACACATCCTTGTGAAAGTTCAGAACACCAAAGATAAAGACAAGATCTTAAATTTTCTTGAGAAAATATCTCAATAGCAAATAAATGATAGTTAAATTGGTATCAAACCTTTCCTCAAAAGTATTAGATGCTGGAATAGTAATTCAAAATTACTTTAAAAAAAATCTCAGCCATGCAGATCAAGCCCATATCAGTCAGAATAGGCTACATAATGCTGAGATAACAAATGATGCCACTTGCTTAAGTTACAGGTTAAAGAGCTATGACTGTTCCACAATGTCTTCACCCCAGGATCCAGGCCTTTTTCTGGGTTATGGCTGTTCTGGGGAGAGGTAAAGCCAGTACAAAGAAGACTGACTAAAAGATGGAAGTGGCCTTATTCATCAAATATTACTACTTAAAAGTTGGAAGATTTCAGTGATGTTATAAAGAAAACATGATTTCTTTTAATCAAGAGAAGAGACATGGGACTTTTCCCTGGTGGTCCAGTGGTAAAGAATCCACCTTACAATGCAGGGGACGCGGGTTCAATCCCTGGTCAAGGAACTAACATCCCACATGCCGCAGGGCAACTAAGCCCGCGTGCCATAACTACTGAGCCCATGTGCCGCAACTAGTGAGCTCGCACACCTCAACTGGAGAGCCCGCGTGCCACAAACTACAGAGCCCACGCGCCCTGGAGCCTGTGCGCCACAACTAGAGAAGAGAAAACCCGCCCGCCACAACTAGAGAGAAACCCACGCACCACAACAAAAGGTCCCGCGTGCCTCAACAAAGATCTTGCGTGCTGCAACTAAGACCTGATGCAGCCAAAAATAACATGAATAAAATAATAGATAAATCTTAAAAAAAAAGAGAAGAGACGTGATTGCAAACCATCAGACAAACAAAGATCTGTACAAGAAGGTCATGCTTGAAATATACAGCAAAGCGACATGTGGCATGCTTTGAACAGTTGATAGAAAATTGTAAAAGATAATTATTTTGATTAATGCGAGGCACATTCTCTTTTCATCAACATATTCTACATGATGTTGGATTATATTTCTTTCTGTGGGTTCAAGCACACTACTTGGTTCTAAAAGGAGTAGTATTTAGTCAAAATATTAATACTGTTTATTGGCATTCTGATTTTTAGAATCTCAAACTGTGAGGTATCTGAATTTTGGTTTTATACTATAAAGTAAATTTCATAAGTCTTGAAACTCCAATAATGGTACAGGAGGAAAGAGGGTGTGGAGAGAGTAGAGTAGATTGGTGTATGAATTTTCTTGTCTTTTTTAGGCTTAAAGTTGTTGGAACAAAAATACTGGCCCAGGTATCTTATTTATACTTTAAGGAAAGGTGTAGAAGAACTAAAATAATCTCTTCAAAACTTAGAATAAAGGGAAAGACTTGGTGGGTGGTGAAGTGAATTTTTAGTCTTCAATAGCTGAATAAAAGATCACTATCCTAAGATGGTAAATCAAGCAATGGACTCATATCCATATTATTAAAATATGGTTAACTGCTAGAAATCTAAAAATGCAAATAGTTAAAAGTGTGAGGTTAGCTGTGAGGTAAGTGAGAATGGCAATCATGCCATGGCTTTTTCAACTGCATTTTATACCATTATGTGTATGTATTGTTTTATAATGAAAATATTGATCAAATTCGACCAAATATGATAGAATTTAGACAATTTTAAAGTAGAAAGTGCCTGTAAGCGATCATAATACTTACACGGCAAAGTTATTTGAGGAGTAAACGGGTTACTGAATTCAGGAATGATTCGCAGATAGTAGCTACACATCCAAAAAATTATGTTGTATGTCGTTTTTTCACAATTTATATGTGTCATCCTAGTTTTTCCATAGAACCTAGTTTTATTTCTTTATTATAATCACATTTATCTCCTCACGGGCCCTAAAGGAAACCATACTGCTTTTGACTCTCATGTCTTTTGTTCACTTTTCTGAAACGATTGACAAGTTGATGTCCCATTTAACTAGAATATTCTTCTTATCATTCAACCACGTGATAATTTTTTGGAGTACGCTTGAGGTGCCAGGCATCATTCTAGGGGCTGGTGATGGAGCCCATTTATATACCAAGGATGTGCTGCCTTTGATGAGCTTACAGACCGTCAAGGAGAAGGCAATTTCAGGACATTGTGGTAACTTCTAGGACAGAGGTAAAGGAAGGTATCTTAGCAACACACAAAAGGGGTTTCCTGATCCAGCCAAGTGGGGTCTGAGAAGCATCCCAGAGTAAATGATATTTGAGTTGCTTTTGAACGGCTAGAAATTTGCGGTCAATATGGGGTGAAGAGTTGGGTACAGCTTTCTAGGCAGAAGGAGTAGCAAGTGCAAATCATGGAGGCATCAAACCAAATGGGGTTTGGGGGTAACATTAAGTAGTCTGTAGCCTAATCCAGAAGTTTCATATGAGGGAATGGATGAGGATTAAGCCAGAGATGGCAATGGCTCAATCATGGCAGAGTTTATTCTGGAGCATTATTCTGGAGCCGCTGCTTCCTGGAATAATAACTGGATCTTACAGGCCAGAGTAATCACTCCCTACTCAAGCCTTTCTCTGCCACTTATTCAGGCTTTTATTCAGCTTGTCTTGCACTCATCAAAAATGTCATGCATTGCACTTTTCCTCTGCACGATTATATTCCAGGAGGCATAGACCGTGCTTCATTTGTATCTTCTATCGATGTTAGTATTGTTCTTGGTATACAGTGGCCCTAACTATATAGTTGTTGCATTAAAATGTTTAGGAACATATTTATTAAATACAGTGTGATCGATCTGTGACAGTCTGCTTCTTAGGATGTCAGCTAAACAGATAAACACAGTGTCATCATAGATGTTTTTATTTCTTCCACATGAATTTTGGCACATCTGATTTTAGAATATTTCTCTTTTTTGGGTTGCTGAGATTGAATGAGAAATACAAATGAAATGCTACACTATTTTCTCAATTTACTTCTACACTCAAGACTTTCCCTAAGTTTAAAATGGAAATGCTCTCATCAGAATATGTCTACATATTCAAGAATAACATCACCATAAAATGACTGTTAAAAATAGCTTTTTGTCCCCTTGTCAGTCCAGACTGCCATAGTATTGCGGAATTTTTAGCAAAGTCTAGATCCTCATTTTCAAATGAGAGCTTGATTTTGTCATCTAACTTCTGGGCAATGTATCAGCCAGACACCTCATTAAAGCCCAGCTTTACTAAAATAGAGGAAATAGCAACTCCTAGCATTGCTTCCATAATGTGCACTATCTATAACAAGCCCAACAAATAAAACTTGAATGGCTGTAGAGTAAGGAAATAACTGATTAGTGAGATGCATTATAATGAACTATGAGAAGTTAGAATATACAACCTGAATAATATAAAGCCAGAATGTTTTGTATATAATCACAAGGGAACTCTAGGAAACTATCATACTATTTCCAAATAATGTAAAACATTATTATCATTATTATCCCTATGGGAGAGCAGATAATCAAAGCTATCCCTTTTACTTTTGATTCAATTATCTCTTTTTATGCCATGGTAAATGAAACTATGGTTTATTTTTTTTTGAATTTTTGAATTTTATTTTATTTTTTATACATAAATGAAACTATTGTTTATTTTATAATACAAAATAATCTTCCTCTACGACTGCATCTCTACTATCCAGACCATAGAAGAATATTCTAGTTAAATGGGACATCAACTTGTCAATCATTTCAGAAAAGGGAACAAAGAACATGATGGTCAAAAGCAGTACGGTTTCCTTTAGGGCCTGTGAGGAGATAAATGTGATTATAATAAAGAAATAAAACTAGGTTATATAACAAGTGCTCGGTAAATGTTGGTTGGACCGAATTGAACTCCCAGATCCCCCATCTTTTTCTATGTATTTAAAAAAAGTTGTACTGAAGTATAGTTGACTTACAATGTTGTATTAATTGCTGCTGTACAGCAAAGTGATTCAGTTATACCTATATATTCTTTTTCATATTCTTTTCCATTATGGTTTATCACAGAATATTGAATAGAGTTCCCTGTGCTGTACAGTAGGACCTTGTTGTTTATCCATCCTCTGTATGATAGTTTGCATCTGCTAATCCCAAACTCCCAATCCTCCCCTCCCTCCACCACCTTTGTCTGAGATGAAAGACAAGAAAGCCAGGTCAGAATAAATCCTTTTTTAAATTTTTTAAAAGATTTACCTCCCTGCTTCCCACCTTAACCTTTTCAGAACTGCTTTGGGTCCACATCTATTAACTTTTCCAAGTGCCACATCATCTTCATGCGGTTTCCTAAGTGGAATTATAGCCTATCCCCACTACAGACCTCTTCCTTCTCGATTTTCTCTGAAGAAGTCCTCCAACTAGGCATTCACTGCAGTTATAAATTTGTGGTCACCAACCTTAACCAGACTGTCACTTCTACTGTGTTTCTGTACTCAACTCTGTCCCATTTTCTTTAATCTTCCAGCACTTACCTCTGTGGGACTCACGGCAGAAAATCTAGTCTTCTATTTCTTTGTGTAAACAAATGCTAACAGAAGCAAACTATTTCAACTTCTTGTGAAAACCTCAAATCTCCCTGCCCCTAAACCCACCTGCTCTGCCTTGCCTTTTGTCAAAATGAAAGCAAAGTCCCTCCTCCAGGCTAAGGCCAGTCTTCCCTCTGGTACACTGATGCCTCCTCAGAACTGTCATTCGTTTGATTATCTTCTTTCTTTTTGGTACCTTTAACCTCTCCTTCTCTACCAACTTGTACATAAGTATGTTTGCAATATGCTCCAGACTTCCTTGTTTAAAACAAACACACTTATCCAACTTTCACTCCTAGATACTACGCTCTCTGGGCTCCCCTTCACAACCAAATCTTTTTTTTTTTTTTTTTTTTTAATTACTTAATTTATTTATTTATTTTTGGCCGTGTTGGGTCTTCGTTTCTGTGCGAGGGCTTTCTCTGGTTGCGGCAAGCAGGGGCCGATCTTCATCGCGGTGCGCGGGCCTCTCACTGTCGCGGCCTCTCTTGTTGCGGGGCACAGGCTCCAGACGCGCAGGCTCAGTAGTTGTGGCTCACGGGCCTAGTCGCTCCGCGAGCATGTGGGATCTTCCCAGACCAGGGCTCGAACACGTGTGCCCTGCATTGGCAGGCAGATCCTTAACCACTGCGCCACCAGGGAAGCCCCCAAATCTTTTTGAAAGAGTTTCCTACGCTGGCTATTTTCAATTATGTAACCCTTGCTTATGCCTCAACCCATGGCAAACTAGCTTACCCTACCCTATGCAGAGACCGCTTTACATCACCAGTAAGAGCCTTATCACATTATTTAATCAGGCTCTTCAGCTCCCTCTAGCTTTAACCCTCATAAACAACATCTTACCCTTTGACGCTGTGCAGAAAAGAGTTAACAAAACAGGTCTGACTGCTTATCCTTAGGAAGGCCTGTTTGCAAGGTTGGCCCTTGGGAAACATCTGGGGAGCTTGGATTTCAGGAGGGTTCCTACCACTCCCAGAACTAATATGAGTGGCTCCCTATACCTAAGCTGTCTGTACAGACAACAGGATTTACGCTGAACACCTGCTTTCCTTCAGGGACTCTGGCATTTTGATATGTACCATGCAGAGGGTGCCTACCTGACCAGCCGCTAATACAACCTCTGGCCGTGGAGTCTCTAATGAGCTACCCTGGTTGACTGCATTTCACTAATGTTGTCACAGCTTCTGGGGGAATTAGGCATGTCCTGTGTGACTGCTCCCAGGAGAGAACACTGGGAAGCTTGTGCCTAGTTTCCTCTGAATTTCATTCACGTGCCTTTTCCCTTTGCTGATTTTGTTTCGTGTCCTTTCACTGTAATAAGTCATGGTCATGAGTACAGCTATATGCTGAGTCCTGTGAGTCCTTCTAGAGAATTATTAAACCTGGGGATGGTCTTGGGGACTCCAACACAGATACATACCGCGATGAAGAGTGGCCCCCGCTTGCCGCAACTAGAGAAAGCCCTCGCACGGAAACGAAGACCCAACACAGCCATAAATAAATAAATAAATAAACATAGAACAAAACCTGTAAAAAAAAAAAAAAAAAAAAAAAAACCTCTCTCCACCTCTGGAAACACACTTCTCTGCTTTTATTCCTGCCTCTCTGTCTCTTTCTTAATTCACTTTTTAGATGCCCCTTTCTCTCCCAATCCATTAAATGTTACTGTGCAGTGGGCTTTCTCTTTTGGTGATACTTCATTCACTACAGCACCATCAGTGACAGTTTTTAGGCCAATGATTCCCAAATTTGTATCTTCTCTCCAAGTCTCTCTTCTGAGTTCCAGTCTTTATATCTAACTGTCAAACATCTCCACTTTAGTGGCTCACAGATTTCTCAAATACAACGATTCCAACACTGTACACTTGCTTTCCTCTTCCAAGTCTTTCCTCTCCTTGGCTTTCCCACCTTAGCAGTGGCATCACCTCCCACATCCAAACCATTTACAAGTTCTAATGTTTCTACCTCTAAGCATTTCTTGAGTTCATCTACTTTTCTCGAACACGCTAGCATTAATCGCTCCAAGGCACAGTCGTGCCCCTAGCATACTTGTGTCTTTCCATTTCTGTTCTTGATCTCTAATCTTGTTATGGGCTGAATTGTGTCCCCAAAATTCCTATGTTGGAGTCCCAACCCCCAACGTGACTGTATTTGGACATGAGGACTTTAAGGAGATAATTAAGGTTAAATGAGGTCAGAAAGCTGAGGTCCTAATCCAACAAGACTAGTGTTGTTATAAGAAGGGGAAGCGATACCAAATTTCTCCCTCTCTGCACATGCAGAAGGAAAGAAATGAGAAGACACAGCAAGAAGGTGGCCATCTGCAAGCTAGAAAGAGAGGCCTCACCAGAACCCAAACCTTCTGACATCTTGGTCTTGGACTTCCAGCCTCCAGAACTGTGAGAAAATAAATGTCTGTTGTTTAAGCCCCCCTGTCTGTGGTATCTTGTTATAGCAGCCTGAGCTGTCTATTGGAAATCAATTCCCCATACAGCAATTAGAATAATCTTTAAAAACCTAAAGCATAAAGGTAATATAGCAGGTCATGTTACTTTCTGTTTAAACTTTCAGTAGCTTCTCATTGCTCTTCAAATGAAATCTAAAGCCTTACTGTTGCCTGAAAGTCATCTATGACCTGGTAAACCTTCAACTTCACCTCCAATCACTCTCCCTTCCTTTTACACTCCAACCACAGTGGCTGTCTTTCATTTCCTCATACTTCCCAACATATTTCTCTCCTCTGGCCTTTACATATATTGTTCCTTTGCCTAGAATCTTCTTCATCCCACTCTTCATGTAGCTGCCTTCCTTCTTATCCTTCACTTATTAGCATAAGTTATAATTCCTCAGAGAAATCTCCTACACCACCTTATCTAGGTGGGTTACCTGTTATTAATCTCTACCACTATAAGAAGCTTTGTTTCTTCATTATACTGATAGCTGAATTACATATTTGTTTCTTTACTTATTTATTGTCCATTTCTCAACCTTCTTTGTAAATTTCACAAAGACAGGAAGTGTGTCTCTTCCCTCATACAAAGCTAGTTCCTGCTACAGTGCCTGCCACATAATAGACACTTATATAAGTATTTGTTAAATAAGTGTGTGTATATATATATATATATATATATATATATATATATATATATGCTTGTTTAAGCATATATAGGATAGATGAATGGGTGGAGAGCTATCTTAAATTTCAAACACAAAATCTAAATTCTTTAAAATAATTTATAAGACTCTCCACAACCTGGCTCCTAGTGACTAGTCAATGAGTGTCTGAACAAGAAAGCCTTGGTGTTGGAATTGGACTCTCCTGAGAGGACACTGATCTGATCCATGGATATATTCACTGATCGATATTTTTTGAATAATTGTTTATGCTAGTTACTATGCTAGCTCCATCTCTCCCCACTCTCCCTTTACCTAACTCTTATGTGCAAATCATAGTGAACTCTTTGTATTTCCACCAGGGTCAATGCTCCCTTTCTCTTGCTTACCCTTCACACATACTATTCCTGCTGCCTAACACGCTTTCTACAGCCACTTTCACTTGGATCATCCTATTCATCCCTGTGGTTTTGCCTTTGATAAAAGAAAATTTCACATATTGAGATATAGGGAAGTCATTCTGGCTTATACATGAGTTAACTTGAATTTTATGCTAACTAAAACAGCCTGTTTGTGGCCTATCACGCATACATTGTACATCTGCTTTAATTATTAAAAGGGCACACCAGAAGTAAAGAATGTCCATGTTAAAAATAAAGACGAAATGCCCCTCTTCTTGGGACACCAATGCTGATCCTCCTTCCACGATAAGACTACCTTTCCAGATGCCAAGGCCGTACTGACTTGGTGTATATGTGCTGATCTGGTGGGTTTTTTTTTTTTTTGAAATCTTCAAGGAATGTATCCCTGACTTGTTTGATATTCTTTGTTCTGAAAATATATAAAACTGTGCTGAAAACTGCTTCTCTGGAGCAGTTTCTAAGAGTTATCTGGAAAACAGGCTTCCAGGCTAGTCCTCAGTTTGGCTCAAATAAAACTCTTTTCTATTCTTATTATTGATTGTTTATTAATTATTTTCATCAACAGCTTAAACATCAATTTTGAAAGGAAGGCTCCTAGATTAGTCAGGCCTCCTGCTGTAACTTTCCCCAACCCCTTGAACTTTCCCGTAACTCTCTTCTCACAACGTCATTATTACTTGTCTTAACTGTCTGCCCTCCCCTTAGGCCAACAGCACTATGACATAATGGACTAGGACACACACTTGTGCCCTGCCAGCCTCTAGGAGGTAGCACAGTGACTAGCAAAAACTGCCTGTGGGATTAGCTTGGTGTTCTCTAAGTTAGCAAAGTTCGATTCCAACTCTAGACTTTCTGGATCAACCATCCATCAACTGGTGGTTGTTAATATGAAGACCCTACTTACCAAACTAACTTCAGAACTAACAGGTTATAAAACTCTGCCTTTAAACAACGTGTCACAATGTTTTGTGATGGGGCAGGCTTTGTACCAAGATACTTGACTCTCTACCCTTCATTCAGTCCTTCTTAAGTCAATGGTTCTGAAACGGTGGGTAATCAGTCAAACCCATTTCACCCGCCTTTAATAATCAAAGTCGTTTTTTGGGGTTTTTTTTTTAACATCTTTATTGGAGTATAATTGCTTTACAATGGTGTGTTAGTTTCTGCTTTATAACAAAGTGAATCAGTTATACATATACATATGTTCCCATATCTCTTCCCTCTTGCATATCCCTCCCTGCCACCCTCCCTATCCCACCCCTCTAGGTGGTCACAAAGCACCGAGCTGATCTCCCTGTGCTATGCGGTTGCTTCCCACTAGCTATCTATTTTACATTTGGTAGTGTATATATGTCCACGCCACTCTCTCACTTTGTCACAGCTTACCCTTCAAGGTCGTTTTAATTGTTGCCACAAAAGATTTGCATGCCTTCTGACCACTGGTAGCCTAAACAATAAGACGTTGCCTGAGTTGTTTCCCAGGAACTTGGAGTCAGCTGTGTCTAGTTCAAGCTGAGCTGGTTAAGACTGGATAGGACCAGTGACCCTTTAACTGGGCATGCGCAAGTGTCTGCTTGGTGAGCTTTTGAATGTGCGGAGGCCTGTAGCTTAGTTACACCTGCGCAGAACGGTGATTATCGCACGTTTTTCCAATCACATTTCCCCATGCTCCCCACGCCTCAGACCACCCTGCTCCTTTATTCTTTATCCCATAAATACCCCAATCCCCTTGCCTTTGGGGAGGTAGATCTGAGGCTTGCTCTTTTGTCTCCTCACTTGGCTGCCTTGCAAATAAATCCTCTCTGCTACCAACCTCGGTGTCTCAGCATTTTGGCTTGCTGTGTGTCAGGCAAAACGAACCTGGTTTGGTAACAGTTCTACTTCAGAGGCAGTGATCCTTCAGCAACCAAGAGATTTTGTGAATGCTTAAATGAGCACAAAATGGAATAATCCCCATTTTTCTCCGTGTTTTAATTTCTTGGCTCCTTAAATAGGATTTAAATAAGCCCAGTGCTTCCTGGAGAAAGCAGGCTTCTGCTGGCTCTGGATTTTCACATATGATTGCAGTGTTAAAGAAGACTGGTTGGTACCCTTGTCCAAAGACGGACACTTTACTAGCAAACCAAGCACTGCGTTGGTTCACTGAGGCTGGTTGGTGGAGAACAACATGCAGGAGTATAAGATCAAGAGGCAGAGACCTTGGTTACTGGGAACGTGTGGACTAGTACATCCTGCAAGACATCCACGGATTCACTGGATGCATCGGGTGAGTGGACCAAGTTGTGTGCCTCAGACTATTTCTTGACCTGTGACCTGTCCTCAAATTGTTGATGCTGACACGTCTCATGTTCCATGCCAGCCTTATCTCCCTCTGCTCGTTTCCTCTACCTGTCCCACACGTCCTTCAGGCTCTCTTCTTTGACACAGAACCTTGATTACCCTCTAGCAATGCTGCTTTCTTCATCTCCTAGCTGATTCCACTCTTTTAGTCCCTGTTTTTTATTTTAATTTTTGTACAATTTTAAAGGTTACTTTCCATTTACAGTTATTACACAATATTGTCTATA
The DNA here is from genome assembly GCF_028021215.1 of Eschrichtius robustus. Classification (NCBI taxonomy): domain Eukaryota; kingdom Metazoa; phylum Chordata; class Mammalia; order Artiodactyla; family Eschrichtiidae; genus Eschrichtius; species Eschrichtius robustus. The sequence continues at coordinate 92,398,928 of NC_090828.1, forward strand.
TTTGTTCAGGATGTTTTGAGCCTCTCTCACACCCAATAGTTTGTACCTCCCACGCCTCGACCCCTATATTGCCCCTCTCCCCGACACTGGTAACCACTAGTTCTCTATATCTGTGAGTCTGCTTCTTTTAGGTTATATTCAACAGTTTGTTTTTTTCTTTAGATTCCACATATAAGCGATATCATACAGGATTTATCTTACTCTGTCTGACTTATTTCACTTAGCTTAATGCCCTCCAGGTCCATCCACGTTGCTGCAAATGCAAACTTTAATTCTTTTTATGGCTGAGTAGTATTCCATTGTGTGTGTGTGTGTGTGTCTTTGTGTGTGTGTATATATATATGTATGTATATATATATATATATCACATCTTTTTTTTTAACATCTTTATTGGAGTATAATTGCTTTACAATGTTGTGTTAGTTTCTGCTGTATAACAAAGTGAATCAGCTATATGCATACGTATATCCCCATATCCCCTCCCTCTTGCATCTCCCTCCCACCCTCCGTATCCCACCGCTCTAGGTGGTCACAAAGCACTGAGCTGATCTCCCTGTGCGATGCGGCTGCTTCCCACTAGCTAGCTATTTTACGATTGGTAGTACCACATTTTCTTTATCCATTCATCTGTTGATGGACACTTAGGTTGTTTTCACATCTTGGAAACTGTAAATAATGCTGCTATGAACATTAGGGTGCATGTATCTTTTCAAATTAGTGGTTTTGTTTTTTTCGGGTATATACCCAAGAGTGGAATTGCTGGGTCATATGGTAGTTCTAATTTTAGTTTTTTGAGAAACCTCCATACTTTTTTCCACAGTGGCTGCACCAATTTACATTCCCACCAACAGTGTAGGAGGGTTCCCTTTTCTCCACATCCTCGCTAACATTTGTTATGTGTGTTCTTTTTTTTTAATTAATTAATTTATTTATTTATTTTTGGCTGCATTGGGTCTTTGTTGCTACGCGCCAGCTTTCTCTTGTTGCGGAGAGCGGGGGTTACTCTTCGTTGCGGTGCACGGGCTTCTCATTGAGGTGGCTTCTGTTGCGGAGCACGGGCTCTAGGCACGCAGGCTTCAGTAGTTGTGGCACGTGGGCTCAGTAGTTGTGGTGCCCAGGCTTAGTTGCTCTGCGACATGTGGTATCTTCCCAGACCAGGGCTCGAACCCGTGTCCCCTGCATTAGCAGGTGGATTCTTAACCACTGCGCCACCAGGGACAGCCCATGTGTGTTCTTTTTGATGATAGCCATTGTGACAGACGTGAGGTGATATTTCATTGTGGTTTTGATTTGCATTTCCCTGATGATTAGCTATGTTGAGCATCTTTTCATGTGCCTGTTGACCATCTGCATTTCCCCTTTGGAAAAATGTCCATTCAGTTTTTCTGCCCATTTTTTTAATTGGGTCTTTTTTTTGATGTTGAGTTGTATGAGCTGTTTACATATGTTAGATATGAATGCCTTATCGGTCTTAACATTTGCAAATATTTTCTCCCATTCAGTAGGTTGTCTTTTCATTTTGTCGATGGTTTCCTTTGCTATGCAAAAGCTTTTAAGTTTAATTAGGTCCCATTTGTTTATTTTTGCTTTTATTTCCTTTTGTACTCTGAGTAGAAGATGATTTATCATTTTACCTTATTATATTTTAATACATCAAATATTGCAAGGGAGAACAACACAATCTGAAGCAGCTTAAACAAACTAATAAAATAGAAGGCATTTATTGGCTTAGGAAGCTAGAAAGGATACCAAGATTTGAGGAAGAGCTGGAAGAACCAAGGCCTCACCCCACAGAATAACCCTGGGATTCAAATCCCATTTCTGGTTTTTGTTTTTAACCTTCACTTTGAAAATATCCCTCTAAATGGATGGAAGACACCGTCCAACAGCTCCAGATTCATACCACCAGTTTATTAACTACTGTGCAAGGATGGCTTCATTTTCTCAGCATCTGCATATGCAAAAAAACCCAAAAGCTAAAAGTCAAAAAACAAAAAAGGAATGTCTATCTCTTGGACCAAATACTTGTTCAGTTAGAAGGTATATAAAAATTGGCCAGACTTAGAACATGTGCCCATTCCTATATCCTAAGGAAAGTAGATTAAGGAAGTGTGGTTCTCTGGAGGGAGTGGGAGAGACCTACATTGGGCACATCTGCTGATGTGCTGTAAGAATCCTGTGATAGTAAAGAGCTCATGGACAGACTCAGCCAATAACTAGCTGAGTGGCTTACCTTCCGTGTCTCAGTGTTCTCTTTTTCCATCCCACCCAATAGATTTATTGCATTATGAGTGCAAGGACATAACAAACTATTTGAAAACTTTTTAGGATGCTGTGCTTAATTAGGGGGTTGACATCTTCCAAATTTTGTGTGATAACTTTTAGCTTTTGATGGTCGTCATTTTTTTTTCCTCTTTACCGTGACAAATCCTGGCTTAGATGACTTCTGGGGTCATTTCACATCTGACCAATTTGAGTTTCAAAATAGGACAATTTCTGCTATGTTGTTGTAACAAAGTTGTATCACAGATTCATTAAGCCCCAAGTAGTCCTGGAGGATTGTCACTCTCTGCATGTCCCAGGAGAGGGCTGCAGATGTGTTCACCTGCCTTGGCTCGATAGTCTGCTGCCTGGTGGCTGCCTTGTAAGTTACTCTATCTTAAATCTGAGAGATGCCCTGCATCCTGGAGGCTAGAGCATATCCCCAAATCAGACTAGGGATAGCAGTCATTATTCCACAAAGCAAGTGCACCAAGACACCTACAGATACAAGATGACGCAAACTGAAAGTTCAGGGCCGCATCACTCAGGTGTCAAACCAGACAGCCAAGGAGGTTGAGAGAATATATTTCAGGACATGATCTTCCTGCTCCTGTTCCTCACTTGTTCTGACACAGTGATATCTCGCTTTGAACTCAATCCATTTATCCACATCTGTATCTGAATTTCTTTTTTTTTTTTTAAGGTTGCAAGCAGGAGGTGTAAACATGTTTCATTTGGTAACACAGCTCTTTCAAAGATACAGAGATAAGAAGGGCAGCAAAGAACTTCAGTGCTTCATCCAGATAATTTTTCAGGCTTCCAGTATTTCTAAGACTGGGAGGTAGGCAGGTCCTATGGAAAACTACAGAAATGTCGCAGAATTCTTCAGGGATCACACCATAGGCATATGTATTGCTTCGTCTTTGCACCTATGATTTTACTTCCACAAGAGTGGAACTGATAGGCTCTTTGGCTACCATACAAAAGAGCAACCCTACTAGGTAGAATTTTGCCCCAATATGTTTTAGAGGCTGCCTTTCCTTCAAGCGCTAATCCATGACCTAATGAGTTAAGACTAAGAGAAAATGTTTGCGATTATACAATACATGAACCACAGTTATTCCTGCAAGTTCTTTTCTGCAAAAGTAGTTGGGCTTCTGGCAGGAACATGAGGCTTCGTTGTCTGGTGAACATCCTTTCCCTAATCTAGAAATTCAGACCTAATTTCCAAAGGGAATAGACTCAAGAATTTATGCATGAAATTCACTCCTTCTTTCACTCACTGAATGAATATCACTTAAACATTGCAGGTGCTGTTACACTCTGGAAATTGAAAGATAAATAAACCAATGTCCTTAGATCTGGAGGAGCTTACAATCAAGTGAAAGAGACAGATATGTCAATTGTCATTGTGATTTAATATGCTATGTTCTGTGAAAGATATACAAATAGAATGTTGTGGAAACACAGAAAGATGAGTTGAAAACCCTGGAGTCACTTCTAGAGTGACTAGAATACTCCAGTTGTCCGTCTCCTGGAAGATTGCAAGAAGAGGAAGTGAAGGACTATTTAGAACTGTTGGCTCCAAACTAAATCTTGAAATAAAGGTAATATTTTCTGCAGTTGAGTCCAACAATGATATATCCTGATATATAATGACAAGGATGACTATCTATCAGCCATCTATCTCTCCACACATAAGCTGAGAAACCTGAGACAAAGAAGGCTCTTTTCAAAATTACCCAAGGACAGCAAGCATGTCTCAGGGTTTCTTCCACCAGATGCAGAATTGGAGACAAGTATTTGAAAATAAGCCACTTATTTGGGAGGTTCCAGGGAGCAGCAGTGGGACAGAGGAACTAAGACAAGGACAGGAGGGAGGCCAGTAATAGATACACATCAAGCCAATTACCATTATAGTCATCAAGGGCCCAATCCCTCTGAGAAGCTCTAAAAAATCACTTTAGAATATACCTCAGAGTTACCCTCCAAGGTAAAAAGTGTTTATTCTTCATCTTCCATCTTTCATTGTCTGAGGCTCAATCTCAGAAGCATAAACAACTATACACTCTGGCCCGCCTCTATTTTGAGCCAAGAGAAAGCCCTTATAGAGGAGAGTCCCAGGTGCCTACACTGGGACACCTTAGACATGGACTTGAATGTGACGCCATGGTGTTATAGGTGAAAACCAATAGCATCTTCTATAAGGTGTTAACTGAGATTGTCCCAGGCAAACTGGGACATATGGCCTCCCTACTGTTGGCCTCATATATTAGGAATATGTTTGTCTTTCCCTCCTTGAGCTGAATATGAATCTAGAGTTCAAAACAATTAAATTTGGGGGAGGCAAATCTTCCATTATTAGATTTCCACTAAGATCCTCTCCTGATATCTTGCTCATACAACCCACAACTATATAAAAACTCAGTGGCTTGCATTGCTGTGTTTATTCATTCAATTACGTTTGCTCCATCTATACTTGCTTGTGAAAATTCTGTAATTATCAAGCACACATTTAATTAAGCACCTTTTTAGTCACTTAGCATGAAGTTGTGAAAGTTGAAAATGTGAGAGTCATATGAGACGAATAGCAAAAAGCATAATAGACCCACCGGTTCAGATTGGTGGGATAAAATGAGTGTGTAGAGTATTAAATATTCTGAGCACCTTCCACTTTATTGCTTTGCAAAATGGCTTTTGAATCATCATTAATGTTCTTAGTAATTAATGAACACCAGATGGAATATGAGCGACAGGACCACATCCATCAGGAGGTGTTTTCTCAGAGCTAAATGAGGCAGATCTTGGAAAGTTTTCTCCTCCCTTAGTCTTCTATCAAAAAAGGTCCTTAGATACATTTTTACATACTTTGGAGGAAACCTAAATGCATGCCTTGGCCTCTCTGATACCCAGATATGAGACACTGCACTTTCCTGCCACCCATCTATTTCTAATACAGAATTCTGCAGTCTGACTCCAAATGTCTTCAAGCAATTTTCCTTCTTTCCCACTAGGTAGAAAGAACAGTTTTGAGAAACTACAAATGGGTGAAAAGAGGAATAAAGCAAGCCATATCATTCCATGTGGCTGGATCATGAAAATGAATGAGCCAGTTGTTACTCCATGACTTGGGAAAGCAGGTATACATCCACAGCTAAAGCACATTAGTATTAGTACTTCCAAATAGTCATAGAAACACAAGTTTTGAGGTTCTCTGCGGTCTTGAAGGACAGGGTATCAGGGGCATAATCTAGGGAACTTCAACGTGCAGGGGACTGATTGAAGAGGAGATATTGTGGGATTAGGTAGTAAATCAAGATGCAGTGACTATGCACCATAATACAAGAAGGAGAAGGTGATCTGTTCTTTAGACTTTTCTATAGTTTTTCTTTTATCTGAAACTTGGAGAAGTCTCAGAGAATGGAATAAACTCTTTAGTTCTAAAAATAAAAATTATTAGAGAAGTTTCTGAGGAATCTAGGTGGAAAAGAATCAGAGATGAAGCAAGGGAGGATGAGCTATAATGTAGGGAAGTTCTCCTAAGAAGTGAATAACACGCACATGTATATGGATAGCTTTGTTGATTATACTCCAGGCCCTGAGTTTGCTTCTTATCCAAACCAGTTAGAAAGTTGGAAATAGGTGTTATGTAAGTTGGAAATAGGGGTTAAAAATGAACAAATTCCTACCTTTCGAGAATAATGATATATTGAGCTGTTTGCTTGTTTGACCTTACCATGCTCATTCTCAAATCTGGGCTTCTGGTCATGTAGTCCCCATTAACTGAATTACTGTTACCCATTATCTTTGCCCTTTCATCTATCTAAATGATGGAACTACCTACCTTAAAGGCCCAACAAAAGTCTAACCCTCTCTAGGAAGATTTTCTTTATCCTTTGAGTCCACCCTGATCTCTCCCTCTTCTGAAATATGTTGACACTCATGATCTGTTCCACCCAATTCATGACTAAAATACAGTCTGTTCTATAATGCTTGCTGTTACTTTATGTGAATAGCCTTATATCTCCAACTAGACTGTAGGTTCCTTGAGTCATGACTGTGATTTATACTTCTTCTGTATACCCATAGCACCGAACGTAGAACAACATGGATTCATGGACTGTTTGAGCTGAAATAGATTTAAGTTAAAGTCCTGTATTTAAGGATAAGGCAACTGAGACCCCTAAAAGGAAAAATACTTTTCCAATGTCTTTTAAAGAGTAAGAGTGTCAAAACTTGGGTATAAATTTCTGACCCAAGTCTAATGCTTTTTCTTTTATACCAGATAGCCTCCAACATCTGATATGTATTGGGACAAATTTAATGACTTTAAAGACCTGGAAATGCTTAGGGGCATTCTCCAAAACACAGGGATCGGAACCCACCACTTCTTTTGTGGGGGGAGCATTTTTCAAAGTTGGCAAACTGAAGAGTTTTCACTGAAAGAACATTTAATCCGTTTTGGTTGGAGCAGAGAGCTTTGGCTTTTCTCACCACTGCCTGTGCTTTTTGGTTCTATCTAGTAATCAGCAAGAAGGAGAGTTAATATCATTTAAAGTAAATCATCTACATGACTATGAGAGCTTCTTTCTGTCTTCTCTAGCAGTTAGGAAGTCTGAATTTGGTGACAAGTGACAAGTGGAAAAGGTCTAGCTCGAACTTAAGACTTCATCCAAACCCCGCCTGTCCCTTCCAGCTATAGATCACTCAGCATTTGCCCAGCAGCATATGAACTTTCTTCCAAACAAAAAGGACCAAACATGCAGTAAGAGAAGGAAGGAAAAGGGCAGACAAAAAGCAAAAGTGACAGAAAACACCAGACAGGTCTCTCTCTTGCAGAGATTATACTACCTGACCCCCATCCCAAACCTTACCCACAGACAAGTATGTGGCAGCTGCCAGCCTTCAGACACAGGTGTGAGCTGCCAAAAAATGTACATTAGTTGGGTTTCTGAAAACCTGAAAGCAAAGATTAGCCTGATGGAGTTTTATAGGGACAGTGCACATTGAGCATAAGAATATAAGCTGCTTGAAAGTAGCAACGATGGGGATTTACAGAGCGCTCTGTGAAACTAACAATCAGTATACATTTCCCTTGAATGCTGAGCAAAATAGCTGAGCCTTAATCTTAGGGGAAAATGTTGGCCAAATAATTAGTCCTAGGCTTGAAAACTTGAAGTGCCGCTAATCAACTTCTTGATTTTTAAACTTATTTTGGACTAATATCTTTTTCTCTCTGCTGGGCTAGGAAGCTATCAGAGCTGCCTTAAAATCCTCTCTCACATTTCTTTCTCCTTTCAAATGCGTTCACAAAGTTGGATTTCTCAAATGTGCCAATTTATAAAAATTAATTCACACAGGAGAGAAAACACCAGGTATCTTTTATGTTCTGAATATCTCAGAAAAATAATTGAGGCTATACTTGACAACTAAAGCAAGTTAGAAAACATTTTATGCTTATGCCTCTTTGAAAACCACTCCTTCACCATACCTATGATTTTCTTTCTATTGTACTGAACCACAGTGGTTCCTGGAACCAAAGATAATAAAGGCATGTCCTACATGGTGTTGATTAATTATAAAATAGTTTGTTACTGAAATATATTTGTGTATGGTGTACACAGTTTAGCACTGACTTATAGTACAGTTCACGACAAGTTAAAGCTGATATTTTTTCCAAGCTTCAAATGCTATTATACGTTTATAGCCAAATGTGACGATACTGTCACAGTTCAGGGCCAGGACTAGGGTGAAATTCAGGAGACACTCTCAGAGCTGACACTGTATTTACACGACTCTCTGAGTGAACACCTTCTTATATTTTGCACCCTAGGAGTTTCACTGGCCTCACCTTGGTTCCAGCCCTAGTTGCAAATTGTGTTCTTCACTCTTTGCTAATCAGTGATCTGCCATATTCTCTTGAACTGAGTATTGCAGTGTTGTCTTCCCTGATAGTCTCTCTTCTTATCACCTCTTTGTGTTCTAGTAAAGAATTTAGACCTAAAAGTGTCTGATTAAATGTGTACAAGGGATAGGCATGGATCAAAGGGACAAAAGAGAATATCTCACTAGAAGCTAAAATGCCAACTTCATGGTGACTGAAAGAAATGGAGGAGATCATGGTAAAATTCCAGAAAGTAACTGGGATGGGGGAAGAGTTTGGGAATTATTATTTTTTTGTAGACTTTTTTTTTTAATCTTTGAGATGTGCTGTGCTTTATTAATTGTGTTATTGAAATCCCATTGCACTTTATGTTTTCCTAGGTTGAGTTTTGGAATTATAAGGAGCATTATAAATTTCTCCATCTGGGATTATTTACCAACAGTTATTTCAAGTGTAGCTAGAAGAAACTGTGGGTGGGAACATGTTCTAACATCAGGGGATTTGAGGAGAACAGAAGAAAAATTGCCAGTTTATGGATCTGGCAACCATCTCCTCAGAGACTAACCTATAGAAGCTCAGCATAGCCATGATTCAGCAATCTCTGGAGCTCACCATTTTGTGAGTGTTATTGACCTTGTTCCAGATATTTTCCTAGATATCCATCACAGATTATCTCTAATTTTCACTGCAACCTGTTTTACAGATGATATTACAAAGTATCAGAGTGATTGGAGTAATTGTTTGCACCCATAAAGCTAACAGGTGTCAGAACCTACATTTTAAGCCAACTTCATCAAACTCCAAAGCCTTCAGTATAAACCACTGTTTGTGTTACATGATCGTAAAATGTAAACAAACAAACACTACCATAATTAAAGAAGCCAGAATGATGTTATAATCCATTAGAATATATTGTGATTAGCCTTATGACTTGGGAAATATTTAAGCATCTCACCCTAAAACTGTTGCTGACACTTCGGCCTCTGTTCGCTGGTGCTGAATAGAAACGCGGAGGCAGGGTTTTGGGTGAAGTAGAAAAGAATAGCTTTATTGCTTTGCCAGGCAAAGGGGGCCACAGCGGGCTAATGCCCTCAGAACTGTGTGTCCACCCTGGAGGGGGTAGTGAGGAGACTTAAGAGTGTTCAAGGAGCAGGGCCTGATCAGCTCGTGGACATTCTTCTGATTGGTCGGTGGTGAGGTAATTGGGAGTCAGCGTCATCAACCTTCTGCTTCCAGCCGGTCTGGGGCCTGTGTGCTTGTGGGCCGCATACAGTTAACTTCTCCCACCTGCTGGGGGTTTCGGTATCTGCAAAACAGCTCAAAGGTCGTGGCTCAGAATATTATCTATAGCCCTTGAGGAGGAACTAAAGGTCCTTGGCTTTGTTTAATGGCTAAAGTATTATTATTTTGTCTTGCTTGACTGTTTTCCTTTCTTTCTGCATTTTCTCATTTATCTGATTATATTTATTCTTTGACTAAAGTGTTTCTACAGACAGAAGGCAGGCAGAGGACATGGGTGGAGATCTATTCTGGAAGGCCTCATAGGTCCTGCTTGGTTACAAAACCAGATCACTAGACTCTCTTTATTGGATGTATTCTCACTGGGTTTCCCAGTAGAAACACTCAACTACACTGGAACACAGACTCAAACAGAAACATGTTTTTCTCATCTCAGTATGCAGAATTAAAGATCATCTTGCTTCCTCAGTGCTTTCTGGGTTAGTATAACCTTGCAAATAATCAGCTATATAAACTTTTAGCAAAGCAAATATCTCAGCCAACTGGTAATCACAGCAATGTTGCATGGGTTCAAGAAGATTAAAGTTCCTCATAGTTTAGCATTATGAGCCTTATTTATCAATAGGAAAATTTTCATTTGCACTTGCTTTTCACGTATTTGAAGAGGAGCCGCTATATCTAGTGTTTACAGAAAGTGAAAAAAATAACGCTCTCCTTTACGAAGAACACATGTGCCTGACCCCACAGTTATTAAGATATATTTTTCTAAGTTGTTCCTTTCTGATTTGGAGGATACATTTGAATTACCCCATCTATTCTCATACATGTATCACTATTTGTGTTAGAACAGGAAGTGTGTATGGGGGGAGGGTGGCAATCTGTTAAACATCTTACATGTGACCTCCTGTTCAGCTCTTTACCTTGGTTTTCATTTCACAGTCACAAAATTTGATGATGCTCTATATTTTTCAGAACTTACAAGTGACAGAAATACAACTCAACATGGCTTAAGCAAAAAAAATGGTTTATAAAACAGGCTTATATAACCGCAAATTCAGGGGCAGCCTGCCTGCAGTCACAAGTGAATCCAGGGGCTCATATAATATCATCAAAATGCATTAATACTCTCCAACTCTGAAGTCTAAGCAGTGTCATCTTGGCTCACTTGTCCAGCAATCTCAAATCATATTAGCAAAACGGCTGCCAGCAGCTTCTGGCTCTTATCTGTATCTCATCAGCCCCAAGAGAAACCAAATTCATCTTTCGGAGTTACTTCATTGTGTCCCAGGATTGAGTCCAGCTGGACCTCTTTGGGTCACATGACCAACTTTGAGCAAGAAACAGTGACAAGGAGACTTTAGTGCCTGATTAGCCAGACCTGTGTTCTATTGCCTGTTTAGTGCTGAGGCAAGAAACTCTCTACCAGAAACACGTGGGCTTACTTTGAGGGTTGGGTAGTTTCCCAGGGAAAATCAGGAATTCTCAGAGAATAGGGGGATGGGCGAAGCATAGGGTTGCTGGATAAAATGACAGGATTCTCATTTAAATTTGAATTTCAGACAAACAACGAATGTTTTTAGTATAGGTATGTCCCAAATGTTGCATAAGTTTTAGTATAAATAAGTCCCATGCCATATTTGAGACATTCTTACACTTAAGAAATCATTCATGTTTCCTTGAAATTCAAATTTAAATGGATGTCCTCTACTTTTATTTGCTAAGTCTGGCAACCCTAAATAAGCAGAAACAGCAGAGGTCCACTACAGAGATCCCATTATTTACATTTTTCACATGAAAATATTTTAGCCCAGAGAAATTTCATAACAAGCCCCCAAATCATACACATATCACAGATCTTGACAGGATATTATCTCATGGCTACCTGGTTATAAAGCCCCTGTTTATTCTACTCCCAACCTTATTCATCCCAAACCCCTTAAAATAAGAGGCACCAGGCATTCCCTGGAACTAAGGAACTAATCTTGGCATTCAGCTTAGTAGTGCTTACCTGGGGTTCATTGAGATTAGCTCCTGACTCATCAACACTAACTTCAGGAGGATCAGCAAACATTTGCAGCTTCACTTTTTCCTAAGAATTCAAATTAGCCAATATTGTATAAAACGTGCCTTTTCCCACTGGGTCCCTTGAAGAGAAAGACAATCTGGGAAGGAACACAGAGATTATACAGAAACTGACCTCCATCACACACAGCTTACTGATAAAGCAATGAAAAAGGTGTTTTTGTAGTGTTGGAGCCAGAGGGTTCCTCGTGACAAGAAGAGCTGACAACTTGGATTTTACAGACGATCAGGAAGGTAAAAACCTAATAGAGGGCTTAAAAAGAAGAAAAATCTTGTTTCATTGGCTTTAAGTACATAAAGTAAACACCTAATTTTAGACTTAGTTTTATCACACCAGTGTTACCTGCTTTGCTGTCATTTCAGGAAGAAAAATGCAACTGGTTCCATTTTGTTTCCTGATACAGTAGATCCATAGTTTTCTTTAATCACCTCACACAAATTGTATATTAAGGTTAAATGAACCTTTATTTTAACTACCGATCTTCTCACTGTGCTTACAAACGTCCCTCTGAAGACAAAGTACAAAGAATTGAGAACGTAGACAGGGAAAGAGCCAAGAGAATGCCTGCTTAAATGGATTTATTACCTCGTTCGGATGAAGATTAGCCCCTGTCACTTACGGACACTCCGTCTAGATGAAACCAAAACAAGATGTCACTTCAGACAAAATAGTAAGATGTAGTAATGAAATCAATAATTGGATTCAGTTAAGGAATAATAATTGGAGTCAGTTAATGATACTGAACAGGTCATCCTGTTCAGTCCATCCATGTTTCAAGAATTGAGATAGGCTGGTACCTGGAACCCTTTCCCAGAGTGCTTGCACTTGCACCTGGACAGATGTCTCCTCCAGCAACAGAATACAAAGAAACTAGAAGGGACTAAAAGTAACTACACAAATATTATAACTACAGGCATGGGCGGGGGGATGGGGGAGCAATTATGAACAACAAGATACAAAAAGGCACAAACTAACTGCCACTTCTGAAGTGCTGGGAGCAAAAGCAGGGTACTCTGCACACATAGTACCACCAAGGAGGTGGGCAGACCACCTAAGCCACTCTCCAGCCCGACCCACCAGCCCGCCTACCCTCACCCCATTTAAGGATGAGGGCACCAGTTTCTTGTTTTTGCTCCCTCCTGCTGCCGCACAAGCCCCAATAAAGCCTTGCCTGAATTCCTCCTGTGGTCTCCTATCGATTTCTATTGATTAAAGAGTCCAAGGACCCTAGTTGGTAACAGAACGATCCAGCACCACCAAGTTGACATAATCAGGAAGAAAACAATCATAACCATGACAGCAACAGCACTTTCAATGATGTAGGCTCTAAATACTTGTATTAGCTTATTTAACATTTGCAACAATTACATGAGGTAGGTTTTATTTTCACATTTTACAGATCAGGAGCCTGGGGTTGCAGGATCTGTAATGAAACTTGCTCAGTGGCAGAGCTGGGGTTTCAACACAAATCTATTCAGTTTCAAAATCCATGCCATTTACCACTGCACCATATTGCGTCTCTGGGTTGCAAAATAAGTATGAAAGCAAGGTCAGAAAAGCTTTAAAAAATCTTTTAACAATGTTCGAAGGCATCTTTTTTCACACACTGGCTACTCATCAAAATCATGTAAGTAGATGACCTCTTAAGATTCTTTTCAGGAAAATAATCACCTTGGGCCTGATATGCTCTCAGGGAATCTGTCATAACTGTGGGACGCAGAGCTTTTCCCTGTGCTCTGATGCTCAGGGCTCTCATCTCAGGGCCTGACCTAGCACTTCCTTCCCTGTTTGGCACCTGAAGGTCCCAGCAGAATTCCCCCGCCCGGAATGGGCACTGCAGCTCTTATTATGTGGAGAATCTTGGGTGGCTCTTGGGTGGCAGAAGGGGATGAGCCCCCCTCATCAAACACCACCTCCTGGGTCCTGTATTCTCAGCCCTGCTGCTCTTCTCTGTACCCCCTTTTATTTCCAGTCCAGGATGATCCACCAACTAGTTAATTTAAAAACTACTCTTCTTCAGGATACAATTAAAGAACCATCCAGACATATATTTTGGAGGTAAAACTCATATAGGGGCTGGTATTCATTTTTCCTGATGCCCCCAAATTCCCAACCTGACCCCCCACCACTTACTCAGCTGTTCAGACCACCAATCCTGATGGATTGGTCAGATGACTAATCACCTATGGCTGTGGGGTTGTTAGGGGTGCGTGTTAGGGTGAACAATAAACCACAGCCATCTGGCTGAGGACTCACAACTTGTTTAACTCTCTGATCAGTTTTGCGCATGGTGTTACCTCTCAGATTAACTGTGCGCTCTTTAACAAGGACAATAAGGAGTGACCTTAAACCCAGGAGAGTGAGTCCCCAATCCCAAGTGATGAGTACGGACAGTTATATAAGGAGAACTGGTATTTTTTTCATACCTCAAGTCATACTTTCACATGTGGATGCCATTTCATGTTTATCCAAAGCCAACCTTAGCAAGGTTGAAGGAAAGAGCCTGTACTGAGAACTGAATCCAGAGACCCTGTTATTATATTGGCTGCCACTAAAAAGGGGGGGATTTGGGGGGAAAAAAGCCTTTTAATCCCTTTAAGACTGATTACAGAATTGTAGAAATTCTCTAGAACTTTGTCCAGATTGCTATGCTTTTATGATTCTATATAATCTAGTAAGAGGAATCTTTTTACCTAGAAGCATCTGAGTACTTGACTCAGTTCAGGCTGCTGTAACAGAATGCTGTGGTGGGATTGGGGGAGACCGTGTCTCTGGTTTGCAGCTGGCTGTGTTCTTGTTAGGACCTCATGGAGGCTGTGCAAAGGGGGTAGGTCTAGTGTCTCTTCTTTTCATAAAGGCATCACTCCCATCATAAAGGCCCCATTCTCATGGCCTAATCTAACCCTAATTATCCCCTAAAATCCTCATTTCCAGATACCTTCACACTGGCATCAGGGCTTCAACATATAAATTTTGGGGGGGGGGGACACACATTTAGTCCATAACAGTACTTTCTGTCTAAACATTATTATCATTATACTCATTAAAAAGTATTTAGGTGTCTGCTAATGTTTCTGTGCCCACAAGAATTCCACAGACAGGGAACCTTCCTGGGTAATTCTTAAATAGTGCTTATTAAGCACTTGCTGTGCTCCAAAAACTGTGCTAATACATGTTCTAATCTTTAACTCTTCAGGGTAAGCATTATTACTCCCTCTTTGCAGGTAGGAAGACTAAAGCTCAGTGAAGTTTGTAACTTACCTAAGGTTCAAAAAAGCTAGTTGGTAGATGCAGTGAGATTTAACTCTAAAGAACTAGATTCTGCTTCTTATCATAGGTATGAACAGAAAATTAGTATCCTTTCTGTATTACTGTGTCGATGAAAGTAATAAACAATCTAAAATAGGAATAGAGAAGATTTTTATTGGAGCCAAACTGAGGACTATAGCCCAGAAACTAGCTTCCCAGATTACTCTGAGAAACTGATCCAGAGAAGCATGGTTTTCAGCACAGTTTTATGTCTTGTCAGAACAAAGAACAACATCAAACGAGTCAGGGATATATTCCTTCAAGGTTTCAAAAAAAACACAACAGGTCAGCACGTACACAGCGAGTCAGTATGGCCTTGGCACCTGGGAAGGGAGTCTTATCATTGAAGGAGGACCAGCATTGGCGTCCCAGGAAGGGAGGCATTTGATCTTTATTTTTAACACGATATTCTTTACTTCTGGTCAGCGTGCCCTTTAATAATAATTAAAGCAGATCTACAATGTTCGATAGACCACAAACAGGCTGTTTTCATTAGCATAAAATTCAAGTTAACTCATGTATAAGCCGGAATGATTTCCCCATACCTCAATATGTGAAAATTTCTTTTATCAACTGCTAAGTGGAGTAAACTGGACAGAAAATGCAAGAGATGAAGCAATATCATGTCCTTCCTCTGACGAAGTATAGCAGAGTCATTAAGGGACTGATAGTGCCGTAGCCAGGGTTCAAATTCTGCTTCTGTGTTACTAGCTTTGTGACCTTGAGTGTTACCACGTGTTTCTGATGTTCTAACATCTGAGACCCCTGGAGAGGCTTAAGCCTCTCCCAGGCTTAGCCTATTTCTGAGATCCCTGGAGAGGCTTAAGCCTCTCCCAGGCTTAGCCTATTTCTAGAAATATTAAAGGACTCACCTGGAAGTTCACCTTTTCGCTGCAAACCGACCAATCCAGAGCCTGTATCCTCAACAGCCTCCATTATGGGACTCCTACACACCGGGCCACTCTCCGCCTGCCTTAATCACCCCTACCAGACAGCTAGGGGCGGCCCTTACACCCTAGAGCCAGCTGAAATTGTTTAAACTAGCCAATCCTAAGCCTGTTTACCCTGCCTCGCCCATTCCTTGTCCCGGAAGGAGAATAAAGGCTCTGCGCATGTCTTCCTCCTGCTCTTTCTGCCTCCTGACCGAGCCTGGTGCTTCTCTGTGTGGCCTTCCGTGGCGTGGAATCATCAGCGTGGTGTGGCATCTCCTCCTCTCGGTAACTGTAACAAGCTCTTTATTTTTAATTACAGTCGTTTCCTGATCTGTTGGCTTTTCCATACCTGAAAGTTAATGAAATCTACGTGTTGAAACACCTTGGGAAATTCGTTTAGCCTCTTTGAGCCTCAATTGTTTTCTTTTTCTATGAAATTGTTGCTCACAGGTTTCTATATGAAAATGTGCCTGAAAGGCTCAGTACAGAGCCAGGCTTGTGGGAAGAATTCAACTGGTAGTATTGATATTATCCTTAATCAGATTATTAGTATCGTTACACGCATAGTACGCCTCTGGCAAGCATGGGCCAAATCTGGTTCACCTCTGCATGCATCTCTAGTAGCTGACAGAGAGAAGACACTCAAAACAAGTTTGTTGAATTTTAAGTAAGTTAAGGCGTTTATTCTTCTCAGAGGTCCCTGTGACTGAAATGAAAGACCTAATTAAGCAACCTGCCTTTACGAGCAAAGTGCTGTGAATTAGCAGCACCTCTGCAGGATAGCTGAGCAAAACCATTCGTTCTTGGGTATATGTATTTTCATTTATTTTCTAGGTAACACATGAACATAGCCAAACACACAAAAACAATAAAGTGACAGGACAATGCTTCCACGTACACTTTTCTCAATCCTGCACTCCACAGTCTTAAGAGTTTGGAATTTGGGATATATCCTTTGAGGAAAAGAATTTTTAAAAATGCAATAAATAATAAATGTTCTTCCCTCAGAACATGGTGTCTGCCGGGGACGAATGATTGCCACATTAAGTGGAAACAGCATGCATCCTTTATTAACAGGGCTCTTCTAAAATTGCTGCATGTTCCTTGTTTTATTCTGATTGTGTATTCCAGAGGCATAGCATAGCAGGGAGTCCCGGTAAGTGAAGCGGAGCCACTCTCAGGAAGGCTTTGGACTCAAATGACAATTAGTGAGGAATGAGATGGTCTGAATTTCTGTCCTATATGTGCAGGCTCTGATCTGCCTCCAACATGGATTTCTTTGCTGTGCTGGGGAAACGTTACCCAGTGCGCCAAGCAGGAAGTGTTAAGAGCAGATACTGTGTGTCTGGGCAATCATTTCTTGGAACCTAAAATTCTCTATAATAATTTCAGAACTTACGGTGGCTATGGGAGAACAGGATATGAGAGAGAAAAAATGTGATGCTGTTGGACACTCCTAAATACCATCAGCTCTGATGCTGACCGACACGGTGAGTAAGCGGTAATGGCTACAGGATTGCTCAGGGATCCCCTTCTCTCCTTAATCTTGCCTCTCAGGTTGCCCTCTCTGTGGGCTGATGCGGATTGGTTTAAAAAGGAACATAAGTTCTCTTTTTCCAGGTCATAGAGTCTCCCTTCTTTTCTTGCTGGTTTGTCTTTTCACTTGTGTTGCGACATTTAGCCCTTATTTCAATATATATTAGGGCAATAGACAAGTTTGGACCCATATCAAGAACACATACCTTCTTGAGAATTTATGATTTTTTTTTTTTTTTTTTTTTTAGAATTTATGATTTTTTAAAGTACTTTTAAACACTGATTTTACATGGCCGAAATTGCTTCTGTTTTTTTTCAACAATGGCTAACTATTAGGGTTGGCCTGAAAAAATAATCTCTAAATAATATTTAAATCATTACTTACTGTGTGCTAGACACTGTGCCAAGTTTATTGCATTTATTACCTCTTATCATTACAAAAGTTCTCCAGCTTGTACATACCCATGTTACAAACGAGGAAACTGAGACTCAGGTTCAGGTGGGCAGCAAAAGTCACTCAGGTATAAGTAATGGCTTATAAACCCTACAACTTAGATATTTTTCTATCTGCTCCACTTTGTGCTTCAAATCACTATCATTTTCAGTGAATTCCTAAAGTATGAAAAAAGCATTTATTTGGTTATTTAACATAGACATTCACATTATTTGTGTCCTTGGGTAGATTAAGAAACAAGAAAAAAGGATAGATTTTCTGGTTGATTCAGATATGTCTAATTCCATAGCATTTCTGAGGAAAGCTGATCTTTTCAGTCTTGTCCAGACTCCAAATTGTGTGTCTAACTGGATGCTTTTTCATTTCCTGTGGAAACTTTCTCCTCAATTGTGAGGAGTCCCAGGAACGCACCAGGCCCCCTCCTGATGTCACAGTCCCCAGAGCTGAGCTAGGATGGCAGACCTTACAGGATTTCATGAAGACCTGGGATTAGGTGGGCCTTTTGATGAGGCATTTAATTTGGAGTTTAGCTTTAGCACTCTTTCACACAGCAATTACCGCTGAGTGGTGGATAATGCCTGGGCCCTAGGCCTTTAATCACCGGATGTTTGTTCTGTCTTGCTAGAGTGATTTCTTCGGCTTAGCATAGAAAACAATACAAATTATCAAGCAAAGCTGCTAGAATGCCAGCGAACAAGCACTAAGATATAAGCTATGTCTGAAAAGTTTAATAAAAGTCGCCCACAAAAGGCTCATCCTAGGGATAAACAGTGAAATACAGAGGAAGGAGAGGGCTGAGTTTCTCCCCTCCCCCTGCCCAGGACCCAGGGAACCAAAGGGCAGCCAGCTTTCTGGTTTGTTCCCTCTGTTAGCACCCGCATGAACCAAAGGCCATTGTGGCTGTGATTTCCCACCCCCCCCCCCGCCCCCCCGCCCCAATCTCTTTTTCTTTCCTTTGTTTTTGCTTCTCAAGTGTTCAAGGCTTACAGCAGAGGGGGTTTGCTTGTTTTTTTCCCCCAGCCTTATCATAAGGTGTTAATGCTGAGAAACTGGAAACCTCTCAGGACTCATGCCCCTCTGTGGCTTCAGCTGTTCAGTGGTGACAACCCCAAAAGGCTACATACTGTACAATTCCAACTATATGGCATTCTAGAAAAGGCAAAAATATGGAGACAGTAAAATGATCAGTGGTTGCCAGGGTATGAGGGAAGAGAAGAGTATATAGGTGGAGCACAGAGGATTTTTAGGGCAGTAAAACTACCTGTATGATACTATAATGGTGGACATATGTCATTAAATACGTGTCAATACTCATAGAATATACAACTCCAAGAGAAAACCCTATTGTAAACTATGGATTTGAGTTGATAATGATGGGGCAATGAAAATTCATCAGTTGTAACAAATGTGCCACTCTGGGGTGGAATGGTGATAGCAGGGGAGCTTCGTGTGTGTGGAGAGGGGCACAGGGCAGATGGGGCATATATGAGAACTCCCTGTACTTTCCACTCCATTATGCTGTGAATCTAGAACTGCTCTAAAATATTATTAAAAATACACACAAAGATGAAGTGTTAACAAAAATATAATGAGAATTTTTTTTTTAATCAACATAGTTGGATGTTATTTTCTAGATATCAATCAAGATAGATGAATGATTTATAAATAGATGGATAAGATAAATATAAGTACTTGTATAAAATTATAGAGTACATGCCATTTTAATAACAAGGTATTGACTATTCGGGGTCTTTTGCCTCTCCATATATACTTTAGAACCAGTTTGAGATAGCTATAAAATAACTCGCTGTTAATTTGACTGGGATTGCATTGGATCTATAGCTCAAGCTGGGAAGAACTGACATCTTGACAATATTGAGTCTTCCTATTCATGAACATGGAATAT
This sequence comes from Eschrichtius robustus, assembly GCF_028021215.1. Lineage (NCBI taxonomy): Eukaryota > Metazoa > Chordata > Mammalia > Artiodactyla > Eschrichtiidae > Eschrichtius > Eschrichtius robustus. The sequence goes on from NC_090828.1 coordinate 92,418,533, forward strand.
CTCTCTCTTTTTCAGTTCTTTGATTTTGTTCATTAGAATTTTATAGTTTTCTTCATATAGATCTTGTATGTGTTTTGTTTGATTTATATCTAAGTATTTCATTTTGAGGGGAGGTACTAATGTAAATGGTACTGTGTTTTTAATTTCAAATTCAACTTTTTCATTGCTAGGAAAGCAATTGACTTCTGTACTCAAGCTTTGTATCCTGCAACCTTGGTATAATCACTTATTAGTTCCAGAAGATTTTTGGTCAGTTCTTTCAGGTTTTCTGCCTTAGATGATCATGATATCCATAAATAAAGACAGCTTTATTTCTTCCTTCCTAATCTGTATCTCTTTTATTTCCCTTTCTTGTCTTACTGTATTGACTATGACTTCCAGTATGATATTGAAAAGGAGTGGTGAGTGGGGACATCCTTGTCTTCTTCCTGATCTTAGTGGGAAAACATCTAGTTTCTCACCACTAAATATGATGTTAACTATAGGGTTTTTGAAGATGTTCTTTATCAAATTGAGGAAGTTCCTATCTATTCCAAGTTTGCTAAGAGTTTTTATTATGAATGAGTGGATTTTGTCAAAGGCTTTTTTCTGCATCTGTTGATATGATCATGTAATGTTACTGACTTCCATATATTATATATTTTTTGGAATTGATACTTTTACAGTCAATTTCTCTCTGACTGATTTAATCTTCACCCCACCCCTCCCAAAGATTGACTTTGCTTCTGTTATGAGGTTAGGCTAGGGCAGATTAATTTAATCCAGTCAAGAACTGAGCTGATTTGAAATTGGGTTTCTGTCTTTGAAAACTCCCTATTTCCAGTTTACCTTTATTTCTAGTGTGTGGCCCGCCTATTGTGTGGTCCTTTAAGGTTGGTTACAACTGGAAATCTGAAATACTTAACAAGGCTCTTTCTCCCTAGTGGTTCCTGAGCTCTAAGTTTTGTTGTTCATTCCTGTGAAATAGCCCAAATCCCTGCTCAGATTCTCAGTTTCTCTACCCTCTGCTCACATTCTCAAACTCTGTGCCACAACTTTGAACTAGCAAAGTCTAAAGTGAAAATGTGGCACAAATATGAGTTTCCCCTCTCTGGGATTCCCCTCACTCTATGCTTTTAGCCCTGGACTAACTTTTTGCTTTGTTTTTTTTTTAATCTCCAGTAGTGAATTTAAATATATTTAATAATGTATTCATTTTTTAATTTACTGAAGGAGAATTGGTCTGAATTGTTTGTCCAGCAGTGCCAGAAATGGGATTTTTGTTCTTTGTTTTTGAAAGATATTTTAGCTAGGCAAAATTTTTTTGACTGTCTTTTTTCTCAGAACTTTGAAGTCATTGCTGTTGTCTCTGACATTGAATGATGCTGGGAGAAATCTCAATCTCACCTTGACAATGGATTTGAGTTTTCTGCTTAGGTACCTAGCTTAGGTATCTAAAAATAACTTTTCTGTTCCTGACCTTTTACAGATTGCCTAGTGTATGTCTTTGTAAAAAGCTTTTAGGATACATTTTTCTTAAAAATGAAATAGAAATTTTTTGATATACAAATTTTTGTCTTTAGAAATTAAAGTATTCTTGCATTATATTTTTCCTATTTCTTGTAGTATTCTCTACCAGTTAACATTGTGGTATACTGTTGTCTGTTGACTTTCTTTAACTTATTTTTACTATCTTTGTCTTTTTTATTTTCTGTGTTTATATTATGTTTTACATCTATGTCAGTAATTTGAATAACAAATATTCTGTTACTTTCTAATTTATTTAAATGCATAATGTTTTTGGTTTTCTTTCTCATAATAATGGTTTTTGTACTAGTTCCCTTTTTATGCATCATTTTGTTTTAATATGTTGTCTTTTGAGTTCTTTTTGCGCTAAGATTTTATAATTTGAAACAATGAGACATTTACTTCTAATCTTTGAATTATATTTTCATCTATCATGGACTTGTTTTCTATTATTTGCTTACACAGTGCATTTGTTAAGGTAATGCTAGCTGCCATAACAAAGAAATAAAAAATATCTATAATGTTTCATATGCAATATAAGTTTATCTCTTATATGGGCATTCCTGAGTAGGCAGCTCTGACAGGTTTCTTCCCAAGAACCCAAGCTCTTTCTCTGTTGTGGCTTTACCATTTTCAACACATAATTTTCAGAGTCAACATATTTGTCTGTATCAAGCTGGTAAAATGCAAGCAACCGTATTGTATCTAATGTGGAATTTTTGAATGGGCCAGTTCTTTCTTCCTTCTTCCTTTCACTCTCCCTTCTCTTCCTTTCTTTCTTCCTTCATCCTTTCTTTTCCTTTTATTTTTTCTTTAAGCTAGCCTAGTAGCCAAGTTTGCTTTATTTTCTATTTTGCTCCTTTTTGGGAGTCTGTATCTACACATTCTATTTCTTCTGATAAATTGTGGTTAACTTTTAGACATGCCCCATAGAAGTATATCTTTGCTTTATTATTTTATTTTTATTTTTCATCATGAGCTATAGTGAGAGATGAATACTTTGTATTATTTCCATTTTTCTGCAGCCTGAGGAAATGGCAAAGAAATGGGTAAAACTTATCTGAGGTGCTGTGTATTCTTAGTTGGCATAGCTTTAATCTGTTCTCTCTCCTGAGACTTTCATAATGGAAATAATGAAGTAGTAACATTTATTACTGTGGCTAGGGTGAACTGGTTACACCATTCTGATGGGAATAGACCAGAGAGATTGGTTTTCCAGGCTTCACTGCACTTAATCTAGGTGGGGGAGGGAGGGATGCACTATTTCCTTGGCAACACACCTTTATATAGCCCTCAGGCCTTTCCATCTCTACAAGAAGGTTAGTTCCCTACTTCACTTTTTTCAATTACCTATTATAGAGATTTACAGTCTTCTTTCCAGTATTCTTGCCATTATAATCCAGAATTTCCAAAGTGTTCTCAAGTATGCAAGTTGTTCAGTTCCTCTGGATCCTTAGAAGCTAGAGTAAATATCCATTACCATACAGTCACATAAAGCAAAATAAACATGTCACCTCATGTCCCCTGACTACAAACAGGGCAACAAATAATAGATTCCTGATAGATAAGAAGCCACCTTACTGTAAAAATAAATGTTCTACCTACATCTCTAATAAAGGAAAAGTGATCCCTAAATCTTATTGCCTCTAATTAGGCTTTTGAATTATTTCCTTTTGCCAAAGCCACACAGAAAACTTAAGGCTCCCCTAAAGAAAAGATTGCCTTGGATAAATTGGATCTAGCCTGGCGTTAAGTGAGGGTTTCTACCTCAGAACTCTCCTTTTGGCAACATAAATAATATATTTAAGGATAAGACATTTATACTCAATTTAGATTTATTAATGAAAAAAAAAAAAGAAACAACTTTTATATTCCCAAATAGAGAAACAATTATGTAAACAATTGTAGCTCTCAATCATGGAAGGATTGTGATGCCTAAAAATGCTTAAATAGTTGTAAATGACATAGCAAAAACTGTGATAAAATGTCATACCAAGTTGTCAAGTCTGCAAAGTCAGATACAGTGTCTGCTCTTCACCATTTTATCCCTATGCCTATTACAGTGTCTGGCTGTATAGATGGACTGGAGGAGCAAATAAATGAAAGGTCAGATCTGACTATAGTTGACCCTTGAACACGTGGGGGCTGGGGCGCTGACCCCCACACAGTTAAAAATCTGCATATAACTTAGAGTCAGCCCTCCATATCCAAGGTTCCACCTCTGCAGATTCAACCACCCACAGATCATGTAGCACTACAGTACGTTTTTTTGTTTGTTTGTTTGTTTTTGTTTCTGTTTTGGATTTGCTTTTGTGTATTGTGTTAACTTTTTCTGTGTAACAAATTTCCCCAGAACTTCGAGGTAAAATTTATTATCACACACTTTCTGTGGGTCAGGAACCTGGGCATAGTTTAGCATGTGTCTCTGACTCAAGGTCTCTTAAGGGGTTGCAGACACACTGTCAGCTGGGCTGGAGGTCTTATCTGAAGACTTCACTGGTGAAAGATTCATTTCTAAGCTCACTCATGTTCTTGGTAGGATTCAATTCCTTCCAGGTTGTTGTTGAACTGAGGGCCTCAGTTCCTCACTGGCTATTGGCCAGAGATACCTTTAATTCCTTGACACATGGGCTCCTCCATAGGGTACAGTACATATTTATTGAAAAAAATCCACATATAAGCAGATCCATGTAGTTCAAACCCATGTTCAAGGTCAACTGTACTTTCCTGCAAGAAAAGGCAGATCAAGTGATAGGTGCTCAACGTAATCAATTCCAAGACACCACTTCCAAATAGAGGTACCTATCTAAAGGACACTACCTAAGATACTACACAAATTAACTTTTTTTTCTCCGAATGGAACTTGAAGTTTTTGAGTCTTCTTAATGAATTCAGTCCATTTAAAAATCTCTAAAGAAATATACATCACATTGAAATTCTACCAAGTTCTAAGCAGCCACATTCTTTTTTTCTTAGCTCAGCTCCTAATTACTATAAAATTTTAACAAGTAGTTCACACATTCACAATTCTGTGCTCTGCTCTTCAGATACCCCAAATCCTTTAATCATCTCAACACTGCCAGCTGTGTCAGCACAGAACCAGGGAGGAGTACCATAGCCAATGAGGAGTGGAGTGGCCCAGGGCTTCCTTCTTTCAAGCCTAGAGTAGCAGACAGGATGCAAAGTAAAGCACAGTCACAAAGCTTGGGTGTGTTTTTCAAAGGCCAACTGAATATTTAATGAAAGGGGAAAGTTTTCATTAAGCTGAAGAATCAGAGAAACCAAAAAAGTTTGAGACATTTCTCTTTTAGAAGAGTCAGGAAATAGCAACTTTGAAATCAAAGAATGTTTAGGGTTTTGAATACATGGTCAGGTATTTTTAAAATACCGACTCTGCAAAGTTACCTGTAAGAGTAAAAAGAAGAACAGTATGACAGTTTTCATTTCTCAGCACTTCAAAGTTTATTCATCTGATCATCACAATTTTGTGAATTATTTGACTTATACTCAATGAGCTAATAATTCATAAAAGAGATATGTTGTCCATTCATTTATTTATTCATTCAGCAGATCAGTGTGGAGTTGCTTTCTAAGCACAGGAGAAAAATACACATCCAGACCATGTTGTGCACAGGCAGAGAAATGAACAGATAAGTGAGTGCAGTAAAATTCTGGCTGGCTATCAGGAAAAGACACATAGTTTGATCCCTACCTCATTCTGTGAAGTAAAATAACTCTAAAATATTCGTGTGGCATTGCCCAAAATGCATACAGAAAGACTCAGCTTAAATGTTTATGCCTCACCTTTTGAATGGTGGGAACAGATAAAAATAGTTAAGCAGGAAACATGCTATCGTACGTAAAGACTTCAAGTTCTTCCAGCTTTTCTAGGGGCCAGCCAGCAGAGGGCGAAGAGTGTGATCACCTGTGTTTGCATGCCAGCTCTGCTTCTTTCCACTGGGCGAACTTGGCTGAATTATTCAATTCCACATACCTCATCATCCTGAAATTTGAACAGTAATAGCACTTAGAGGGTTTGTGTGGGAATTACATCAAGTTAAGATACCTAAAGAACTTAGACTGTTGCCTGGCCCATAAAAAATGGTATATAAGTAAAAGTTATTATTACTCGAGATAACATCATTTCATAAATGAAACACACAGTCTGAGCACAATAATGTAAAAACTATATATATTCATATATGTAAGTAAGTGCACATATAAAACCATTTCTGAAGCATATAAATTCAACTGTTAGCAATAATTAACCTTTGAGTGAAGACTAGGAGTGTGAGGAATTTTTTTGACAATGAGAAGCTTTCCAATTGTCCCAGCAACATGTATTGAAAAGACTTATTTTCCCCACTGAATGTTCATGGCACTCTTGCTGAAAACAAGTTGACCACAGACACATGGGTTTATTTCTGAACTCTTGCTTCTATTCCACTGATCTTTATGTCCTTATGCCAGTATCACACTGTCTTGATTACTCCAGCTTTGTAGTAAGTTTTGAAATGGGGAAGAGTGAGTCTTCTGATTTTGTTCTTTTTAAAGATATTTTGGCTACTCTGAATCACTTCCAATTCCATATGAATGTTAAAATCAGCTTGACAGTTTCTTCAAGAAATCATCTAAGATTCTAATAGGGATTACCTTGAATTTCTAGATCAATTTGAGGAATATTGTCATCTTAATAATATTAAGTGTTCCAATCCATGAACATGAGATGTTTTTTCCTTTTTATTTAGATCTTTAATTTCTATCAACATTATTTTGTATATATTGTGAGTATATATTGTGCACTTCTTTTGTTAAACGTATACCTGAGTATTCTTTGTAATGCTATTGTAAATGGAATTGTTTTATTTGATTGTTCATTGCAGGTATATAAAAATCCAATTGCTTTTTTGTATATTGATCTTGTATCCTGCAATCTAGTCAAACTCACTTATTAGTTCTAATAGTTTTCAAGTGGATTCCTTAAGAATTTCTGTGTATATAGTCATGTCATCTACAAGTAGATACAACTTTACTTCTTCCTTTCCTATTTAGATGCCATTTATTTCGTGCCTAATTTTCCTGGCTCGAACCTCCATCACAATGGAGGCAAGAGTGGACATCCTTGTCTGGTTCCTGGTCTTAGGGGGAAGAAACCAGTCTTTCACCATTTCGTATGATGACAGCTATATATTTTTCATAGATGCAGTGGATCAGGTTGAAGTTCCCTTCTATTCCTACTTTTCTGAATGTTTCTTTAATCATGAAAGGGAGTTGGGTTTTGTCAAATTCTTCTTCTGTATTGATTGAGATGATCATGTGGGTTTTTTTTGTTTCTTTGTTTATGCTTTTTTATTGATAATAGTGCATTAATTTTCAAATGATAAATCAACTTTGCATTTCTGGGACAAATCCCACTTAGTCATGGTGTATAATTCTTTTTATATGTTGCAATTTGGTTTGCTTGTATTTTGTTGAGGATTTTGATGTCCATATTCATGAGAAATTTATTTGTAATATTCTTTATCTGTTTTTGGAATCAGGGTAATATCAACCACATAAGACAAATTGAAGAGTGTTCCTTTCTATATTTTGGTATACTTCATGAAGAATTGGTATTAATTCTTTAAATGTTTGGTAAAATTCAGCCATGAAACCATCTGTTTCTGGGCTTTAATTTGTTGATAATTTTTTGATTACTAGTTGAATCTATTTAATTACTGTAGATTTACTTAGATTGTCTCTTTTTTCTTGCATCAGTTTTAGGAGTTTGTGACTTTTTAGGAAATGTGTTCATTTCATTTTAGTTATTTAAAAATAAGTATACAACTTTTCATAGTATTTAATTTTTTTGTGTTTCTGTAACATCAGTCATAATATTCCCTCTTTCATGTCTAATTCTAGTAATTTGAGTCTTCTGGGGTTTTTTCCTTAGTTAATCTAACTAAAGGTTTGTGAATTCTATTGATCTTTTCAAAGAATCTGCTGTTGGTTTCATCGATTTTTTTTATATTTTGCTATTTTCTACTTCATTAACACCTACTCTAATCTTTAACTTCTTTCAGCTTGGTTTAGGTTTAGATTTCTCTTTTTTTTTTTTTTTTTTTTTTTTTTTGATCAGTTGCTAAAGTGAAGGGTTATGCTATTAGGCTGAGATGTTTCTTATTTTTTAAAATAGAATTTCCCTTAAAGGTTGCTTTAGCTGCATCCCATAAGTGTTGGTATGTTGTGTCTTCACTTTCATTAATCTCAAAGTATCTTCTGACTTCTTTGTATTCCTGTCACCCGCTGGTTGTTTAGGAGTGTGTTTTTAAATTTCCACATATTTTTGATTGATCCAGTTTCCTTTCTGTTATTTCTAAATTATGCATATTTTACCACAAAACCAATAGACAAGATGGGATGAAATACTGAAAATATCCTATTAACTAAAAGACAACAGTAGTCAAATAGTGACATGTTAGACTTACACCCAATCATAGCAATAATTACATTTAATATAAATCAACAAAACACTTCAATTAAAAAGCAGAGATTATCAGATTAGATAAAAAGCAAGATACAACTTTATGATGTTGATATTAGGTACTATAAATATAGATACTGTAGGTATCATTAAATATAAAGACATTAAAAGTAAAGAACAGAAAATATATATTATGCAAATATCAAGCATAATACAGCCAGTATGACTGCATTAATATCAGACAAACTAAACTTCAAGACAAGGGATATAACCATGGAAAAATAAGGCAGTGTTATAATTATAAAAGAGGGAAAATCCTTTATATAAACATGTATGCATTTAATAGAATTTCAAAATATATAAAGCCAAAAAAATAAAAGTTAGAACTACAAAGAAAATAAGCAAGTCCACAAATACCTTTGGATATTTTAACACTTCTTGCTAACTGATAGCAAAATCCAATAAATGATTAAGTGTACAGAAGGTCTGAGTAACACTTGGATTTTTCTAAGGTTAGGTTTCCTGAGAAACAGACTCAGACAGATGTTAGTGCACAAAAATGTGATGAAGACTACTTTTGTAAACAACTTTAAAAAAGTGAAAGAAGCAGAATTGAACAGAGAACTAAACTGCTACAATATAAAATCAAGTATGCTCTTGGTGTAAGGATAGACAAATATTACAGTCAGAAATGACCAATACATATGCAGTTCAATAGGTAGCTGATGATGCCAGGATAACTCAATGAGAAAAGGATGGCCTTGTTGACAAATGTGACTTGAAAAGCTGGTTATCCATATAGAAAAAGATGAGCATAGATAAATATAACATATTTTTATATCTGTCATGACAAAGGACTTTTGTCCAGCATATCAAAACTATTATGAATCAATTTTAAGAAGAAAATAAATTTAAAATGATAAAAATCTTGAACAGGCACTTTTCAAAATATAAGAATGGCTTATAGGCACATATTGTTCAACTTAATAGTTGTCAGGAAAATGCACACTGAAATCATAATGGAAAATGGAATCGAAATCAAAAAGAAATTTAATACATTACTTTTGAATTCTTGAAAAAGAAAATTAAAGATGAAATCTCAAATCAGAAATTGAAGCTAAGACACCATGGATGAAGTCATGGTTTTAAAAAATTGAATTTTTTAAAATATAGAATTAAAATTAAATGATTGTAGAAATTATGGTCATGGTATAGAACATAAATTTTTAAGTTTGATCATGAAAATATCATGCACATATTAGGATCAGATGTGGGAAGAGAACATTAAACACTTTAATTTCATCAGCTTTTGTATAAACGATGTTCTAGCTATTGTAGGTAAATTTTTGCTACAGGTGTCAACTAGATGCTTATAGATATACAAGTAAAATACTTTCTGGTCAAAATTTTCAAAATAATTATTTTTCTATACATATATGAAATAACTGTAAATGTGATGAGGTAGCCCAAGGATGCATTTATGTTGAAGTACCATGCTCAAAATCATCGTCAGGCTCAATGATGAAAGGCGTGCCTTCGAGTCTATAGAGGTTTTTCATGTACCTACATACAAACAAGTTCTGTTAACGAGAGAGCGTTCGTAAGTCCAATTTGTTCGCAGGTCCAACAAAATTAGCCTAGGTACCCAGCTAACACAATCAGCTATATAGTACTGTACTGTAATAGGTTTATAACACTTTTCACAAAAATAATACATAAAAAACAAACAAAAAATAAAGAAAACATTTTAAATCTTACAGTACAGTACCTTAAAGTACAGTAGTACAGTACAACAGCCAGCATACAGGGGCTGGCATCGAGTGAACAGGCAGGAAGAGTTACTGACTGGAGGAGGGAGAGGAGGTTGGAGATGGTAGAGCTGAAGGATCGTCAGCAGTAGGACATGGAGGGCAAGCTGCAATTTCACTCACACCTGACGTTGACAGAAAGCACGTTCACATCTTTGAAAGTGTGGAACTTGAAGGTTCGTATGTAGGGGACTTACTGTATACGAAAAATGAATATTTAAATAAAGTAGTGAAACAAAGGTAGAAAAAAAATCCCCAGAAAGCCGAGGTACCAACAACAAGGTTACAGGAATATATCATGTATTTGAAATAAGCTTGGAACTGGCAGAAACTAAAGAATTTTTGCTAAACTCAGCAACATAAGTATATGTGAATATTCTAAGAGCTTTGCCATCATCAGTATGACTCGGCTTCAAACTCCCAATCTCTATATGCTTCTATTACAAGTTACATATTCCCTGAAGGAAAATGCTAATGGGCCCATCTTGGATCAGGATATTTGGCCGTGGACAGGAAGAGAGGGTGATATTAAGCAGACCTGGGCTAGTAGCACCCTCTCCAGTATTCTCAGAGGAAAGGAAATAGTTTTGAGCTGGGAAGACACACCAAGATATGCATACTACATCAAATGTCCAGTTTTCTTTTATTATTCTCCATCTTTTATTCCCAATTTAGAACATTTGTTATTTCTTTTGTTGAAATTACCTTCTTGCATGTATCTCAGAAAAACCCAGACAGGATTTATCTAGTTCCATGCAAGTCATTTTTCTCCAGTTGTTCTAATGGTGATAAGAGTTTTCTTAAAACATTTATTTGAAGAATCATCTAGATCAATTAAATAATAAACTAAAAATGAGACTTTTCACATTGTTTCTCTATGAGTCTTATATCACTAAATTAAAAATCAGTTCTAGGCTTACATTGAGTAAGCCCAGTTTAGCTATCAAATAATTACTAGGTAGGTCACGTGAAATTAATTTTTTAAAAGTTACGTTATGAGTCAATTAATTTTATCTCAGTTACCTAGATTTGTCCAAAGAAATTCTTGAACCTTAATTATTTGCCACATACTGTCAAATTCAACAATTCTATAGCATTAAATCAAGAAAGTAAACAACTTTAAAGATATACATATTAGGAGTAAAAATATTAATTGCAATTTATCAGTTTCTCATTGTTAATATTCATTGCTGGCTTCATGAGGAAATTAGATTTAATAATCCATATAGTTTTCTCATGCTACCATTTATAAAAATGGTGCAGTAGAAGGATCATTGGCTTTAGGACTAGACAAACTGAATTCAAATCTTAATTCTGCTCTTTTAGCAGGCATATAATTGTCTTCAATTTCCTTAACCACGGTGATCTCATTTGAGTCACATATAATAGAAAAATGATGTATAACGTGATTTGTTATGAAATAAATTGATAATGAAAACATTAAGGCAGAACCTCACACATAGTGGTTGTTTCATAAATGGTTACACTTATAAGTTTTTCTTATAAGATATGAGAAGGAATGAACAGAGAAATGCTGACACATGGCTGAACATAAAGGATAGTGAATGAATCCTTGCTTAAGAAGAGGGGAGGGGAGAGAATGAGAATGAATAGAGAGAATTTTATGATTAATAGTAGGAGACATCAACAAAGGTATGGAATAGACAATCTTAAAAACAGCAAATGGAAAACAAGAGGAAAAGCTAATAGTTTTCTATTTCCAGAAGCTGTATTCTTCTTCAAATATACAGAATCTGTGGTGCTTTACAAATAACAAATGCTCTTTGATAGTTTTATCTACTTTCTGTGGTGATAAATAACCTTTCTTACTGCCCCTATGTCAGATAACTTAGACTAAGTGTCAAATAACTCCCTAAATCTCAGTGACTTCAACAGAAGTTTCATTTTTGCTCAAGTTATATGTTCATTTGGAGTTAAATTTAACTCCTTTTCTTCATTCTGGGACACAGGATGAAGGAACGACCCCCATTTGGGACATTTCCAATCTTATGGCAGAGGAAGAAGGGAACAATGACAGAAGGACATGATAGTTCCAAAAGCTTCTACTCATCAATAATACCCATCACTTCTGCTCACATTTATTGGGCAAAACAAGTTATGGATAAGACCGAAGTTAATAATTTGGGATATTTAGTCTTCCCACAGGAAAAGTAGAGAACATGTTGTGTAGTAATATAATAATCTAAAAAAGGCTCCATCCCTTTCTCCTCTTCCCCCAAAAAATCTTATGGATTAGATAAGTGCTTAAATACTGCTATGGACGTAATTTGATACTTTGCTTTTCGTTAGCAGTAGAATGTAGTATCCCTTCACTGTATGTCAGGTATATCCTAAACAAACAAGAATTCTCTCAAGTGTCTGGTGATGATCTCAAGATATATAAAGGGTTGAACACTGGCCTTTATCATGCTATCAAAATATTATCTTTAGCTGACATGAATTGTTATACTACCAAAATATTTGGAGAACTATTGAAACTCAATTCTAAGGAAAATTTCTGAAGTCTAAAACATGTAAGAGTTAGGAAAAAAAAAAAAAAAAACTTCAGAAGCAAATAGAGAAAACTAGCCTTGTTAGTTCAGCAAGTTCATCGCTGACATCTACTGGATAGAAAATTAAGCAAAAAATTGAGTCAGCTTAGGAGAACTGTTGTTCTGATTGGCATGTATTGCATTAAAAAAATTCTAGAATTGGCTATTAATTTTGGGGGGGGGACCCATCCAATTACACTTGGAAGTCACTCTTTTATGGTATTATGATAGTAGCTATGGCCAAAAAACCCCCCACTATTTCACAGTAATAGTTTATTGAAAAATTTGACCAATCGCTCTGTCAGTATACATTAAGCTTTCCTGTGTGCTAAGCATTGTGATATGCATGGGAGTGATCTCTAACGGCTTCCAGTATTAAGGTTACTCACTGTATTAGAAAGTTGACTAGCTACCTATGTATAATGTTTCACCTGGCCTTATTGTCATGAATTCTGAAGGTTCTGAGATTTTACTCTTCTTGCAGACTAACAAGTTAACCTGCCACAGTCTTATGGATGCTGGTAGATTATAGAGACTCCTAGTTCAGAAAAGGACTGTTTATTACTCATAGTAATAGTGATAGCTAGAGTAGTTCCCTTTTATTTTTTTCTTTTTGCACTGTGAGTCCAAATCCCAATTCCTATGTGGTTACGTGAAGAGGAACAGAAAGCACGTGCACCTGTTTTACAGGAGAGAAACTGTGATTAGAACCCTAATATTTTGTAATAGGAACTAAGCATGCCTGTCCTTTGCTCCAGTGGGAAATGTTACTGTCATTATATTTGAGAGTAAGCACGTTTTCTCTTAGTTCTGGTGGAGGGGGTAACACTGTATCTTCAACGCTGTTCTCTCTGCAAACATCTTTAAAAGGATCAGAATAAATGCCTGTAAATTCCTCCTTTTATAAGACATGCAAAAATAGGAGAGGTCCCTGGAGGATTCTTTCCCAACAGTATCTGCTCCTCATTGGCACTCATCTTGGCTTCTGGTGAATTTCCCCATGAGTACGCCACTGTTTTTCATGCTTATTTATTTATTTATTTTTCGCTATTTATTTATTTATTTATTTTGGCTGTGTGGGGTCTTTGTTTCTGTGCGAGGGCTTTCCCTAGTTGCGGCGAGCGGGGGCACTCTTCATCGCGGTGCGCGGGCCTCTCACTGTCGCGGCCTCTCTTGTTGCGGAGCACAAGCTCCAGTCGCGCAGGCTCAGTAGTTGTGGCTCACGGGCCTAGTTGCTCCGCGGCACGTGGGATCCTCCCAGACCAGGGCTCGAACCTGCATCCCCCACACTGGCAGGTGGACTCTCAACCACTGTGCCACCAGGGAAGCCCCCTTTTCATGCTTATTGATCTGAACAATGTAGGCTGGGACCAAGTCCATTGATTTGCTTTATATGCCTTAGCTATTTACTGTAGTTATAGTTGATTTTACGTTTTTTTGTCTTTTAACCTTCATACTAGCTTTTTAAGTGGTCGATCCACTGTGCTTACCATATATTTGCCTTTAGTAGTAAGATTTTTTTTCTTTCATATATTATTTCTAGCTATGGCCTTTTTTTGCTTAAAGAAGCCCTTTTAATATTTCTTGTAAGGCTGGTTTAGTGGTGATGAACTCCTTTAGGTTTTGCTTGTCCTGGAATTCTCTCTCTCCAATTCTGAATGATAACCTGACCAGGTTGAGTATCCTAGATTGTAGCTTTTTTCCTTTCAGCACTTTAAATGTTATCACACTGAATGAAGGAGGTGGGAGAGTTGGGTGAAATAGGTCAAGAGGATTAGGAGGTACAAACTACCAGTTACAAAATTATAAAATAAGTCACAGGGATGTAATGTACAGCTCTGGGAAAATAGTCAATAATATTATAATAGCTTTGTATGGTGTGTAATATATAAAAATATCACTATGTTGTACATCTGAAACTAATGTAATGTTGTAAGTCACCTATACTTCAATAAAAGAAAAGAAAAAGAATGCATCACCAGGACCCCAACTAGCAGGAGGCAGCCCATCTGCAATATTGACCATTCCCCACAGCTGGACTCAGCCAGCTGAATGAATTCCGTAAATCTTCAGGGTCTATTATAGAAATACAAGTGATTTTCTTAAAAATATGCATTGACTTTTCTACTTGGTCCAAAATCATAATCCAGGTACAGTAAGGGGCATCAGTGATTTCAAGTTTCATCTTGTCCCACAGAGAGGAAGTCTGTGGCAATTCTATCCCATATCACAGCTCTGGCCATTGAGTTGTTGCTTACCTGAATGAATTTTAGAGCTGAGATGGTATTATTGATCATGTCAGCCAAGTTAAGGGCCAATTTCATACAATCTTTCCTAACTGTATATCTCCCATTATAAGAATAACTTCCCACAAGGTGTGTATGAATAATGAGCCATTTATCTCTCAAGAAGTCTCCGGAGTAAGTAAGGGTGACCAAATTTGGGGGAGATTTCCACAGTCATCTGAGGGTTATATGGTCTACTGATAGTGTTTTCTTAAATACTTGAAGGTCTTCTGAGGTCAAGTCATCATGCTTTCAGGAGGAAGTCAAGTTAAAGCCTGACTTAAACACAAGAAGCAAATGGACATGGTACCCTTGGGAATAAAGTGCTATTTACAATTGTTGGTGCCCCCAAAGTAAAACCTCCGTTGGTCAGGGTCACAGGTTAACAGGGCATCCAACATGGTCATTTGTTTAGTCGATAGATCTTAGGATCCCCAGCTCAGTTAAATGAGGACTTGTCTCAATTATATTTGGAGGAACTGCTTGAGAAAAGCCTGTCCCGTTTGTCTGTGCTACCAGTTGGGAGGAATTAACCTCATGGGACTGAGAAAGGGCTTTAAGAATGGAGGTGGGAAAAAGATCCAGATGTGTTGACAGATGTACTAAATGGGAGATATAGGAGATGCTTTTTCCAATAGACTTCTCAGTGAGGTTAAGAAAGATGGTGATCAAATCATGGTCACAGATACCTGGTGGGGGATGGAGGATGGTACCTCAAGTGGTCAGTTCAATTTAAAGCTCTTACAGCATTTTTGGAGGACAAAATCTGGAAATTTTCCTTTGTGAAAAGGCTCTAGAGGTAGTTCTGAAAAACAAAGATTGTTAACATTCCTCCCTTCTGGTGTCTGAGCTGTTTCTCGCTCTGGTGCCAGGATGTTGTTCTCTCTCCACTGCCGCAAAATCAATGTGCCCCATTTCATTATCAGTAACTTCACTTTTTTTTTTTTTTTTTTTTACGATCATCCCCTACTCACAGCTAGACTTCTCATTGAGAAAGGCCATGTATGAGAAAAAAGGGCATTTTTACAAAATTACAGAAACCTATTATGTTCCCCAGTTTGGCCTGGATGGGCCACTGTGGGGGGACTCAGTGAGCAATGTAGTCAACCATTATCCTGATGAAGGACAATGTCAGTCCAACAAGAGAACTCAAGTGGTTGAACCAGAATTAAGCTTATGTCCTTTGTGCCCCCTTTTGGCTGGACTGCAATCCAAAGAGTATACCAACCAAGCTGGCCTGGGCTTTCCCTTAGGGGAAGGTAAAAAGCTTCATGCCCAGGAATGGTAAGGGAGGCATCCTGAATTTTTAAAATAGGTCTGTATAACCTTCTACCCCATTGATTTTGATCATTACCCAAGAAACAGCTGAAAGGAGATGATACCTTTCTGGGGATAGTTGCATTCAGTGTCCAAACTGCCTTACTCTAAGGTAGGTTGGAGCAGGAAGAAATGAGAAAGGTAGAATTAAAAGCTAACAAACAATTTCAGGGAATGATTTCGCAATGCACAATATCAGATATATGTGGATGGAAGGAAACATGGAAATTTCATCAAATATCTTTTTTTTTAAAATTAATTAATTAATTTATTTATGGCTGTGTTGGGTCTTCGTTTCTGTGCGAGGGCTTTCTCTGGTTGCGGCAAGTGGGGACCACTCCTCATCGCGGCGCGCGGGCCTCTCACTATCGCGGCCTTTCTTGTTGCGGAGCATAGGCTCCAGACGCGCAGGCTCAGTAATTGTGGCTCATGGGCCCAGTTGCTCCGCGGCACGTGGGATCCTCCCAGACCAGGGCTCGAACCCGTGTCCCCTGTATTGGCAGGCAGACTCTCAACCACTGCGCCACCAGGGAAGCCCTCATCAAATATCTTGATAATCAACTCATTAAGTGATTTTTTTGTGATAAAAAACACGTATTAGACTGCAAATGATTTGGAAGGCCAAATACCTGACAAGGATTGGTTTCAAAGGACACAACTGTGGCCAGATACAGCTGATCATACAGGAACATCATAACAAAAAGTGTAAATAAAGAGTAGTGAAACACCACTGTCAGCCTTCAGAAGGAGTCAAAGCTTTGATCTAGTCAAGCTATATGAGTGGGTAAGAGCTATGCCTTGTCCAGTGTGGTTTCCCACGCTATAAGACAAATGGGTCAACTTTTGTCATGGGTAACAAATCTGGCAAGTGGTGGTAACAGAAATGGTACATGCGACTTCCCTGGTGGTGCAGTGGTTAAGAATCCACCTGCTAATGCAGGGGTCGTGGGTTCGAGCCCTGGTCCGGGGAGATCGCACATGCTGCGGAGCAACTAAGCCCGTGCGCCACAACTACTGAGCCTGCACTCTAGAGCCTGTGAGGCACAACTACTGAGCCCACATGCCACAACTACTGAAGCCCACGTGCCTAGAGCCCGTGCTCCGCAACAAGAGAAGCCACTGCAATGAGAAGCCCACACACTGCAATGAAGAGTAGCCCCCGCTCGCTGCAACTAGAGAAAGCCCGTGTCCAGCAACAAAGACCCAATGCAGCCAAAAATAAATAAATAAATAAATTTATATATAAAAAAAGTGGTACATAAAAAATGGAGTCCTTGAAATTGTGCCCAGCCTATGATGGTGGCTGTGTTGCCCTATCTGGTATGATGCTGAATTCAGGCAGCAGTGATGGCAATCTGAATAGCACAAGCTCTAGCAGTCAGTCTTATCAAAGAACGGACCTTGACCATGGTCATCTACATGAGTAACCAAGATGGCTCCATTAATAGCCATGATTTGTCTTCACAGTTTGTGGCCCCAAAGAGGGTTTACTTTAGTCTACCAGTATGTAATGTACCAAGTGGTAGACCAAACAGGCCATTGGCAAGAGCCCAATGGCCAGTAAAAAATAAGAAGGTTCACCAAGGCAAGTATGACCCGCCAAAGAGAGCGATCGCATCCATTTTGGTTCTTCATAGCTGGTGCTGAGGTTGAACAGCACCGTTGGGTTTCAGCTTAGGCGTGCCATCACACCAAAGACACACAGCCCAGGCAGCGTATTGAGAGTGCAACTGCACCAGCAGATTTGCTTCAGACAGTGGAGTAAAGGATAAAGATTCCCCCAAAGTGATAGTTGTCAGGTTAATGTAACGCCAAGTTGCTGCCCGGGACAGGCTTACCGATTCCATTTGGCAAGTGAGACTTGATGGGCCCTTTCACAACCTGTTAGCCATTGAGTCTAAACTGACCCATGCCAAGATGGGACTATCAGGCTGGAGAGTCATTAAAGAGTCTAAACTGACCCATGCCAAGATGGGACTATCAGGCTGGAGAGTCATTAAAGCTGCCATAGGGCCAACGTTCAGTATCAACAAGAACCCGATAGCAAGCCAGTAGCTGCTTTTCCTTAAGAATGTTCCTGGTAGCCATGGGAAGAAGTGGCAAGTCCAAAACCCAAAGGAATGCCTGCAGATGGAGGCTGTCTCTCTTTGCAAGGGGATCCAATCGACAGAATCATCAGTTACAGAGATTTGTAGCTTAAAGGGTCATTAGAGAAATCCAAGCAAGATGAATATAATGAAAGCTCTACCCAGGCACAAACATAGCCAACCTGCTGAAATCTAGGGATTAAAAAGAAATTCTTTAAAGAAGAGAAAAAGTGATACATTACATAAAGAATAATAACCATAATAGCCAACTTCTTGTCAGAAAAAGGTCAGCAGAAAATGGAAGGGCATCTTTAAATTGCTGAAAGAAAAAAAAAAATTCTTTATCTAGAAAAACTATCCTTCAAACCAGAGGGCAAAATAAAAACATTTTTAGATTAAAAAAAAAAAAGTAGAGATTTCATCTCAAGCACCTTGTGTTGTAAGAAATGCTAGAAAAAAATCCTTCAGTCTAAAGGAAAATGATACCAGATGATAACTTGAATCTCCAGAAACAAAGATCATGGGAAATGGTAAATACAGAATACTATATATATATCAATTTCTTCTCTTAATTAAAAAAAAACAAAAATTTAACACTGTATATGTTAATATATATGGATATGAATATATGATAGCACAAAAGGCAGGGTGTTAAATGAAAATATTGTTACAAAATTCTTATACTTTACACAAAATAAATATTTTAAGTAGATTGTGACAACTTAATGATTCATACTGTAACCCCTAGAGCAACCACTAAAGAAAGCAATGCAAGGAAGTACAGCAAAAAAGCCAAAAGATGACTCAAAATGGAATACTAAAAGTATATTTGTTTAACCTAAAACTGGAAAGGAAAGAAGGAACAGAGTGGCAAACTGATGATCCAAATAGAAAAATATTAAATGGCAGATTTAACACATGCTTATTAATATATAGGTGGGCATTAGCTCGGTGCTTTGTGACCACCTAGAGGGGTGGGATAGGGAGGGTGGGAGGGAGACGCAAGAGGGAGGAGATATGGGGATATATGTATCCGTATAGCTGATTCACTTTGTTATACAGCAGAAACTAAGACAACATTGTAAAGCAATTATACTCCAATAGAGATGTTAAAAAAATAAAATTTTAAAAAAATGTAAAAGAACTTTAAAAAAAAAGGCAGAAATCAGACTGGATAAAAAGCAAGACGCAACTCTTCTCACAGAGATGCATTTTAAATATAGAGTAATTTGTACTTGATGTTCTCATTGACAATAGTCACACTATCTTAGCTAAACTTAAGTCTACAGTTTGCAAATATATAGGTAAAAAGTGTAGAGATTGAGTCAGACTGGAATTTATTATTGTTATTATCACAAGAGAGCAGTCCTAAGTCCTACAGAGAAAAACACGAAAATCTGAAAGAAGAAGAAAAAACTGGAATGGGTGACAAATTGGATACAAAATGGGATGAAAGTGTGAGAAATGACTTAGGACTTATTCCAGAGGCGTTTTGAAATTAACGTTGAGCAGCGTTTTTTTGCCCAGTGATTTTAGTGGTTAGCATAAAGAGAGTAAATATCGTTTTGTGCATTTGATTTCTTCTCCCTCTTTCCCCCGCTTTTGGCCTCAATTAGTGACAAATATGTTCCAGAATGGGGAGAAGCTACCGTCCAGAGCCTTAAATTGTAAGAAATGGCAGAATTCAAGCAATTCATGAGAGAAGAGAAATTAAGTTTCTACCAATTTTGTTCATAAAGGTGTTTTTTTTTTTTCCTCCTATTCCTCAGTTAAATTTCCCCTTCTAGTACTGTCAAAATGCTCAGCTATCTTTTTCTCCTTACTAATTCTTACATATGATCTTACATGTAATGGAAAAGCTTATCTTCCCCAGGAAGTAAAACTCCAGGTACATAATTTAGTCATAGTACAAAGAATCCATAGCATGTTTGCCATCTCAACTCAATATACAGAGACATGCACGTTATCACATTTTGAGAATCCGAAGTGAATTCCACACGTACAACCCTATTCAACTTCAGTATCTCTACCTTTTGAATAAATGATACCTAAAATCAAATCTGCTTTGGTTTTTCAATGAAGCAAAAATAGGATTCATCCTATAGGATGAATCCTATTTTTGATCCTATTTATGATCCTATTATAGGATTCATCCTATAATCATTCTAGGAACCCGCCTGGAGGGTTGAATTGATTGGAGAGAATGTTGTGTTCATTACCCTTTATATTTGTTATTTTTTGGCCAAGTCTCATGGAGATGTTTTCTGAACAGATTTTTTTTTAATGTCAGTGGTGCCCCTATGTTCAGATTAGTTTTATAAGCTCACAGCAGGATAAAAAATAGACTCATGGGGAGAATATCCCTGAAAAAGAGACATTAATAATCGAAATAAACCCACTGTCCTGAAGAGATAAGATATGAAGAAATGAGTAGAAGGCTGAATGTAGATTGAACAAGAGACATCAGGTACACAAAAGACTATTCTAGGAAGGAAACTACCTAATATTCTCCATTTGAATACAAACAGTGTTGGACACTGATGTAGTGATTTACTAGAGCAAGCATTGCAAGGCTGATAAGAGTTCCTGTATTTTCCAAAAGCACATACCCTAAGTCTTAAAACATATATTGCATTACAAAGTCAGTTGAGAGAGTACCATATAAAGTAATTCTACCGTTTTCTTCCCTTGCCAATCCTGCTGAGATGTCATCAGCTAAAGCAAGGAGACTTTGCATTCAATGGTAAATAGAAAATATTTTGGAATGTAAATCTGTTTCCGGAGTGTTAAAAAGTACAGTCTTGGATAAAATATATATTTTTGGAATAGTTATTGATTTTTTTGTCTTGGGCTATATTATTCTTTTGTGTGGAGTGTACAAGGACAGAATTAAGCCATATTAGGACCGTGTTCTATACACACAACTGCTTACCTGTTCCATCCACTCAGGGCACCAGAGTTTTGACTCTAATTTTATAAGATGGTTTCCATTCAATCCTGTATCAAAACAGGGAGGGCTCTTTAATTTGGTAGTGTATGAGAGGACAAAAAAGGACAGTAAGAACTATATAACATTTCATGTGCCCACATATAATGAACTCTAAAGTAATTCAATGGCTTTTGGTGTTTATTTGCTGTTCTAATTACCAAGGAGCTGATAATAATTTCTAACCATGTAATAAGGGTCTAGTTCTGCTCTTCTCTGTGTTCTCTTTTTGGGTATGCTCAAAAAGAGAAGTCTGCTTCTTTCTTTAGGTTCTAATGCCTTATTTTGTTTTCACTTTTGCCCACGGGACAGCCTTTAGCAGTTGATTTCCATAGAAGCTGTATTTTACTCCCGTGCGTTCTGCTCAAGGCTAGCTTCCAATTTTTCATATTATCAAAAATAGCTGTGGGCTCTTGCAAGCTCCTCCCCTCTCCCTGAAGCCTGTGGCTGTGCTCTCTGTCATCTCTGTCCTCTCTGTGAGGTCAGTATTATCCTGGGTGCTGTTGAGATGGGAGGGGCATTTAAAAACCTCTTCAGTGGAGAAAGTCATTTTCTGCCCAGAGACTTTATAGAAAAGTCACTGCACTCTAGTTTAAGCCAATGTAATATGATGTTTCAAAATTGTGAGACTCTCTTTTGGTTGATACTGGGAAGTCTCCAGTACCTTGGAGGTGGTTGAGAGCTATAGGTATTTCCCTTACAGACTCACTATGAGGTAGTAGGTTACAGTGAAAACAGATTCTGTTATGCATATCAGGATTTGTTAGCAAGTGTGCACAAAAATAATCATGGAACATGTTCGGTAATATTGATGTGGTCCCAGGTCTCTGTCCATTTCACTGTTCCAACATCACCGTATGTGATGACTAAAGGCAGATGTGACATCACTCTAGAGGCAGCACTGACTTAATGTTATAGTTGGGGCAGATGTCAAATTCTCTGATAGGTGATTATGATGGTTAATTTTGTATGTCAATTTGACTGGGCCATGGGGTGCCCAGATATTTGGTCAAACATTATTCTGAGTGTCTCTGTGAGGGTGTTTTTGCATGTGTTTAACACTTAAGTCAATAGACTGAGTAAAGCAGGTTGCTCTCCCTAATATGGGTTGGCCTTGACCAATCAGTTGAAGGCCTGATAGAACAAAACAGCTGAAGTTCCCCCAAATAAGAGGGGAATTCCTTCTGCCTAAATGCCTCTGAGCTGAGACATGAGTTTTATCTTGACTTCGGACTCAGACTGAAACATAGCTCTTCCTGGGTCTCAGACCTGCCTGCCTTCAAACTGGAGCTTTCACCATCAGCTCTCCTACGTCCAGCTTGCCTCCTGCAAATCTTGGATCTTGTCAATCTCTGTAATTGCTTTAGCCTGTTCCTCATAACAACATAATCTCCTATTGGTTCTGTCTCTCTGGAGAATGCTAATATAGTGATAAAATACAGGTCTCATTACAGAATCCTAAACCTAACACAACATTCTGTAGGACTGGGTTTGCTGTCTCTTACCCTCTGTTCTTACAAAGGTGCTGGAGTGGGCCCTGCTGCCATGAGCAATAACTCTCCTCCACACTCATATTAAATGCCACTCAGTTCACTGATGAAAACACATTGTATCACCCAGTATGTTAACTTTGAAGGGCCCTGATGGTGATTGGAGATAAAGACAGCTAAAGCCTCTGGACAGGAGAATACAGAGTTATAGGCTGGTGTATTCCCAGTCAAGGCACTTTAAATATTCACTCAGTGCCCCTAAGTTATAGATTAAAAGTAACACACACACATATATTGTCTGTACTGAGGTATTTTAAAAGTAAGTACAGACAATATAACAAAACAGGCTCCCTATTGCCGGTACATGGGCAGCAGAACCCTTTCTACATAAGCTAGTAATTTCCTCTCAGCAGCGTAACTTGAGCCCTTCCTGTTTTATTCTACATCCTATATTATGGGGCTTTGTGAGAAATATAGCATTTCATATTTTGTACAAGACCAAATCTTCAGATTCAGGCTCTCGTATCAGCTTTTAAGAGCATTTAGAGACAGGTGTCTTAATGTGACACATTCTCACAGGCTTGTATTCAGAATCTTAGTGCACAGGGTTTTCTGAAGATAGGCCATTTCATTGCCCAAGTATAAATGCATCTTGCAGCGTTTCGTGGAAGCAAATTGCATGGCTTCTGGGTTCTTTTGAATACGTGAATTCACAGACACAAAACAGATATTCACTCCATATTATCCCAGCCTCTCAGTTGGATAGCTCTTTCTTTAAAATGATTCCAGTTCCTACACACTTCCCTTCATATTCATATTCATTTCCTTGGAGTAAGAAAATAATATATACTTCTCTGTCTTTTTACAATGTTTTAAAAAAAGAATACCTTAGGACATGGGGCTGGTGCTCACTGCCCCCCGGTGAAACCCTGGCATATAGATGGATGATCTGGGGACTAAAACGTCTTCTCTTTTTTTCTTTTTTAAAGGCATTCCTTTATTTTTTATTATTTATTAATTTATTTATTTATTTTTGGCTGTGTTGGGTCTTCGTTTCTCTGCGAGGGCTTCCTCTAGTTGCGGCAAGCGGGGGCCACTCTTCATCGCGGTGTGCGGGCCTCTCACCGTTGCGGCCTCTCCTGCTGCGGAGCACAGGCTCCAGACGCGCAGGCTCAGTAGTTGTGGTGCACGGGCTTAGTTGCTCCGCAGCACGTGGGACCTTCCCAGACCAGGGCTCGAACCCGTGTACCCTGCATTGGCAGGCAGATTCTCAACCGCTGCGCCACCAGGGAAGCCCAACCTCTTCTCTTCTGATAATAACCTTTGTACTTTTAACATAACCATTGCTGGTCACCTTCCAGTGTTGACTCAGCTTAGCAATGCAGCAACGCACCGATTATCGGTAACCACTAGCTAACCCTGCTAACTGTGCTGGTTTTCAGCCTCACGTGCAGTGACCAATTTAAATTCCACATACATGAAAAATATGTGGAAATATCAAGCCAAAGGCGATATCAAATAAAATGTCTCTCCCATCAATTTGGTACTCAACACAAGAGAGCAACACATTGAGGGAACTTCTGCGTCTAACCTGAGTGCTTCTGGGGAAACAGTTGGTTCCTTTCTCCTGGATCCTTCTCGAGTCTCATCAGGCCATCAGGAAAGCTTCAGCTCCATTTTGGGTTTTTCGGTATAATAACAACATACTCCTTAATGAAGCTCACAGCTTATTACTGGGGGGCGGGTAAAACGTGGGCTGTTTCACTTGGCTACAATCTGAAATGGAGGCGTCGGGCCTGGTCCCCAGGTTCAGCCAACCAATGTGCAAAAATAGTTTTCACAATTCCTTAATAACAGGCCAATTAGCTAAAAGCAATAGGCCAGTGAGTTATTTGACTGAGTTTCCCTGTTAATTGATTGAATTTAGCAGCCTGTTTAGTTAAAAGAAGTAACCTGGAAATATCAAGTTAATTAAGTGGGACCCCTTCTAGTATGTTAGAAACTACTAGCAATCTCTGTGGCCTGATTGGATGCATTGTTACAGCACTTTCTAAATTCACTGAGACAACCAGTGGGAGAGGAAACAGTGATTTTATGATTAATTTTGCTCTTGCGTCCTCCTTCCCATCTCCAGAGTGATTTTGGAAGCCCCTGTAAAGTCCAGAGAGGCTGCTAGAGACTACGAATGTCAGATAGTTTTATTTTGGCAAGTTTTAGTTTTACTCCATGGACCTGAATGCCTGGAGGGTATGGGAGGGTACAGGGCTGCAGCTTCAGACTGCCTTTGGGTCTCAGGTAGAAAAAGCATCTTGAAGCAAGATTTCCAGGGCAGAAAAAGAAGGGCATAGTGGAAGCTTATGTGGGTGACAGGGAAGAAGTACAGTGCAGAAGGCAAAGAACGTAATGACCTGGGGTGACTGGGCATCACCCCAGTCACCCCAAAAAGTGACACAGCTGAACTGGTTGGGAGGGATTAGAGCACCTGCACGGGCTGGGGCAGCAGAGTGAAGTGCCTATTTAATAATCAGATCAGTAGCTGCCTGTGCACTGCGATAAGGGAATGCAAATGTGACAGGGTTAAAGTAGGGGGCATAATGCACCATGTCTTCAACTGACAAGTTCTAATTGTCCTGTAGGGCTGGGAAAGGCTCAGCCTTCTAAGGAATGCACTTCTAAAAATACCAGGCAGAAACCTCAGGCCTTTCAGGCTGCTTAGAAATCTGCGTGCCCTTTCCGTATCTCTCACTTAAAGGAGCACTCAGCCTTGCAGCGTTCAGCTGGTGCTAAAGCCACCCTGAACAAATGGGCATATAGCAGGCTGAATTTCCAGGTCAGCATTTTGGAAGCCAGGGTTAAGGCTGCTTTTGTTTTGTTTCGTTTTGTTTTGTTTTCCCTTAAAGCAGTATTGGTAACTGTTCAGAAGAAAAGTTCTGGAGTCATATGGATTCACATTCTAAGAGCTCTGCCACCTGCTCTGCGACCCTGAGTCACTTACTTAATTTCTCTGCCTTGGTTTACTCAACCTGTAAAATGAGGAGACTAATGTTGTTAGGAGGATAAAAGGGATGATGGGTACGGAGGGCTTCAAGGTACTTGGCACAAGAGGATTGATCAACCAATGTTCTCTGTGATTTCTCTTGGAGCCCACATCCTGTATGTGCCTCGGCTGAAAGAAAGCCTTTAGAATTCTATGCCGATCTATGAAACAGAAACAGAATCATGGACATAGAGAACAGACTGGTGGTTGCCAAGGGGGAAGGTGTTGGGGGAGGGATAGAGTAGGAGGCTGGGGTTAGCAGATATAAGCCTTTTTATATAGAATGGATAAACAAGGTCCTACTGTATAGCACAGAGAACTATATTCAATATCCTATGATAAACCATAATGGAAAAAAAATATAGAATTCCATGCTTCCTCTTGACAATGAGAATGTGCATGGTGGCATGGTCCCTTCCTGTGTACCTTTTTAAGGGAGGGATTTGGGTGGTGATTAAAGGAAGGAAGCTGACAAAGAGACCTCCAGGGAATGGGGGTCTCCCTCAGAAGTCTGCTCAGAGGAGAGTGCCAGGCTCCCACACACAGACAGGACTGGGGGATTATTGCTGTTTTTGTCTTCTTTTCTTTCCATATTTAACTGAAGCAACAAAGCTTCTTCATGTCCATTCTTGGCATTTTCATCACATGCCTTTAGCTGGTCCCTGTTTTCACAGTGGGATAGCTTGGTGGTGCTAAGCTATTTCCAAAAATCTGTTGGAAAACAGCTTTTGAAAGAAAGAGGCCAAGCACCTTACCCAGCTAAACTACATCACATACTGTGAGGAGCCAAAACCTTTTGCTCAGTTAATGAAATAACAGTCTTTCACCCACGGCTTACATCACCTTGTCAGTTCAGTTTACCTTCTTGCCCATTTTCCCTTCAGAATGCAATGCTGTCGGAACTGAGCTTCATTTCTTTTTGTGGAGGCACTTTTTATATTCATTTAGTTACTGTGTGGCATTTTTCTGTCAGGAAGACCACATTTGCTGTCATGAAATGACCCTAACGTAATAAACCATGAATTATCTTTAAAACCTGGTAAAGGATTTTGAAGATATAAACAAGTAATAAAATAATTTGCAGGCACTGTTATTTCCCTGCCAGATTTCCCTGAAGAGACTATTTTGTGGCAAGATCGATTTATTATACAAATCGTTGTAACGCTGGATAATGGCTATTCCGATTTTCATTTACTTTGCTTTCAAACTGGGAGAGAGCTGCGGGTGGAAGTATCAGGTTCACTGAAGAATTAGAGAAATAATTTTAAAGTGAGTAAGCACTTATAAGGTCTCACATCATGTTTAATGTAAGTATAAGAAATGGGGGAAGTTGCTTTGAATCTGGTATGGAATAAAATTTTAAATGTTCGTGTATATGCATACACATTGACATTTTATAACAGCAACTGGTATGTCATGCTATGAAAATTGGTAGGATCAAAGAAGTACCAAGAGGACTTCTATTTTTCTATTTTTTTTTTTTTGCCAGTAATATGTGTTCTTATCATTTTATAACAAAAGCTCTCTCCAAAGAACACTGACCAAGTGTGTGTATAACACACGTGTGTGTGTGTGTGTGTGTTGCGTGTGTAGCTGGTTCACTGGCACTGTTAGTCATTGTGTTTGCCTGCTAAACTATCTCCTCTTTTTATTTTCCAAAATTTCAGTACCGCAGGCATTTGGGATGGTGAAAGAGAGAGAGAGAGAATCAAATATTAACTGATTTTTCAGAGTTGTATATTTTAAAATGCATAAAATGGAAAAATAGATTAAAGAAGAAAAGAAATGGAGGTGAGGAAGAAAAGATAAGAGAAAAAAGGCAAAGGAGAAAGGTAGAACAAGAAGGAAAGTAATGGGATATTGAAGAAAAAGAACTGGAAATCAGGGAAAGGAAGTGAAAAAGAAAGAACGAGGGGACACAGTCTCTCAATTATCCACAAGTAAGAGGCTCAGAAATAGTTCCTTGAGGGAAGAACATCTTTATTAAAGAATGGGAGAAAAAGACAAGAAGGAAATGACTACTTCCTCTCTCATGATTGAAGAGATAATGGGAAAAGGAAATCTTGCCAACCATCTACTAAAAGGACAGAAAGCAGACCTGAAAACAGTTTTGAAAAATCATCATCTCTTATACTCCACCTCCTCAAATACACATAATTCGCTCCCTTTTTATTTTTTTTTTTCCCTGAGCCCTGTAAATATTATGGGTTGAATTTGTCTGCCTGGCTTCCTGTCATTTAAACAAATTGGGGATTTATAGTCCACTCACACAAGAAGTCTGAAGCCAGGTACTTGTAGACATTGGTCCTGCTGCTAAAAGGTATCCACACCAGGTTTCTGTGTCTCTCTTGACTTTTCATGAATAGTTTTAAGATGACTATTGCAGCACCAGCTCTCATTCTAGCACCAGGCAGGAGGGAAGGTGATGGCAAAGGGTAAAAGGGTGTGAATCCATTGAGACTATTCCCTTTAAAGAAGCTTTTAAGGAAGATCTGTTAATTACTTGTACTTAGATCTAGTTGGTCAGAATTGCTCACTCGGCCATCACTGTTTGAGAGAGGGACAAACTAAAGCAGGGGTTTTGGTTGCTTGTTTAAGCTTAGCCCTTTGTTGCTGCCCTTAAAATTGGGATGCCAGTAAAGAAGGAAGGAATGAAAGCTAGGTAGACAGCTCTTTTCAAACTACGTACATTAAATATACTGATGTTAAAATAATAGGTGGGACTGGCCTTAACCATTTCGTTGCTGATGATATAAAAGTATTGTATATTTCAGTGACTACTTATGTCTTAGAAAAAATATTTGTCCTAAAACAGAACTAAATGTTTACCAGTGGCTGCATTTTCTTTCCTTTTTAATATGCTCCAGATAATCACTGGGTAAAGTTGAAAAATTGATTGAAATAAATGTAGAGGAATGAATTATCTACATGAATGAAATCAACAGGAATACAAAATATGAAAGTACTTGTGTCCGTGACATGGATGTCCACAAATCTCTGGAAACACTTGGGAATCGTTTGTAAGCAAGATTCCTTATTTTAAAAATAATAACAAGCATGTTTGGCAGTTTCTAATGGGGTTTTATGATAAAATAAGTTAGGATTAGTTTGGCTGCATGAAAGAAAAAAAATAACAATGAGATAAAAACACATAAAAGGTAGCTAACCCAGTCTCAGCTGATGATTTGATGAATGACTCAGCCACCTCACTCCTTCTAGTTTTCTGCTCAAATATCTTCACTACAGGGCTTCTATTTTCAAGTTTGCTTCATGGACAAAGATGACTTCGAGGGTTAAGTCATCTTTATCTTCAATACAGACAATACACAAGTAGAAGGAAGGACAGAGAGGCTGTGGAGCTGAGTCACCTCCCCACTAAGTAACTTTTGTGGATGGTCCCACACCTCACCCCTGTATATGTCTTATGGGCTGTAATGTAGTCTCATGCCCACACCTTGTGGAAAAGAAGGCTGGAAAAAGTAGTAGAAGGTTGATTATACTGTCACTCGAAATAAAAATTGAGTTCTGTTTTTATGGAAGAAGTAGAGAATGGATATTGGGTGGCAATTATCAGCATCTCTACTTCCAGCAGCGAGCAGGGTTCTTGACACACTGTGTACCTCAGTAAATAGGGCAGTGGCCACCCAGCCCGATGCATGCTTAGAAATAGCAACTTCATGGCATACATAATGCAACAATTACAGCAAAGCAAAAAGGTTTTGGTTGCTGACTGTAACATGTGTACCTTTGTAGCCTCTGCCCTACTTGTGCTCATGTTCAGGCTAGGCTTAGCTGTTGATAGCCAAACCCCCAAATCCCAAACATCCAACCTTGAAAGCTTTGCTAAATAATAAAGATATCAAGGAAGCTTTGTGTGGGGAAAGAGATGTTGATCATGCAGGAAATGTCCCTGGATGACACTTTAAACCACTTGGCCTTCCTTCATGGGTGCTTCCCTCTGGTAACCACATCTCCCCTCTCTTCCAACCCTTTCTTCAGAAGTTTCTCCTGCCTTCTGTCCAGGCCAAACTCTTACTCAAATTCCCAAAGGCTTCATATCTCATTTATGGTAACACCAACAGCCTGGAAGTCCTTCAAACGAGGACCAGTGTCCCTTATTTAATCTAATTACTTATTAAACAGTTGTTAGCTAATAGATATGACAAGGTTCTGGATTCTTAGCAGAGTACAAACGTGTATACAGCATGGTCCCAGGGCTCCAGAAGTTTGAACTTTGGTACAATGTAGAATGTCAGTTCCATGAGGACAAAGACTTGCTCTGCTTGGTGACCAGTGAGTGCTATGAGCATCAGTGAGAAAAATCGTGAACGAGCCTTTATTTCTAATGGGGCCCAACATACCTTTTCTGCAGCTCAGTATTCTCTCCTTGATGGCTTCTTTCAATGAACGTTATTCTGGAGTCATTTTTGCTCACATTTTTCTGGTTGCTTTTGTAATTAACATTAGAGAAATTTGATTTATTTGTAACAGTAGCAGAAGGTGTGCTGCCCACAGGGCTAATAAACATAGCTATATTTATTATACTTTAATGTGTGCCAAGCACAGTGCTAGGTACCTTACAGACATCATTTCATTTCATGATCTAAACAGTACATTGAGCTAAGTATTTTAAGCAGAGCATAACTAAAATACTTGAAGGAGACCGGGGTCTTGACTAAGATGTGGTAGTGTTTTCACCAATACAGAAAAAACGATAAATTGTGTTTCATAATTGATATGGACGTTGTTTTCTACTTTTGACAGTTTTATTATGATCTCAATGATTAAGATATTTCCTACCCAGCGATCCCTGGCCTGCATTTTGGAGGTTGAGAGCAAGGTACCTGTCTCTGTTCTCTGTACCTGGACCACATATACCTTACCTAAGATAAGTGACATATCTGTGAAGTATAGGTGAAGAAGCTGAAGCCTAGAGACATTAAATAACTTGCCCAAGGTTATGTAACTAGTAGCAGGAGAGGGATTTAAAGCAAGAACTGACCAACCACCGGAAAGTTCATTCTCTTAATCATTATGCTATTCAGTTTTTTAGGTTCTTAATATTAGGGGGAGGCTTTTCCACAAAGAAAGAATTAAACTTTTGGGGGTCAAACCTTGAATGACCAGATTACTCATTAAAAAGAATATTCTGGTAAATGTTTAATGACTGGCTGTCAAAGAAAGAAAACCAGCCCCAATTTTTAGCATTTACCAATTTCTGTGCCATAAATACCCCTCTCCTGGCTGATTTCAAGCAACCAAGGTGACAACATCCAAAGAGGGGCTGGGAAAAGATGTACACAAGAGGCTCTTGTTAGCCAGTGTGAGCCCACATGTCACTGATCTATGATCATTAGTAACAATATCTGTGTTCTGCATTAACAATTAGTTAGATAATTAACCAATCTGTGAACTAACAAAGGCAGTATGTTGTGTGGCAAAGGCTTAGACGGTTTAGCCAAGTCAGTCAGAATTGAATCCTGGCCACACTACCAAATAGCTACGTGCCCTTGTGATTGTGGGCAATTCACTCACCCTCTCGGAGCTTCAATTGCTTTATCTCTTACATGGAGGTAACACCGCCTACCTCAGGAGATTTGGTGAGTTTTTAATGTAATAACATATGGAAATTGCCTGATACAGGGTGAGTGTCAAGTATATTTAGTTGCCTATATACTAACACTTATTTCTCTTCACTCATTTCATTGACAAGCACTAATTGATTACTAAAAATAAAAGAATAATATTTACTGGCTTTATGAAATATTTTTGTTTTCTTAATCATATGAAATCTTATTTTACCTTTTATTTTCCAACTTTTCGAAGAGATGCTAATGTAAGAAATATTTTACTTTCCTCTAATGCTACTATTAAGCAAACAACACACAAAGCTAGCACAGGTTAAATAGTGACTATTACCTTGGTCTCAGTAGGGAGTAGTGGGGTTTGCTCCATCTAAATAAAGCAGCAAATACTCAGATCCTGCCAGTCATTCAATACTATGAGACAGGGGCTTCCCTAGTGGCGCAGTGGTTAAGAATCCGCCTGCCAGTGCAGGGGACACGGGTTCAAGCCCTGGTCCAGGAAGATCCCACATGCCGCGGAGCAACTAAGCCTGTGTACCACAACTACTGAGCCTGCGCTCTAGAGCCTGCGAGCCACAACTACTGAGCCCTCATGCCGCAGCTGCTGAAGCCCACGCACCTAGAGCCCGCGCTCCACAGCAAGAGAAGCCACTGCAATGAGAAGCCCGTGCACCACAATGAAGAGTAGCCCCCCGCTCACCGCAGCTAGAGGAAGCCCACGCGCAGCAATGAAGACCCAACACAGCCAAAAATAAAATAAATTAATTTAAAAAAAAACTACTATGAGACAACATGCGGGCTCAATCTTTCCATTTCGCTGAAGAACCAGGAATCAATCTTTTGGTGAAACCTCCTAATTTTTAAACATCTTCTTTTAAGACACTATAAAACCAGTACTCTGTAAGCCAGATCTGACAGATCAGCTACCAGTTTGCAGCTTGTGAATTAATGGATAAGGAGGACTTGGGTAGTAGAAAAAGTGGAGAGAGAAGCCTGAACCAGGCAGAGAGGCAGGAATGACGAAGGGAGGGGCCTACTCCAGACAGAGTAGGGAGCCTGCCATGCTGGAGGGAAGCGCTCTTGCGTAGACAAGCTTAGACCAGTACGTTTGGGAGAAATTGAGCCTCGTCTATCTAGTAGTCCAAGAAATAGGGTTTTTCTTCCATTAAAAAATGGAGAATATTTTTTGTCGTGGAAAGTGATATAATTAATCTGATAGTCGTTGGAGATGAATTCAAGAATGGGAAGCAGAACATGTGTTTTCAGAGCCTCATCCTTGGTGCCAAACTTGGTGCCAAGTTTATATCTGGCTTAGCACTTTATAGTTCTGCTACAAGTGGGGAAGATATTTTATCCCTCTGGGTCTCACAGTAATAAGACTGTTGTGAAGATTAAATGAATTACTGATTCTGAAGTGTTGAGGCAGTGCCTAACACATAGGAAGCATTCAAAACAAACTTAGCTGTTATTGTCAGTGTTCAAATAAAGGAAGTGAGCAGTGGGAACATTAGTTAAGAGGTTGCTATAAATTGCAGGTGTAAATGGTTCGATGAAAGAAAGTCATTTATGGCCATAGATAGAGAAAGAAATGAAAGTGTAAAAGTAAAGACAGTGTTTTTACATTTTAAAAAACATGGCTAATAAGAAAAATGTCCTACCTTGACAAATATAAGGACTTGTAAAGGAGGAATCTTACGATCATGGGAAGATGAGTTCAACTTGAGATGTGAGTAGAATTCAAGATAAAATATATATAATGTGCTGTCAGCAGTTGTGTAGAGCAAGATAGATTGCACTTTAGATACGACACATTTACTGAAAAGGGAATGATGTGCAGCACCTTGTGTTCAGTGCTTTAGAAGAAAACCAGATATGTGAAATGCAATCTAAGCCCTTCATCAAACGATATGCATTTTATTTAACATGGCAAATTAGACAAGGACACACATGGCCATTCCACCAGTAAACGCTGAACAAATGGCGGCCACAAGTGCTCTGAGTGTTCACAGGAGAGAAGGATAAAGTAAGTTGGAGATGGAGGAGCGTGGGGGACTAAGTCTTCCTATGGGATGTGTGACAATGCGGTGCAGAATCTGGAGGGAAGAAAGTAAGCTTGAGAAAAGACACACGGGGGAATATATAGGTACGTTGGTTGGGGATCAAGAATCAAGTTAGTTTGGCTGGAATGTGGAATCTTTTGGGTGTGTGTACACATTGTTGAAGCAGGAAAGATTGGTTAGGGGCATATTAAAGAGGGTTCTACTGTCAGGATGAGGACTTCCCCTGTATAAGGTGAGGAGTTTGCACTGTGCATTTTGGCAATGCAATAAATAATACAAGGAATCTCTGCTTTTGAAACATGGCCATTTGTCTATGGGACTGAGTAGACAGATGAGGCAAGTACATGAGGTACAATCTGCATGATTTTGTACTATATGAGGGTACTTGGAGGAGGAGGTTAGATATGCCTTTAAGAAAAGCAGCAAAATTCTGCAAAGCAGCTGGTGCCCAGAAGAACATCTGTAATTCAGGAAAGAGAATGGGATTTAAATTGCAAATTTAATAATCACCTAGAAAGCATTGTTGAAAGCAGAAAGTAAATGAGATTTTCAAAGGAGCATATTCAGAAAAAAAGAGATTCTGTGTTAAGAGCCTTGGGTGATACCCACATGGAAGGAATGGGAAGAAGAAGAAAACTTAGTAAAAAGGACAGAGAAGAAGGGTCATTGAGGTGGAGGAAAAGCTGAGACAGGGCCCTGTTATGGAAAACAAAGATGCCAGAGTGCTGGGCAGCAGAGAGCCAAAATCATGCTTGGAGGTGAGTTCCTGGGGCACCTCCACTCTTTTCCCTCAAAGAAAAGAGGACCTGTGGAAAAAGGATAAGGGACCCCTGAGCTCAGCCAACTCTGCAGAAGTCCATAGTATTCCAAATTATAACTAAAATTGCAATTGGATTTATTGGAAATTCATCTATGTGATATATGCCTATATAAATTAAACTTATTTAGATTTTATAAAGTTGCTTACTTTTAATGGAAATGTCTGGTTCTATGTAGACATATCTTGATAACGAAACTCCATAGCACTAAGGTAATAATTCTATAGTTCAAGATTTATCAAACTTGGCACTAGTGACATTTTGGACTGGATATTTTGTGGTGTAGGACTGTCCTGGGACTTGTAGGATGTTTAGCAGTATCCCTAGCCTCTGCCCACTAGATGCTAGAAGCACCTCTTAACAGTTGTGACAACCCAAAATTTCTTCAGTAGCCAAATATCCTTTGGAGGGCAAGATTGCCCTCTTTCCCCTGCATTGGGAAGCACTGCTATGGTGTAGCAGTAGCCAAGGAAAGTTTTTTTTTTTCTTTCTTTCCTTCTGCAAGCGGAGAGAAAACATACCTAGGCAATGAAGTTCTTGGAGTAATAAAATTATAGTTACCATATTTGTGACATCAAGATCTTTATGTATATGACATAGACATAGACATATACGTATACATATACATATTCATATATTTGCAAAGAGAAAGTTACACTTTCGACCGTGGAGAGGAAGAGGTTGAAGTTATAAAACCACAAAATAAATTATTATATCTAAACAGATATGCCAGAGGGTAGTATTTTCATTTAGTGGCAAATACAATTAAACAGACATTCAGTTTGAAGCAAATAAAATCCTCCACATATCTGGTGGCATCTTTATACTGATATAAATTACAGTGAGAAGCAATTTGTATAAATCACGATTTTTCCAGAGAGAGATATATAGACCAAGCAAATATAATGTGACAGATGTTATAAAAGTCATCATCATGGTTTTTCATTTCAATTCAAACAGTTCATAGACTTCTGATGGTATTAAATAGGGGATTGGAGCTTCTACTGTCAAAAAAGACAGTAGGCTTGTCACATAGCAACTTTGTTCAGGTTGAGCGTTTTTACCTTTTTGTGGATAAAATGGGCTCCATTATATGGTCTTCAAAGCAAGTATCTTAGATTCTCAGCCTATTCCTGATCCATCTGAAATAACAGATTAAGACAGAACAAGAAAGAAAATAATTCTAGTCAGTATGTAAACAATTTTTGATGTCTATGTAGAACAATAGTGGGTTTTATATTTTTCATATCAAAAAATATTAAAATGCACGATACAGGGCCATATCAATAGTTCACAGGGGTCTCAATTCTCATATGCAGAGAACATAAAACTGTCTTGTGCAGAAGTTGGCAATTTCTTTTTACTCCCTCAAATGCAGTGGATGATGCAGAGCAGAATTTATGTGTCTATAAATGTAGGTTTGTAAGGCTATTTCATGAGAAATATTATTTCCCCTGAAGAGCTTTCCTAAAACAGCAATATATGGCTATCTACTGGCTAGAGAGTCCATCTTCCATATTTGTGGGTTTCTCATCTGCTGATTCAACCAACGGCAGATCCAAACGTGGTTAATTGAACTTGTGGATGCAAAACCAGCGGATACAGAGGGCTGAGGATCAAGGGTATTCCTTGCACTATACCATTTTATGTAAGGAACTTGAGCATCAGGAGATTTTGGTATCCAGAGGGACTCCTGGAACCAATCCTCTGTGGATACAGAGGGAGGACTGTATATTCTTTTTTTTTTTTTTTTTTTTTTTTTTTTGTGGGGAAAGTTTAAGGAGTTTATTTTAGGTTAATACAATTTAAAATATGTGACAGCATGATTTACTATTCTTTTTTAAAATTAACTGTAGTTGACTTACAATATTATATTAGTTTCAGGTGTACAACATAGTGATTTGATATTTTTATACATTACAAAATAATCACTAGTGATTTAGTTACTCTGAGTCTAGTCGCCACCTAGCAGCAAAGTTATTACATTATTATTGACTACATTGCCTATGCTGTACATTACATCACAGTGACTTATTTATTTTGTAACTGGAGGTTTGTTTCTCTTAATCTCCTTAACCTATTTCACTTATCCCTCTGCCCCTCTCCCCTTTAGCACCCCCTAGTTTGTTCCCTCTATTTATGAGTCTGTTTATGTTTTATTATGTTTGTTCAATTGTTTTGTGGATTCCACATATAAGTGATATCATACAGTATTTGTCTTTCTCTGTCTGACTTATTTCATTAGCATAATGCCCTATAAGTCCATCCATCCCTTATTGGACATATTTTCAAATATCTTCTCCCATTCAGTAGGTGGCCTTTTCATTTTGTTGATGGTTTCCTTTGCTGTGTAAAAGTTTTTAGTTGGATGTGGTTCCATTTGTTTATTTTTGCTTTAGTTGCCCTTGTCTGAGGAAACAGATCCAAGAACTACTGCTAAGACTGATGTCAAAGAGCATACTGCTTATGTTTTCTTCTAGGAGTTAATGGTTTCAGATCTTACATTTGAGTCTTTAATCCATTTTGAGTTTGTTTTTGCATACAGTGTAAGAAAGTGGTCTAGTGGCCATTTTTTTACATGTCCAGTTTTCCCAAAAACATTTATAAAAGACTGTCTTTTCCCCATGGTATATTCCTGCCACCTTTGCCACAGATTAATTGACCATATAAGCATGGGTTTCTTTCTGGGCTCTCTATTCTGTTTCATTGATCTATGTGCCTATTTTTCTGCCAGTACCATACTGCTTTGATTACTATATCTTGGTAGCATAGTTTGAAATCAGGAAGCATGATACCTCCAGTTGTGTTCTTCTTTCTCAAGATTGTGTTAACTTTTCAGGGTCTTTCATAGTTCAGTACAAATTTTAAGACTACCTGTTTTCATTCTGTGAAAAATCCCATGGGTATTTTGATAGGAGTTGCACTGAAACTGTATTTTGCTTTGGATAGTATGGACATTTTAACAATATTAATTCTTCTAATCCATGAACACGTTACATCTTTCCATTTATTTGTGTCATCTTTAGTTTATTTAGCATCTTGTAGTTTTCAGAGTACATGTCTTTCCCCTACCTGGTTAAATTTATTCTTATGTATTTTATTCTTTTTGATGCAATTGTAAATGGGATTGTTTTCTTAATTTCTTATTCTGATAGTTCATTATTAGTCTATAGAAATGAAAAAGATTTCTTCACATTTATTTTGTATCCTGCAACTTCACTGAACTCATTTTTTCTAATAGTTTTGGGGGGGAGTCTTTAGGGTTTTCTAGATATAGTATCATGTCATCTGAAAATGGTTGACAGTTTTACTTCTTCCCCTCCAATTTAAATGCCTTTTATTTCTTTTTCTTGTCTGATTGCTGTGACTGGACTTCTAATACTATTGTACATTGAATAAAAGTGATAAGAGTAGGCATTCTTGTCTTGTTCCTGATCTTAGAGGTAAAACGTTCAGTTTTTTACTGCTGAGTATGATGTTAACTGTTGGCTTGTCATATATGGCCTTTATTATATTGAGGTATGTTCCCTCTATACCCACTTTGTTGAGAGTTCTTTTTTTTTAAACCATAAATGGATGTTGAATTTTGTCAAATGCTTATTTTGCATCTATTGAGATGACTGATCATGTGATTTTTATCCTTCATTTTGTTAATGTGGTATATCATATTGATTGATTTGTGGATATTGAACCATCCATGTATCCCTGGAATAAATCCCACACGATCATGGTATATGTTCCTTTTAATGTATTGTTGCATTCAGTTTGCTAATATTTTGTTGAGAATTTTTGCATCCATGTTCATTAAAGATATTGGACTGTAATTTTCTTCTTTTGTAGTGTCTTTGTCTGGTTTTGGTATTAGGTTAAGGCAGGTCTTGTAGAATAAGTTCAGAAGCTTTCCTTCCTCTTCAATTTTTTGGAATAATTTGAGAGAAACAGATATTAACTTTTCTTTAAATGTTTGGTAGAATTCACCAGTGAAACTTTCTGGTCATGGGCTTTTATTTTGGGGGGAGTTTTTTGATTCCTGAATCAATTTTACTGAAAATTGGTCTGTTCAGATTTTTTTATTTCTTCCCGATTCAGTCTTGGAAGATTGTATGTTTCTAGGAATTTATTCATTTCTTCTACAAGAGCTATCCAGTTGTTTGATGTATAATTTGTATTTTTATTTTTGTGGTATTGATTGTAAATTCTTTCATTTCTGATTTTATTTATTTGAGCCCTCTCTATGTTTTTCTTGATGAGTCTGACTAAAAGTTTGTCAATTTTGTCTTTACAGAGAATCAGCCCTTAGTTTCATTGATCTTTTCTGTTTTTTTTTAGACTTTGTTTCATTTTTTCTGCTCTAATTTTTTTTCTTTCTTTTACTAATTTTAAGCTTTGTTGTCTTCTTTTTTTAATACCTTTAGATATAAAGTTAGGTTGTTTATTGAGATTTTTCTTGTTTCTTGAGGTAGGCCTGTATTTCTGTAAACTTCCCTCTTAGAACTGCTGTTCCTGCATCCCACTGATTTTGGAACATTATGTTTCCATGTATTTTTGGATTTTCTCTTTGATTTATTTGTTGACACATTGGTTTTCAGTCACATGTTGTTTAGTCTCCACATGCTTATATTTTTTCCAGTTTCTTCCTATAATTCATTTCTAGCATACTTTTGTAGCCAGAAAAGATGATTAATATGACTTCAATCTTCTTAAATTTACTAAGACTTGTTTTGTGGCCTAGCACGTGATCTACCCTGCAGAATGTTCTATGTGCACTTGATAAAAATGTGTATTCACAGTTTTGGGGTAGAATGTTTTGTAGATGTCTATTAGGTCATCTAGTTTAATGGTGTTATTTAAGGCCAGTGTTTCCTTATTGATTTTCTGTCTGGATGATCTATCTATTCATGTAAATGGAGTATTAAAACCCCCTACGATCATTGTATTGGTGTCTGTTTCTCTCTTGAAGTCTGTTAATATTTGCTTTATATATTTAGGTGCTTCTATGTTGAGTGTATATATACTTACAAATATTATGTCATCGTCTTCGATTGGCTCTTTTATCATTATGTAATGCTCTTCTTTTTTATAGTCTTTGTTTTAAAGTCTATTTTGTCTGATATTTATATTGCTACCCCAGTTTTTTCGTTTGTTTGTTTCCATTTGCATGAAATATCTTTTCCCATCCTTTCACTTTTAGTCTTGGTGTGTTTTTAGATCAGAAGTGAGTCTCTTGTAGGAGGCCTATACAAGGGTCTCATTTTTAAAATCCATTCAGCTACCATACGTGTATGTATATATGAGTGTGTGTGTGTATATATATTTTAATTGAAGTACAGTTGATTTACAATGTTGTGTTAACTTCTGCTGTACAGCAAAGTGATTCAGTTATACATATAGATACATTCTCTTTTATATTCTTTTCCATTGTGGTGTATCTCAGGATATTGAATATAGTTCCCTGTTCTACACAGTAGGACCTTGTTATTTATTTGTTCTATATGTAATAGTTTGCATCTACTAACCCCAAACTCCCAGTCCATCCCACCGCCACCCCCCACTTGGCAACCACAAGTCCTTTCTCTATGTCTGGAACTCTGTTTCTGTTTTGTAGATAGGTTCATTTTTGTCATATTTTAGGTTTCACATATAAGTGATATCATATTTGTCTTTCTCTTTCTGACTGACTTCAATTAGTATGATAATCTCTAGTTGCATCCATGTTGCTGCATATGGCATTATTTCGTTCTTTTTTATGGCTGAGTAGTATTCCATTGTGTATATGTACCACGTCTTCTTTATCCATTCATCTGTTGATGGACATTTAGGTTGTTACCATGTCTTGGCTATTGTGAATAGTGCCGCTGTGAACATATGGGTGCATGTATCTTTTTGAATTTTAGTTTTGTCCAGGAGTGGGATTGCTGGATCATATGGTAATTCTATTTTTAGTTTTCTGAGGAACCACCATACTGTTTTCCACAGTGGCTGTACCAACTTACATTCCCACCAACAGTATAGGAGGGTTCCCATTTCTTCACACCCTCTCCAGTATTTGTTATTTGTAGGTATAGGAGGGTTCCCATTTCTCCACACCCTCTCCAGCATTTGTGATTTGTAGGCTTTTTAATAGTGGTCATTCTGACTGGTTTGAGGTGGTACCTCATGGGTACTTTTGATTTGCATTTCTCTAATAATTAGTGATGTTGAGCATCTTTTCATGTGCCTATTGGCCATCTGTATTTCTTCTTTGGAGAAGTGTCTATATAGGTCTTCTGTTCATTTTTGAATCGGGTTTTTTTTGTTTCCAGCGTTCTAATTGCTGCCTCTACACTTGGACTTGGAGTGGGTTTGTGCATGAGCCCTTTAAGAGCAGAGTCTCAATTTAGTACAGCCCTCTGGCTCTCCCAGACTGAAGCCCCATTGGATTTCAAAGCCAGTTATGGGAACTTATCTTCCATGTGCCTATCCTCAGACCTGGGGTGTTTGATGTGGGGGTTCAAACCCCTTGGTCCTTGGGGAGGACCTCGATGGTTGTGATGTCCCCTCCTGTTTGTAGGTCACCACACTGGGGTTTGGGTCCTGACTAGATGGTGTCTCTGCTCCCTTTATCCATCTCAATGTGTTGTTTTCCTTTATATCCTTAATTGTAGAGGAGACGTTTGGCTACTCTTTAGGTTCTTCTCAGAGTGAGTTGCTCTATATATTGTTGTGGCTTTTGTGTGTTCGTGGCAGGAGGTGAGCTTAGGATCTTCCTACTTCACCATCTTTTTTTTTAAATTTAATTTTTATTTTTTATTGG
Source organism: Eschrichtius robustus (assembly GCF_028021215.1). NCBI lineage: Eukaryota > Metazoa > Chordata > Mammalia > Artiodactyla > Eschrichtiidae > Eschrichtius > Eschrichtius robustus. Next base: position 92,459,320 of record NC_090828.1, read on the forward strand.
AGTATAGTTGATTTACAATATTGTATTAGTTTCAAGTGTACAGCAGTGATTCAGTTATACATACACATATATCAATTCTTTTTTAGATTCTTTTCCCATATATAGAATACTGAGTAGAGTTCCCTGTGCTATACAGTAAGTCCTTGTTGAATATTTATTTTATATGTAGTAGTGTGTATATGTTAATTCCAAACTCCTATTTTATCCCCTGCCTCAACATTTCCCCTTTGGTAACCATAAGTTTGTTTTTAAAGTCTGTGAGTCTGTTTCTGTTTTGTAAATAAGTTCATTTGTATCATTTTTTTAGATTCCACATATAGGTGATATCATATGATATCTGTCTTTCTCTGTGTAACTCACTTCACTTAGTATGATAATCTCTAGATCCATTCATGTGGCTGCAAATGGCATTATTTCACTTTCTTTATGGCTGAGTAATATTATTGGATTGACAAAAAAATTCTTTTGGTTTTAAGTAACAATAAAAGACACATTTTTCATTTTCACAAAGAACTTTATTGAACAGTGTATTCACTAACCGAACAAACTTTTTGGCCGACTGAAGACATTGTATATATGTACCACATCTTTATCCATTCCTCTGTTGATGGACATTTAGGTTGCTTCTATGTCTTGGCTCTTGGGAATAGTGCTGGGATGAGCATAGAGGTGCATGTATCTTTTCTGATTATAGTTTTCTCTGGATATATGCCCAGGAGTAGGATTGCTGGGTCGCATTGATAGTTCTATTTTTAGTTTTTTAAGAAACCTCCATACTTTTCTCCATAGTGGTGGTACCAGTTTACATTCCAACCAACATTGTAGGAGGGTTCCCTTTTCTCCACACCCTCTCCAGCATTTATTGTTTATAGACTTTTTGATGATGGCCATTCTGACTAGTGTGAGGTGATACCTCATTGTAGTTTTGATTTGTCTTTTTCTAATAATTAGCGATGTTCGAGATCTTTTCATGCTATCTCACTGTCTTGATCCCATCTCTTGACCATGTAATTTTTTTTAAAATTTTTATTTATTTATTTATTTATTTACTTATGGCTGTGTTGGGTCTTCGTTTCTGTGCAAGGGCTTTCTCCAGTTGTGGCAAGCGGGGGCCATTCTTCATCGCGGTGCGCGGGCCTCTCACTATCGCGGCCTCTCTTGTTGCAGAGCACAGGCTCCAGACGCGCAGGCTCAGTAATTGTGGCTCACGGGCCTAGTTGCTCCGCAGCATGTGGGATCTTCCCAGACCAGGGCTCGAACCCGTGTCCCCTGCATTGCCAGGCAGACTCTCAACCACTGCGCCACCAGGGAAGCCCTGACCATGTAATCTTAACAGCAAAATGCAGACTTTATTTTGAGATTCTTTTCAGAATTGTAAGTGTAATACTCATTATATGCATAAATATGTATTTTATAATAATCTTTATATGATGATTTATTTTATGTCAAAATGCAGCAACATTAAAGATTATTCCTTTGACAGGGCAGATACCCATGATATCCAAGAATCCTGAGTTTTATTAGATCTTATGGGCTGGATTGTGTCCCTTCCAAATTCATGTATAGAAGAAGCCCTAACCCCCCACTGTGACTGCATTTGGATATAGGGCCTATAAGGTATTAATTAAGGTTAAATGATGTCCTAAGGGTGATGCCCTAATTCAATATAATTAGTGTCCTTATAAGAGGAAGAGACATCAGGGGTGCACACGCTCAGAGAAATGGCCATGTGAGCACACAGTAAGAAGTTGCCATCTGGAAGATGGGAAGAGAGGCCTCAGGAGAAACTTAATCTTTTGACATCTTGATCTTGGACTTCCAGCCTCCAGAAATGTGAGAAAAGTAAATTGTGTTGTTTAAGACACTCAGTTTGTGATTGTGATATTTTGTTTTGGCAGTCGTAGCAGACAAATACACCAAAGAAGGTCACCTTTGCCTGAATTTCCCAAAAGTCCTATGCTCACTGCTACCATCTCTTAGACTTACAGGAACATACGGACTTTGAAAGATTCTGCCTCTTCAAACATCTCCAAAATTCCCTAGGAATGCATATGTTTTTATCCACAACTGAGATTTTAGTGAGACTTGCTATTCTTTCCCAGTAGAATAGCAATGCATGTGTGCCTGTCAAGAGAGGATTCTACAAACCTTTGATTTAATGATGTTACCCAGGAAAATTTGGACTACTACCATCTTGTCCATTGCTCCACAAAGATAATCATATAAAATCTGACATAAATGCTACTGTTCCTGAAGGATTATCCTGGAAATTTCATTGCTGCCATGATATTCTAGATGTCATTTCTACAGAAGTGAATGGGGCTGCTGCTACCACCTCTGTGGTATTTTTAGGGCACAGATTTAAGAGCAGCAGGGGCAAAGCCCCTAGTCACATGAAGCTTGTAATATTGTGAGAGAAGCAGCAATTAAGTAAGTTATCTTGTAATTAAAATGAGAGCATTTTCATGTAACTGAAGTACCTAATCTTGGAAGTTGGGGAAGTTTTCTCTGAAGAAGCACCTTTAAGGCTGAGTCCAGAATGATGAATAGGGGTCAGCTACTTGAAGAGTTAACCAATGAAGAGAATTAATGAAGACCTGAGGAAGCACAGAGCTGGGGGAACCCAGGCAACCGAATACCCATATGCTAGACCATAGTGAGCATACTCAACGGGGCTGGGTTGGCAGTGGGAGAAAAGACTGGTAAGAATACACACTAGAGGAGGATGGGGAGAGCCCATGTGACATGATATCTTGGAAACCACTTTTTGTGTCTGGCAAAAAGTGAAATCTACTTTGTAATGCTTCCAGGTGATTAATTTTACTATGCCAAGTAATCATAAAACAAATTACCTTGAAGTGATGATTTAACATGTGTATTGGCAGTAACTGAGTGGTCAAGTGAGATTAATTCAATTGATTTCGTTATGTGAGAGTATTTCTTTGGAGCTGGTGCAGAGACTACCTGTGTTGGATCTGTTGCTTGAAATATATGCCTGTGGGAAGCATTTAAGGTGTTGGAGACAGAGCTAGAGACTGTTCACAGTATGTAAAAACTCTGACTCTTGATAAGAGTCTCTGCTTGCCCAGAAAAGAATGGGGTTGTCTCTTAGTTTGTGGCAGCCCCAGAAGTCAGCTGCCTGAAGACCTCTGAGGCTAATTCTTTGCCAAACCAGAGAGTTGCCCAGACTCTGAGAATTGATACTGCTAGGACCAGAACTCCACCTTTCTGCCATACGCTGTGTCTCCAGCAGGAAGGCAGAAGTGTGTGGTTCCTTCTGCTGCATTAAATGCCTCACTTAGTCTTAGATACAAGAACATTATCTTTTATGACAGGTCAACAGAGCTAGTAAGTTTATACTCAGTTCACATTGTTAGTAGAGAAATACTCCTGCTTACTTTAGAAATCATTTCTAAGTCAAAGTAGATTTTGAAAGTCTTAAGCAGCAGGTGCCTCAGCCACAATCTGTTATAACACAGCCTGATAATTTCAGCAAATGAGTCTTAAATGCAAATGGCTCAACAATGCCTTTAGCTTATAATTTATTTCTAAGACACTTATTATTGTCTACCCCAGAGCTGTTGAAATTGTTTAAGCTAGAAAAATAGGGATGCCTTTAAAAATGAAAACTAGGTAATTAGGGATGGCCCTCAAAATATCCCCTGGGTAATCACTGGAGCCATAAAGCAAAGATAATTGGTGAAATAAGACTTTGTTTTAAGTGTGTATCATTGTGGAACTAGTTGGTAGTCTCTACAGTAAAGATTGGGACATTATAGGTAAAAGAAATCTTGGTTTGCCCAAACTTTATTTTCACCTATTTCTCACTCAACCATGCACTGAATTTTTTTTTTTTTTTAATCAATTGCTCCTGGGTCACATGCATGGCACAACCTAGCAACTTATTACTGAGCACTGACTGTATATCAGACATGTACTAGGGGCTGCCTGGGTATAATGGGGAAGATAAAGATAAATAAGAGCAACAGTTTTTTTCCTCAGGAGAATAACACTTAATGGAAGACAGAGAAAGATACATTAATAAATATAATACTGTGAAATGACAGGTACTAAAAGTGAAGAATGAAACATGCCATCAGACCAGGGCTTTGGTGCCAGTTGATCATGAAATAAGGAAAATATATAGAAATTTTTCATAAAGTTAAATATTTAATTGAAAGGACTTAATTCTAAGGTAAATTTCCTTCCTGATTTTTTTGAGGTGGACATAATTCTTTATTATGAAAGAAAAAAGATGGTGATATAGATGGTAACATGGGAAATTCTGTGATGGACTCAATCTCTTTCCTTTAATGGATAGAACAGCTAAATATCTGAGATCCACTGTTTCGAGAGCTGAAGAGGAACCATTCTGTGCCTGTATTTAAGGATGTCTTCAGGAAGGAGGTAGCTTTGAGGTGGGTCTGCCTTGAGTGAACTACTCAGCATTCTATCTGATTTTGTTCTCTGCTGCCCACAATTCAAAACTAAAATGTTGTTGTTAGAAGATTAATGTTGAACAGATCAATCTAGTCACCTTAGCATTCTGAAAATAGTGAAAATGTTCTTTACAATCAAGAGATGTAACTCATACATATTGTATTAGTAAAGTCTCTTTCACTGAAAGAAAAAGAAATCAGGTCAAGGAAAAATGTAAACACTAAATATAAAAACCCATAAGTATTCCCTAAAACTCAAAGTCAAGAAATAACTACAGCTGGGCCTCAACAACAGCAGCAAAATTAAGCATAGCCACAACTACAACTCCCAAGTTCACGTGTTCCAATTCAAGTTATGAACAGACACTAACCTGTTCTCTCAGTATAAATTCCATATTCCCAGGAGATCATCTGCTTAACTCAGCATGAAACAGTCAAATTAATTCCATCCTGGGATGAAGATGGGGAAGTGGACCCATGGATTTCTGTAAAGTAATAATCATATGTCAGATACTCTCTTAAAAGCAGTACTTGTATCAGTATTATTTAGTTACATTAGAGAATCAGTATTGTATTTATTATTTAGTCCACCCAGCAATTCAGTGAGGAAGTATTATAATTATCATCCTCAATTTGGAGAAAGGGAACTAAGACCAGTAAGGTTAAGATCTTTGTTCAAGATTATATAACACTTAAGTAGAAGAGCTGGTATGAAAACTTATGTAACTTGGCTGTGGAGCCAGAGATTATGTGACATAACTCCTAGGCTCTCATGCCTGTGGATGAGAGACCAATTCCCTCAAAAAGGGGGATCATTGTGAGCTGGAGAGTAAATATATGAGAGCTATTCTAACTGCAATCACTGAAGGATTTAATCATCCAAATGGCAGGAAGAGCTTTATTTTTTTTAAGACAACTACAAATGGAAAATTAATTTTTAGAATGTGCAGTTAGGATATGACCACAGATATAGCATATTATTAATCTTGTTCTCATTTTGATCCAGTTATGTAAATATGTTCTACCTGACAGAGAAAAATCAATTACTCTGTATTAAAATAGGGGTAGAATAATTGTCATGCTGAATTCTTTCTTACTGAAATTACAATATTTTATAATTTTAAAATTAAGAGAGAGAAGAACAACTTATGGATATTTTAGTATCCACACATTAATGAATACTGCTGCTTTGGACATTAGAATATATCTTGACCATAACAGTTATAAATATCAAGTCATTTTAAGTACCATAAGACAATGCAGGGTTATCATTGTGATAAAACACAACATCCAAGATGAGATGGGGAAATAAAATGTTATTTAAAAAGATAAATTTGTGCAGTCCCTCCCATCAGGAAACTTGCACAAGCCTCTTAGATAGCTTCATCCACCAGAGGGCAGATAGCAGAAGCAAGAAGAACTACAGTCCTGCAGCCTGTGGAACAAAAACCACATTCAAGAAAGATAGACAAAATGCAAAGGCAGGCTAGGTACCAGATGAAGGAACAAGATAAAACCCCAGAAAAACAACGAAATGAAGTGGAGATAGGCAACGTTCCAGAAAAAGAATTCAGAATAATACGGAAGATGATCCAGGACCTTGGAAAAAGAATGGAGGCAAAGATCGAGAAGATGCAAGAAATGTTTAACAAAGACCTAGAAGAATTAAAGAACAATAACCTAGAAGAATTAAAGAACAAACAAACAGAGGTGAACAATACAATAACTGAAACGAAATATACACAAGAAGGAATCGATAGCAGAATAAGTGAGGCAGAAGAACGGATAAGTGAACTGGAAGACAGAATGGTGGAATTCACTGCCACGGAACAGAATAAACAAAAAAGAAGAGAAATGAAGACAGACTAAGAGACCTCTGGGACACATTAAACGCAACAACATTCGCATTATAGGGGTCCAAGAAGAAGAGAGAGAGAAAGGACCCGAGAAAATACTTGAAGAGATTATAGTCAAAAACTTCCCTAACATGAGGAAGGAAATAGCCACCCAAGTCCAGGAAGTGCAGAGAGTCCCAGGCAGGATAAACCCGAGAAGAAATGTGCCGAGACACATAGTAATCAAATTGGCAAAAATTAAAGACAATGAAAAATTATTGAAAGAAACAAGGGAAAAATGGTGAATAATCTAAAAGGGAACTCCCATAAGATTAACAGCTGATTTCTCAGCAGAAACTGTAAAACCCTGAAGGGAGTGGCATGATATATTTAAAGTGATGAAAGGGAAGAAGCTAAAACCAAGATTACTCTACCGGGCAAGGATCTCATTCAGATTCGACGGAGAAATCAAAAGATTTACAAACAAGCAAAAGGTAAGAGGATTCAGCACCACCAAACCAGCTCTACAACAAATGCTAAACAAACTTCTCTAAGTGGGAAACACACGAGAAGAAAAGGACCTACAAACACAAACCCAAAACAATAAAGAAAATGGTACTAGGAACATACATATCGATAATTACCTTAAACGTGAATGGATTAAATGCTCCAACCAAAAGACACAGGCTCGCTGAATGGATACAAAAACAAGACCTATATATGTGCTATCAAAAGAGACCCACTTCAGACCTAGGGACACATACAGACTGAAAGTGAGGGGATGGAAAAAGATATTCCATGCAAATGGACATCAGAAGAAAGCTGGAGCAGCAATACTCATATCAGATAAAATAGACTTTAAAGATGTTACAAGAGATAAGGAAGGACACTACATAATAATCAAGGGATCAATCCAAGGAGAAGATATAATGATTATAAATATATATGCACCCAACATAGGAACGCCTCAATACATAAGGAAACTGCTAACAGCTATAAAAGAGGAAATCGACAGTAACACAGAAATGGTGGGGGACTTTAACACCTCACCTACACCAATGGACAGATCATCCAAACAGAAAATTAATAAAGAAACACAAGCTTTAGGGGCCTTCCTGGTGGCGCAGTGGTTGAGAATCTGGCTGCCAATGCAGGGCACACGGGCCCTTGTCTGGGAGGATCCCACATGCCAAGGAGCGGCTGGGCCCGTGAGCCACAATTACTGAGCCTGCGCGTCTGGAGCCTGTGCTCCGCAACAAGAGAGGCCACGATAGTGAGAGGCCCGCGCACCGCGATGAAGAGTGGCCCCCGCTTGCCACAATTAGAGCCCTCGCACAGAAATGAAGACCCAACACAACCATAAATAAATAAAAATTAAAAAAAAAAAGAAACACAAGCTTTAAATGACACAATAGACCAGAAAGATTTAATTGATATTTATAGGACATTCCATCCAAAAACAGCTAATTACAGTTTCTTCTCAAGTGCACATGGAACATTCTCCAGGATAGATCACATCTTGGGTCATAAATCAAGCCTCAGTAAATTTAAGAAAATTGAAATCATATCAAGCATGTTTTCTGACCACAGTGCTATGAGATTAGAAATCAATTAGAAGGAAAAAACCGTAAAAAAGACCAAAACATGGAGGCTAAACAATACGTTACTAAATAACCAAGAGATCACTGAAGAAATCAAAGAGGAAATTAAAAAATACCTAGAGACAAATGACAGTGAAAACACGACTATCCAAAACCTATTGGATGCAGCAAAAGCAGTTCTAAGAGGGAAGTTTATAGCAATACAATCCTGCCTCAAGAAACAAGAAAAATCTCAAATAAACAATCTGACCTTACACCTAAAGGAACTAGAGAAAGAATAACAAACAAAACCCAAAGTTAGTAGAAGGAAAGAATTCATAAAGATCAGAGCAGAAATAAATGAAATAGAAACAAAGAAAACAATAGCAAAGATCAATAAAACTAAAAGCTGGTTCTTTGAGAAGATAAACAAAATTGATAACCCTTAGCCAGACTCATCAGGAAAAAGAGGGAGAGGACTCAAATCAATAAAATTAGAAATGAAAAAGGAGAAGTTACAACAGACACCGCAGAAATACAAAGCATCCTAAGAGACTACTACAAGCAACTCTATGCCAATAAGATGCACAACCTGGAAGAAATGGACAAATTCTTAGAAAGGTATAGCCTTCCGAGATTGAGCCAGGAAGAAATAGAAAATATGAACAGACCAATCACAAGTAATGAAACTGTGATTAAAAATCTTCCAACAAACAAAAGTCCAAGATCACATGGCTTCACAGGTGAATTCTATCAAACATTTAGAGAAGAGCTAACACCCATCCTTCTCAAACTCTTCCAAAAAATTGCAGAGGATGGAACACACCCAAACTCATTCTATGAGGCCACCATCACTCTGATACCAAAACCAGACAAAGATACTACAAAAAAAGAAAATTACAGACCTATATCACTGATGAATATAGATGCAAATATCCTCAACAAAATACTAGCAAACAGAATCCAACAACACATTAAAAGGTTCATACACCATGATCAAGTGGGATTTATCCCAGGGATGCAAGGATTCTTCGATATACGCAAATCAATCAATGTGATACACCATATTAACAAATTGAAGAATAAAAACGATATGATCATCTCAATAGATGCAGAAAAATCTTTTGACAATATTCAGCACCCATTTATGATAAAAACTCTCCAGAAAGTGGGCATAGAGGGAACCTACCTCAACATAATAAAGACCATATACGACAAACCCACAGCAAACATCATTCTCAATGGTGAAAAACTGAAAGTATTTCCTCTAAGATCAGAAACAAGACAAGGATATCCACTCTTGCCACTGTTATCCAACATAGTTTCGGAAGTCCTAGCCACAGCAATAAGAGAAGAAAAAATAAAAGGAATACAAATTGGAAAAGAAGATTACAATTGTCACTGTTTGCAGGTGACATGATACTATACATAGAGAATCCTAAAGATGCCACCAGAAAAGTATTAGAGCTAATCAATGAATTCAGTAAAGTTGCAGGATACAAAGTTAATGCACAGAAATCTCTTGCATTTCTATACACTAATGATGAAAAATCTGAAAGAGAAGTTTAGGAAACACTCCCATTTACCATTACAATAAAAAGAATAAAATACCTAGGAACAAACCTACCTAGGGAGACAAAATACCTGTATGTAGAAAACTGTAAGACATTGATGAAAGAAATTAAAGATGATACAAACAGTTGGAGAGATATACAATGTTCTTGGATTGGAAGAATCAACATTGTGAAAATGACTGTACTATCCAAAGAAATCTAGAGGTTCAATGCAATCCCTATCAAATTAGCAATGGCATTTTTTACAGAACCAGAAAAAAAAAATCTTAAAATTTGTATAGAGACACAAAAGACCTCCAATAGCCAAAGCAGTCTTGAGAGAAAAAAACGGAGCTGGAGGAATCAGACTCCCTCACTTCAGACTATACTACAAAGCTACAATAATCAAGCCAGTATGGTACTGGCACAAAAACAGAAATACAGATCAATGGAACAGGATAGAGAGCCCAGAGATAAACCCAAGCACCTATGGTCAACTAATCTATGACAGAGGAGGCAAGGATATATAATGGAGATAAGACAGTCTCTTCAATAAGTGGTGCTGGGAAAACTGGACAGCTACATGTAAAAGAATGAAAGTAGAACACTCTGTGTTGCCATACACAAAAATAAACTCAAAATGGATTAGAGACCTAAATGTAAGACCGGACACTATAAAACTCTTAGAGGAAAACATAGGAAGAACACTCTTTGACATAAATCACAGCAAGATCTTTTTTGATCCACCTCCTAGAGAAATGGAAATTAAAACAAAAATAAACAAATGGGACCTAATGAAACTTATAAGCTTTTGCACAACAAAGGAAACCATAAACAAGACAAAAAGACAACCCTCAGAATGGGAGAAAATATTTGCAAATGAATCTGGACAAACGATTAATCTCCAAAATATATAAACAGCTCATGCAGCTCAATATTAAGAAAACAAACAACCCAATCCAAAAATGGGCAGAAGACCTAAATAGACATCCCCAAAGAAGACATACAGATGGCCAAGAGGCACAGGAAAAGCTGCTCAACACCACTAATTATTAGAGAAATGCAAATCAAAACTACAATGAGGTATCACCTCACACCAGTTAGAATGGGCATCATCAGAAAATGTGCAAACAACAAATGCTGGAGAGGGTGTGGAGAAAAGGGAACCCTCTTGTACTGTTGGTGGGAATGTAAATTGATACAGCCACTATGGAGAACAGTATGGAGTTTCCTTAAGAAACTAAAAATAGAATTACCATATGACTCAGCAATCCCACTACTGGGCATATATCCAGAGAAAACCATAATTCAGAGAGACACATGCACCCCATTGTTCACTGAAGCACTATTTACAATAGCCAGGTCATGGAAGCAACCTAAATGCCCATCGACAGACGAATGGATGAAGAAGATGTGGTACATATATACAATGGAATATTACTCAGCCATAAAAAGGAACAAAATTGGGTCATTTGCAGAGATGTGGGTGGATCTAGAGACTGTCATACAGAGTGAAGTAAGTCAGAAAGAGAAAAACAAATATCATATATTAATGTATATATGAGGAACCTAGAAAAATGGTATAGATGAACAGGTTTGCAGGGCGGAAATAGAGACACAGATGTAGGGAACAAACATATGCACACCAAGGGGGGAAGTGGCGGGCAGGGCATGGTGGTGGAATGAATTGGGAGATTGGGATTTACATATATACACTAATACGTATAAAATGGGTAAGTAATAAGTACCTGCTGTATAAAAAAATAAATAAATTTCAAAAATCCAAAAACATTTTAAAAAGATAATAAAAAAAGATAAATTTGTATGTGTGTTTGTGTGTGTTTGTGTATGTGTGTGTGTATGTTAAATTATCTTGATCCAGGAAAATAATATGATAAACTAGAATTTGCTATGGAAAAACTGTGATGTATCTCAATGTTTTAAATGAATATCCAAGAAAATGTAATAAATAAACTGAAGGGTGGAAGAGGCCAATTATTCTTTTATATAAACATAAAAATAGGTTGAAAAGTAGATTAAATATACTTAAATCCTATAAAACAGCATTTCTTGTTGTAAAATATTTGCCATAAAAAGAGGAAGAAGAATAAAAGTATATTCATAAGGAAGAAAAAATCAGGGTTAGAAAAGCGAAGAGTGGAATCCTCTATGTAAGTATTAAGTATTCAAATAAACATATATTGAGTATTTCAGATGCAAAGTAGCTGAATAGAAAATACAATTTTGGGGCTTCCCTGGTGGCACAGTGGTTGAGAGTCTGCCTGCCAACGCAGGGGGACACGGGTTCGAGCCCTGGTCTGGGAAGATCCCACATGCCGCGGAGCAGCTGGGCCCGTGAGCCACAACTACTGAGCCTGCGCCTCTGGAGCCTGTGTTCCGCAACAAGAGAGGCCGCGATAGTGAGAGGCCCGCGCACCGCGATGAAGAGTGGCCCCCACTCGCCGCAACTGGAGAAAGCCCTCGCACAGAAACGAAGACTCAACACAGCCAAATATAAATAAATAAATAAATAAAAACTAAACTTTGGGGGAAAAAAAAAGAAAATACAGTTTCATTAAATTAGTAGGTAAATGTTTTGATTATAAAAATTCTATCATGAAAATGTTATTTTTATAAATGTATTAAAAGTCTTGGGTAAACAAGTAGTATGAAAAGTACATTTATTTTTAATCAATTAAAGTGAACATAAAGAGGTTTTTAACCCTTAGGAAGCTGGAAATAGGAAAAAAACAGCCCTATTTTTTCAGCCTAAAAAGGAGGTGGATTCCCCCTTTTCCCGTATTGCAGGTCTAAAATCTAGGCCAGCTGATCCTACAGGTACCTCAGGTTAGATGTGTCCCCAAATCATCTCATCATGTTTTTCCTCAAACAAGACCCACATAACTTTTCAGTTCATTTCCTTTTCATTTCCATAGCAACTTCCTCCTTGCCTCTATTACCCTGCCCCTATTCCATGTTACTAAAATACAGATCAGAGTTGTGTTCTGCTTAAGTATATTGAATGGATCTCCAGGCCTTTGGATAATTTGCATGCTGCTTATTAGGCTATGGATAACTCTCTAGAATTCAACTCTTCTCTACTTCTCAAGAAATTCATTCCATATTCCCACTTATATCTATGCTCCTGTAATTCTGGTCTAATTATAGTTTCTAAATATTTCAGGTATCCTATACCTCCATGATATCCTGCCTCTGTTTCATTTGCCTGGAATGCCATTCCCCAATCTATCTCAAAACTTAGTTCTAAATCCTTTGAGAAGACATCTCCTGATCATTCCAGGCAAATTTAGCATCTTTGCGCCTCTAATGTATTCTGAACATGCTTTTTATAATGCTAAATATTTTATTGCTAAATGTTTTATTGTACCATACCATTCATGAGTTTTTCTTCCCCATAATAAACCATAAGTTTCTTGAGCATAACATGCGTATCTATTTCATCCTTTTGTCCCCCAACCCCTAATGTTGAGTAGGTGTGGTTACATACTAGTATCCTAGCAGTTGTGGCTACACAATGTCCTAGATAAACTAGAAAGACGAAGACATTCTGGATTGTAATGACTTGTGAGATTTTATTATCTTTCTGAAGTCAGGACTGTCAAAGCAGGTAGCAAACAGAACTCCCATGGCTCTCTCAAAGGTATATATTTTGACGTAAATTTATATCAGAAAAAATATTTCTTCTCTCTTTTTAGTTATAATTTGCTTATGTATTTTGGCCTTTATATGTTAACAATCGCATCATTTTGAATAATGACAGTGCCTTTCCATTATTTGTCTTATCTTACCACACGCGATAGGACATTTAAAATAATATTGAATAGTAGCAGTCATACTGTGCACCTTGAGTTACTCCTAATTTTCAGAAGAATACCCCTGACATCTCCATTAGCAATGATACGTCATGTAGATGACTCACATTAGGCTACGGGAGTTCCCATTTATTGTTAGTTTGCTAGAAGTTGTTATCATTAATGAGTATTGAATTTAATCAAATGCTTTTCATAATTTTGAGATAATAGATTATTTCTCTTTAATTTCTAAATGTAGAAAGTTACACCTATAAATTCATTTTTAAATGTTCACCATCATTGTGTTCTTGGGAAAAACTGATAGAGTCATGACATTTAAAAAAAATTTTATTTTGTATTGGAGTATAGTTGATGAACAATGTTGTGTTAGTTTCAGGTGTACAGCCAAGTGATTCAGTTATACATATACATGTATCTATTCTTTTCCAAATTCTTTTCCATTTAGGTTATTACAGAATATTGAGCGGAGTTCCCTGTCCTATACAGTAGGTCCTTGATGGTTAATTTTTAAAATATAGTAGTGTGTATATGTCAATCCCAAACTCCCAATTTATCCATCCCCCCCCCCACCTTTCCCCTTTGGTAACTATAAGTTTGTTTTCAAAGTCTGTGAGTCTGTTTCTGTTTTGTAAATAAGTTCATTTGTATCATTTTTTTCAGATACTGCATATAAGCAGTATCGTATGATATTTGTCTTTCTCTTTCTGACTTACTTCACTTAGTATGATATTCTCCAGGTCCATCCATGTTGCTACAAATGGCATTATTTCATTCTTTTTAATGGCTGAGTAATAGTCCATCATATGTATGTATCATATCTTCTTTATTCATTCATCTGTTGATGGACATTTAGGTTGCTTCTCTGTCTTGGCTGTTGTAAACAGTGCTGCAATGAACATTGGGTGCATGTACCTTTTGAACCATGGTTTTCTCCAGATATATGCCCAAGAGTTGGATTGCAGGGTCATATGGTAGTTCTACTTTTAGTTTCTTAAGGAACCTCCATACTGTTCTCCATAGTAGCTGTACCAATGTACATTCCCACCAACAGTGTAGGAGGGTTCCCTTTTCTCCACACTCTTGTCAGCATTTATTGTTTGTAGACTTTTTTTTTTTTTTTTTTTTTTAAAGAATATTACCTACATAGCCTACTGGCGTCAAGGGGTAGCATTCCTGAAGTGGAAGCCACCAGCCTCGCCCCACACTCCCCAAGGCTGAGGAATTATTATTATTATTATTTTTTTATTTATTTATGGCTGTGTTGGGTCTTCGTTTCTGTGCGAGGGCTTTCTCTAGTTGTGGCAAGCGGGGGCCACTCTTCATCACGGTATGCAGGCCTCTCACTATCGCGGCCTTTCTTGTTGCAGAGCACAGGCTCCAGACGCGCAGGCTCAGTAATTGTGGCTCACGGGCCCAGCCGCTCCGTGGCATGTGGGATCTTCCCAGACCAGGGCTCGAACCCGTGTGCCCTGCATTGGCAGGCAGACTCTCAACCGCTGCGCCACCAGGGAAGCCCTTGTTTGTAGACTTTTATGATGGCCATTCTGACTGGTGTGAAGTGATATCTCATTGTACTTTTGATTTGCATTTCTCTAATAATTAGTGATGTTAAGCATCTTTCCATGTGCTCTTGGCCATCTGTATGTCTTCTTTGAAGAAATGTCTTTTTAGGTCTTCTGCACATTTTTTGATTGGGTTGTTTTTTTGTTTTTTTTGGGGGGGGTTGTTTTTTGATATTGAGCTGCAAGAACTGTTTGTAGATTTTGGAGATTAATCTTTTGTCGGTCGCACCGTTTGCAAATATTTCCTCCCATTCTGTGGGTTGTCTTTTCACTTTGTTTATGGTTTCCTTTGGTGTGCAAAAGCTTTTGAGTTTAATTAGGTCCCATTTGTTTATTTTTGTTTTTATATTCATTACTCCAGGAAGTGGATCCAAAAAGATATTGTTGCAATTTATGTCAAAGAGTGTTCTGCCTATGTTTTCCTCTAAGAGTTTTATAATATCCCATTTTACATTTAGGTCTTGAACCCAGTTTGAGTTTATTTTTGTGTATGGTGTTTAAAAATGTTCTAATTTCATTCTTTTACATGTAGCTGTCCAGTTTTCCCAGCACTACTTATTGAAGAGACTGTCTTTTCTCCATTGTATAGTCTTGCTTCCTTTGTCATAGATTAGTTGACCACAGGTGCATGGGTATACTTCTGAGCTTTCTATCGTATTCCATGATCTATATTTCTGTTTTTATGCCAGTACTATGTTGTTTTGATGACTGTAACTTTTTAGTATAGTCTGAAGTCAAGGAGTCTGATTCCTCCAGCTCCGTTTTTCTTGCTCAAGATTGCTTTGGCTATTGGGGGTCTTTTGTGTCTCCATACAAATTTTAAGATTTTTTTTTTCTGGTTCTGTAAAAAATGCCATTGGTAATTTGATAGGGATTGCATCGAATCTGTAGATTTCTTTGGGTAGTATAGTCATTTTGACAATATTGATTCTTCCAATCCAAGAACATCTTATAACTTTCCATCTGTTTGTGTCATCTTTGACTTCTTTCATCAGTGTCTTATAGTTTTCTGGGTACAGGTCTTTTGCCTCCTTAGGTAGGTTTATTCCTAGGTATTTTATTCTTTTGTGGCAGTGGTGAATGGGAGTGTTTCCATAATTTCTCTTTCTGATCTTTCATTGTTAGTGTATAGGAATTCAAGAGATTTCTGAGCATTAATTTTGTATCCTGCAACTTTACCAAATTCATTGATTAGCTCTAGTAATTTCCTGCTGGCATCTTTAGGATTCTCTGTATGTAGTATCATGTCATCTGCAAACAGTTACAGTTTTACTTTTTCTTTCCAATTTGTATTCCTTTTATTTCTTTTTCATGTCTGATTGCCATCGCTAACATTTCCAAAACTATGTTGAATAATTATGGTGAGAGTGGACATCCTTGTCTTGTTCCTGATCTTAGAGGAAATGCTTTCAGTTTTTCACCCTTGAGAATGATGTTTGCTGTGGGTTTGTCATATATGGCCTTTATTATGTTGAGGTAGGTTCCCCCTGTGCCCACTTTCTGGAGAGTTTTAATCATAAATGCGTTTTGAATTTTGTCAAACGCTTTTTCTGCATCTATTGAGATGATCATATGGTTTTTATTCTTCAGTTTGTTAATATGCTGTATCACACTGATTGATTTGCATATTTTGAAGAATCCTTGCATCCTTGGGATACATCCCACTTGATCGTGGTGTATGATCCTTTTAATGTTTTGTTGGATTCTGTTTGCTAGTATTTTGTTGAGGATTTTTGTACCTATATTAATCAGTGATATTGTTCTGTAATTTTCTTTTTTTGTAGTATCTTTGTCTGGTTTTGGTATCAGGGTGGTAGTGGCCTCATAGAATGAGTTTGGGAGTGTTCCTCCCTCTGCAATTCTCTGGAAAAGTCTGAGAAGGACTGGTGTTAGCTCTTCTCTAAATGTTTGATGGAATTCACCTGTGAAGCCATCTGGTCCTGGACTTCTGTTTGTCGGAAGATTTTAAATCAGAGTTTCAATTTCATTACTTGTGATTGGTCTGTTCATATTTTCTGTTTCTTCCTGGTTCAGTCTTGGAAGGTTATACCCTTCTAAGTATTTGTCAGTTTCTTCCAGGTTGTCCATTTTATTGGCATAGAGTTGCTTGTGGTAGTCTCTTAGGATGCTTTGTATTTCTGCAGTGTCTGTTGTAAGTTCTCCTTTTTCTTTTCTAATTTTATTGATTTGCGTCCTCTCCCTTTTTTCTTGTTGAGTCGGGCTAAATGTTTATCAATTTTATCTTCTCAAAGAACCAACTGTTAATTTTACTGATCTTTGCTATTGTTTTCTTTGTTTCTATTTCATTTATTTCTGCTCTGATCTTTATGATTTCTTTCCTTTTACTAACTTTGGGTTTTATTTGTTCCTTTTTCTCTGGTTCCTTTAGGTGTAAGGTTAGATTGTTTGTTTGAGATTTTTCTTGTTGTCTTGAGGTAGGATTGTATTCCTGTAAACTTCCCTCTTAGAATTGCTTTTACTGCATACCATAGCTTTTGGATTGTCGTGTTTTTGTTGTCATTTGTCTCTAGGTATTTTTTCATTTCCTCTTTGATTTCTTCAGTGATGTCTTGCTTATGTAGTAACATATTGTCTAGCCTCTATGTGTCTCTGTTTTTTACATTTTTTCCATATAACTTATTTCTAATCTCATAGCATTGTGGTTGGTATGAGTTTAATTTTCTTAAATTTACTGAGGCTTGATTTGTGACACAAGATGGGATCTATCCTGGAGACTGTTCTATGTGCACTTGAGAAGAACGTGTAATCTGCTGTTTTCGGATGGAATGTCCCATAAATATCAAATCTATCTGGTCTATTGTGTCATTTAAAGCCTTGTTTCCATATTAATTTTCTGCCTGGTTGATTTGTCCATTGGTGTAAGTGAGGTGTTAAAGTCCCCCACTATTATTGTGTTACTGTCAATTTTCTCTTTTATAGCTGTTAGCAGTTGCCTTATGTATTGAGGTGCTCCTATGTTGGGTTGATATATATTTATAAAATTGTTATATCTTTTTCTTGGATTGATCCCTTGATCATTATGTAGTGTCCTTCCTTGTCTCTTATAACATTCTTCATTTTAAAGTCTATTTTATCTGATATGAGTGTTGCTACTCCAGCTTTCTTTTGATTTCCATTTGCACGGAATATCTTTTTCCATTCCCTCACTTTCAATCTGTATTTGTGCCTAGATCTGAAGTGGGTCTCTTGTAGACAGTATATATATATTGGTCTTGGTTTTGTATCCATTCAGCGAGCCTGTGTCTTTGCTTGGAGCATTTAATCCATTCACATTTAAGGTAATTATCGATATGTATGTTCCTATTACCATTTTCTTAATTGTTTTGGGTTTGTGTTTGTAGGTCCTTTTCTTCTCTTGTGTTTCCCACTTAGAGAAGTTCCTTTAGCATTTGCTGTAGAGCTCGTTTGGTGGTGCTGAATTCTCTTAGCTTTTGCTTGACTGTAAAGCTTTTGATTTCACCGTCGAATCTGAATGAGATCCTTGCCGGGTCGAATAATCTTGGTTGTAGGTTCTTCCCTTTCATCACTTTAAATATATCGTGCCACTCTTGTCTGGCTTGTAGAGTTTCTGCTGAGAAATCAGCTGTTAACCTTATGGGAGTTCCCTTGTATGTTATTTGTCGTTTTTCCCTTGTTGCTTTTAATAATTTTTCTTTGTCTTTAATTTTTGTCAGTTTGATTACCATGTGTGTCTTGGCATGTTTCTCCTTGGGTTTATCCTGCCTGGGACTCTCTTCACTTCCTGGACTTGGGTGTCTAATTCCTTCCCCATGTTAGGGAAGTTTTCAACTATAATTCTTGAAATATTTTCTGAGGTCCTTTTTCTCTCTCTCTTCTCCTTCTGTGACCCCTATAATGCGAATGTTGTTGCATTTAATTTTGTCCCAGAGGTCTCTTAAACTGTCTTCATTTCATTTCATTCTTTTTTCTTTATTCTGTTCCACGGCAGCGAAGTCCACCATTCTGTGGTCCAGGTCACTTATCTGTTCTTCTGCCTCAGTTATTCTGCTACTGATTCATTCTAATGTATTTTTCATTTCAGTTATTGTATTGTTCATCTCTGTTTGTTCTTTAATTCTTCAAGGTGTTTGTTCTTTTATTGTTCTAGGTCTTTGTTAATCATTTCTTGCATCTTCTCGATCCTTGCCTCCATTCTTTTTCTGATGTCCTGGATCATCTTCACTGTCATTATTCTGAATTCTTTTTCTGGAAGGTTGCCTATCTCCACTTCATTTAATTGTTTTTCTGGGGTTTTATCTTGTTCCTTCATCTGGTACATAGTCCTCTGCATTTTCATCTTGTCTATCTTTCTGTGAATGTGGTTTTTGTTCCACAGGCTGCAGGATTGTAGCTCTTCTTGCTTCTGCTATGTGCCCTCTGGTGGATGAAGCTATCTAATTGGCTTGTGCAAGCTTTCTGATGGGAGAGACTGGTGGTGGGTAGAGCTGCATCTTGCTCTGTTGGGCAGAGCTCAGTAAATTTTAATCTGCTTGTCTGCTGATAGATGGGGCTGAGTTCCCTCCCTGTTGGTTGTCGGGCCTGAGGCAACCCAGTACTGGAGCCCATAGGCTCTTTGGTGGGGCTAATGGCGGACTCCAGGAGGGCTCATGCCAAGGAGTACTTCCCAGGACTTCTGCTGCTAGTGTCCTTGTCCCTGCAGTGAGCCACAGCTGGCCTCCGCCTCTGCAGGAGACCCTCCAACACTAGCAGGCAGGTCTGGTTCAGTCTCCTGTGGGGTCACTGTTCCTTCCCCCCTGGGTCCTGATGCACACATTGCTTTGTGTGTGGTCTCCAAGAGTGGAGTCTCTGTTTCCTCCAGTCCTGTCGAAGTCCTGCAATCAAATCCCACTAACCTTCGGAGTCTAATTTTCTGGGAATTCCTCCTACCATTGCCAGACCCCTAGGTTGGGAAGCCTGACAATGGGGCTCAGAACCTTCACTCTAGTTGGTGGACTTCTGTGGTATAACTTTTCTACAGTTTGTGTGTTACCCACCCAGGGGTTATGGGATTTGATTTTATTGTGATCGTGCCCCTCCTACTGTCTCATTGTGGCTTCTCCTTTGTCTTTGGACGTGGGGTATATTTTTTGGTGAGGTCCAGTGTCTTCCTGTCAGTGACTGTTCAGCAGTTAGTTGTGATTCCAGTGCTCTCGCAAGAGGGAGTGAGCGCATGTCCTTCTACTCTGCCATCTTGAACCAATCTCTACACTCTCTTGTGTATAACTGCTTTTGCTTCATCTGTGTGTGAAATTAATCCTTGTTGCAAGTAAAAATGTTTGCATCCTTCTCATTGTATGGTATTGATTGTATTACCACATTTTATCCAATTTACAGTTTAACATTTGAGTTGTTTCTAGTTTAGGGTTATTAATAACAGTGAGGTTATATATTCCTCTACATATCTTTTGGTGCACATAGTTCCACACATACATACAAATGGAATCAACACATCACAGGATGTGCCTTTATTCCACTTCGTAGAAGTGTATCTCAACTTGCTGTACCAATGTACACTCCCAATTGTATTAATAGTATATGAGGGTTTTTATTGCACTACATTTTAACCAACATCTGGTACTATCTTATTTTTTTTTAATTTTTATTTTTATTTTAGCCATTTGGCAAATGTGTAGTGATATCTATTTGTGGTTTTAATTTCAATGTGTTGAGGACTAATGAAATTTAGCACTTTTTCATTAATTGGCCATTTAGATATTCTCTTCTATAAATTGGTTTTTCAGGTCTTTTGTTTATTTTCCTGTTGTGTTGTCTTCCTTTTATGGACTCATAATAGTTTTTCATATATTCTGGCTACATATATATCTTCTACTTCTTGTTTTACATTTTCACTCTCTGTAATGGTGTCTTTTGATGAATAGATATTTTAGATTTTTATGTAGTTCATCTACCAATCTTTCATTTCATGGTTTATGTTTTTATGTCCAGTTTAAGAAATCTTTCCTAATCCCAAGCTTATTAAGATATTCTAACATATCTTCTTCCAGAAGTTTTATTGCTTTATCTATCACATTTTATAGACCTTCTGGAATTGATTTTTGCATATGATGTGAGGTACGTGTCAAGATTAAATATTTTTCTATATGTATATCCAATTGACTGAGCATCAATTATTGAGAAGACAGTTCTTTCCACACTGTATTACAGAGTCAACTTTGATATAAATCAAGTGACTATATATATATATATAATATATTATATATAGATGTAGTTTTTAATATTTTATTTTATTCCTTTGATTTATTAGTCTGTCTTACACCAACACCACATAGCCTTAATTGGGGTAGCTTTACAATATATTTTGATATCTGGTAATAAAATTCCTCCAACTTTGTTTTTCTCCTACAGATTTGTCTTATTTATTCTTGGCCCATTGCATTCTCACATATGTTTAAGAACCAGCTCATGATTCTCCACACATACACACACACACACACACACACACACACACGCGCATTCTGAGATTTCACTTAATTTATGGATCAGTTTGGAGAGAATTGGTATCTTTACATCTCAAGATTGCATTTAATAAAGCTCCATTTACTTAGGCAGGCCACCTTTAATTTATCTCAAAAATGTTTTGTAATTTTTCTTTGTATGTCTCAGACAACTTTCAGTTTTACTCTTTGATATATGATGGTTCTTGATGCTAATGCAAATGGTGTCATTTTTAAGAAAACATGGGTTTATAATTTTATCTGTCACTACATAGTAATATATATTTATTTATATATTGACCTTGTATCTAGAGACCTTGTTAAATTCATTTTTTATTTCTTTTTAAATAAAATTTTGGATTTCTATATACATAATGTCATACATGAATTATGACCATTTTGTTATTTTTTTTTCCTAAACCTTATGCATTTTCTTTTTTTTCCCTTGCCATATTGTAGAACAGAGGACTTTCTGCAGTGTTGTAAAATGTTGGGTAGAGGCAGAGAAAGTGGACATCTTCGTTTTGTTTTCGATCTCATGAGGAAAGCTCAGTAGTTAACTATTAGGTAGAATGTTATAGATACATTTTTATATCTTTTTAATTGAGATAGAGCTTATATACAGTGAAGTGTACAAATATTAAGTATTCAGCCTAATTACGGTTTACATATGTATATACTTTTCGAACCACTACTGGATAAACCATCACTGAACACTGAGGTATCTCAGAAAGGTCAGGTGTGCCCCCCCCTCCTATTCCTACCAGTGCCTCCTGCCTAGTGACTGAACCCAACTGGTGTTAAGTGTATAAGGAGGCTCATTGAAGAAATTTATAAATCATTTTTTTGAGCACAGAGCATAGTGGAGAAAGGTGAAGGTTAAATCTTCAGGGACATAAGGTAAACATGCATCCTTTTTCTTCATCGGAATTAACTTTCCTCTTTTGTCCCCGTTCAAAGTCCCAACAGATAGCAATTCAGTCATACTTCTTTCTGAAATCTAAAACACTGCTCTTTGCTCTTTTTTATGTGACTATCTATGACTTAACTGAGATAGCAAGAAAAAATGGACATTGCAGTTTTGATATCAGTTAAGTCATAGATAGTCACAAAATCAATTGATCACTCTGTAACATTAAGAAAAAACAGATGGACTTTAAAAATATATACTTTTTATGCTACAGTAATCAAGACAGTATGGTACTGGCACAAAAACAGAAATATAGATCAATGGAACAGGATAGAAACCCCAGAGATAAACCCACGCACATATGGTCACCTTATTTTTGATAAAGGAGGCAAGAATATACAGTGGAGAAAAGACAGCCTCTTCAATAAGTGGTGCTGGGAAAACTGGACAGCTACATGTAAAAGAATGAAATTAGAACACTCCCTAACACCATACACAAAAATAAACTCAAAATGGATTAAAGACCTAAATGTAAGGCCAGACACTATAAAACTCTTAGAGGAAAACATAGGAAGAACACTCTTTGACATAAATCACAGCAAGAGCCTTGTTGACCCCCTAGAGAAATGGAAATAAAAACAAAAATAAACAAATGGGACCTAATGAAACTTAAAAGCTTTTGCACAGCAAAGGAAACCATAAACAAGACGAAAAGACAACCCTCAGAATGGGAGAAAATATTTGCAAATGAAGCAACTGACAAAGGATTAATCTCCGAAATATACATGCAGCTCAATATCAAAAAAACAACCCAATCCAAAAATGGGCAGAAGACCTAAATAGACGTTTCTGCAAAGAAGATATACAGATTGCCAACAGACACATGAAAGGATGCTCAGCATCACTAATCATTAGAGAAATGCAAATCAGAACTACAATGAGGCATCACCTCACACCAGTCAGAATGGCCATCATCAAAAAATCTGCAAACAATAAATGCTGGAGAGGGTGTGGAGAAAGGGCACCCTCTTGCACTGTTGGTGGGAATGTAAATTGATACAGCCACTATGGAGAACAGTATGGAGGTTCCTTAAAAAACTAAAAATAGAACTACCATATGACCCAGCAATCCCACTACTGGGCATATACCCTGCAAAAACCATAATTCAAAAAGAGTTATGTACCACAATGTTCATTGCAGCTCTATGTATAATGGCCAGGACATGGAAGCAACCTAAGCGTCCATCGACAGATGAATGGATAAAGAAGATGTGGCACATATATACATTGGAATATTACTCAGCCATAAAAAGAAAGGAAATTGAGTTATTTGTAGTGTAGTGAGGTGGATAGACCTAGAGTCATACAGAGTGAAGTCAGAAAGAGAAAAATAAATACCATATGCTAACACATATATATGCAGTCTAAAAAAAAAAAAGGTTCTGAAAAACCTAGGGGCAGGACAAGATGCAGATGTAGAGAATGGACTTGAGGACACAGGGAGGGGGAAGGGTAAGCTGGGATGAAGTGAGAGAGTGGCATGGACATATATACACTACCAAATGTAAAATAGATAGCTAGTGGGAAGCAGCCACATTGCACAGGGAGATCAGCTCGGTGCTTTGTGACCATCTAGAGGGGTGGGATAGGGTGGGAGGGAGATGCAAGAGGGAGGAGATATGGGGATATATGTATATGTATAGCTGATTCACTTTGTTATAAAGTAGAAAGTAACACACCACTGTAAAGCAATTATACTCCAATAAAGATGTTAAATATAAATATATATATATATATATATACATACATACATACACTGTTTAAAGTCATCAGAGAGCCATGGGCACAAAGAAGTCTAAATAAAATAATTTATAATGATGGTAGCCCTTCAGAAATTAGCAAAGTCCAGCAGCATTCTTTATTTCCCAATGCTGTTGCCGAGTGTATATAAACAACTGGATGGGAAAATAGACTGTTCTATAATGGTCTTACGTTAAGTAGAAGAGATTCGCTGAGATTTTACCACTAGAAAATGGCTTACCTGGCTGCTTACCAATTCTCCACTTAAAGAATTTCTAGTGGTCCTAGAAAATTGCAGGCTGGTTGGAAAATAAAGAGAAGTTGCCTAATTTCTCTTTGATTAAATTTCAAAGCCCTGCTGGAAGCCAGGGCTTGATCTCACTGTGGAGAACCAGAACACAAATCACATAAACTACTAATTAAATTGAAGTTATAAGCACCTAGCTGCATAACAAAGGAACAGAGCAAGTCCTTTCTGGAAGAATTTATTATCCACGTGAGTCTCTACTGCTATTTTATACCCAAAGTACAGTGCATACACAAAAATCTAGAAGACATGAAAAGTAGCAGAACAGTGTGACTCAAAATAAAAAGTCAAAAAGTTAAAAGAAGCAGACCATAGATGACACAAATGCAGGAAGTAGTAGGCTAAAAAATAAGAAAAAGGTGGATGAAATGGTGTAAAGACGAAGAATTTCAGCAGAAAAAAAGAAAACTAAAAAATTGTAAATTCTAGAACTGAAAAATGTTATATTTGAAATGATTAATTCATTTCATTGGCTTAAAAGTAGGCTGGACACAAGAAAAAAGGATTATTAACTTCAAAGAAGGTCATTTGGAATTGTCTAAAGTGAACCACAGAAAAAGAAATAATAATTTATAAACGGGATAGGAGCTCATTAAGTGACTGTAAAATGTTCTTACATAGTTTATTAACAAATAATTAAAAAGTACAATTGTAAAATGATACAATTGTAACCCTCCAAAACATGAAATACTTAATAATTTTAAAGACCTATGTGTAACACCTATACATTGAAAATTGTTAAAAGAAATTAAAGATCTAAATAAATAGATATACTGTGGTCATAGATTACAAGTCTGAGTATTAAGATGCCATTTCTCCTGAAGTTGATCTATAGATTCATATTTATCCCATCCCATTCCTATTCAAATTCTATTTTAGAACTGGAAAGTTTATTTTTAATAAAAGAATTGTAAAATTATAATATATAATTATACATTAATATATAATTAATGTAATAATTGTAATGTATAATATGTTATACATTATATAATTATAAAACATACATATGTGAGTATATAATGTATACATAAATGCAAAGAAAGAAGAGCCAAGGCAATCTTGAAAAAGAAAAATAAAGATGGAGGACTGACTGACCATGTTTCAAGACTTAGAATAAAACTACATTAATTGAGCCAATGAGATAGTAGTAGAGACAGACAAATAGATCAATGAAACCAAAAAGAGAGTCTATAAATAAACCTCTATATACAATTACTTGATTTTGACAAAGGTATCAGTGTGATTCAATAGCTTAAGGAAGGGTTATTGAATTAAAAAAATTATTAGGGTTCTTCAGAGTAGAACCAATAGGAGAGATGATAGCTAGCTAGCTAGATAGATAGATAGGAAGATAGGAAGAAAGAATTATAATAGGAACTTTCACACAGTTATGGAGGCTGTGTCCCATAATCTGCTCCATCTGCAAGCTGGAGGACCAGGAAAGCCAGCGATATAATTCAGTCTGAGTCTGGGGCCTGGGGCTGGGCAGGACTTGTGTATGTCCCTAGGTCCCAAAGCCCCAGAACCAGGAGCTCCAAGGTCAGAGGACAGGAAAAGATGGATGTCCGAGCTCTAGGAGAGAGAGAGAGGAGGGGCGGGGGGGGGGGGAATCCACTCTTCCTTCCCTCTTTTGTTCTATTCTGGCCCTCAGTGGATTGGATGATGCCCGCCCTCTTTGGGGAGGGTTGATGTTTTTACTCAATCTACTGAAACAAATGCTAATCTCTTCCAGAAACATGCTCATAGATACACCCAGAAATAGTGTTTTATCAGCTATCTGGGTCTCTCTAAACCCAGTCAAATTGATACATTAGGTTAATCATCACCACAAATATTGCTGGATATCCAAATGGAAGAGCGTTTACAAAATCAGTTACTATTGGCCCCCCCATTCTTACTCCTTACACCAAAATTAATTCAAAAATGGATCATAAACCTAAATGTCAAAGCTAATATTTGAAAGCTTCTTGAAGGAAACAGAGACAAATTTCCTGGTCTAGGCAAATATCAGTATTTCTTAATTAGAATGAAAAAAGGCACTACCCATAAGATTTTTTAAAAATCGGGCTTAAAATTGAAATCTTCTAAACACCAAAGATAAAGAAAAGGAAGTAAAGAGACAAACCACAGACTCGGAAAGTATATTCATAAAACATATATCTGGCAAAGGATTCATATCCAGAACAGATAAATCCTACAAATCAATAATAAAACGACAAGCAACTCTATTTCTTCAAATTAGCAAAAGATTTGCATGAACACTTAAGAAAATGAGATACTGTATGACCACGAAGCATATGAAAAGTTTCTCAATGCCATGGCTAATGCAAATCACACTCACAGTGAGATTTTAGAATTAAAAACAAGCAAAAACAAAAACTACACCTAGCAGATCAGCTAACCTTAGAAAGAGTGAAAACTCCAAGGATTTGTGAGAATGTAGAGCAACTTAAACTCTTGTGTTGAGAGTCTAACATTGTACAACCACTTTGGAAAACTATCTGCTAGTCTTTCAGAAAGATTACCAAACTTTGATCATATAACAAGCATTTCCGCTCTAAGACTGACTTGCACAAGGATGTTCATTAAAATTCAACTTACGAAAGCTCATAACTAGAAACAACCCAAATTTTAAGCAATAATAGGTTGGCTAAATAAATTGAGGGCTCCAGGACCTCCAAACACATTAAATCCCCAGCTGCTATGAATAAGGAGGCAAAATTTCTTTGTTGGATGACTTGGTGGAATCCTAAGAGGAATCGCTCCTATCCTGCAATGGACTGAATATGTGCCCGAATCCCACATTCATATATTGAAGCCTAATCCCCAGTGTGATGGTCTCTGGGAGGTGATTAGGTCATGAGAGTGGAGCCCTCAGAAATGGGATTAGTGCCCTTATAAGAAACACCCCAGAGAGCTCCCTATTCCCATCATGTTGAGGTTAAAATAAAAAGACTGATGTCTAGGAGGTGGGCTCTCACCATACATTGACTCTGCTAGTGCCTTTATTTTGGAATTCCTAGAACTATAAGTTCTTATACTTCCGAACTGTAAGAAATAAATTTCTGTCGTTTATGAGCCATGCAGTCTATGATATTATGTTATAGAAGCCCAAACGAACTAACACACATCCTCCATTTTGATTTTACAACCTGTTCATGGGGGAGACCATTGCTGGTGTAAGACAACTTAAAGGGACTTGCTGTATCCACAGTCTCCTAATTGTTACCATCCATAAGCAATTCCACCATTTGAGCCAGCTTCTTATGCTTTATGGAAGCATGTGGTAAGACTACTGAATTTAGTGAGCCTATTGTCACATCTCATGTGTCATAAAATGAGTTCCATAGTTCAAGGTGATATTTTTTGGAACATTGGCAAATAAGAATACATTCTGTAAGTCCTTTAATGGAGGTGCTGAAAGAGGAAAGGGGTACTAAATCTGACCCCAGAATGTATGTTAGTCTCTGTAAGATCAACTTTTTGTTCCCCTTCTTTTTTTTTTTTTTGAATTTTATTTTTTTATTTTTTTATACAGCAGGTTCTTATTAGTTATCCATTTAATATATATAAGTCTATATATGTCAATCCCAATCTCCCAATTCATCACACCACCACCTGCCAATGCCACTTTCCCCTCTTGGTGTCCATATGTTTGTTCTCTACATTTGTGTCTCTATTTCTGCCCTGAAAACTGGTTCATCTGTACCATTTTTCTAGGTTCCACATATATGTGTTAATATACGATGTTTCTTTTTCTCTTTCTGACTTACTTCACTCTGTAAGACAGTCTCTAGATACATCCATGTCCCTACAAATGACCCAATTTCATTCCTTTTTATGGCTGAGTAATATTCCATTGTATATATGTACCACTTCTTCTTTATCCATTCATCTGTTGATGGGCATTTAGGTTGCTTGCATGACCTGGCTATTGTAAATAGTGCTGCAATGAACATTGAGGTGCATGTGTCTTTTTGAATTATGGTTTTCTCAGGTTATATGCCCAGTAGTGGGATTGCTGGGTCGTATGGTAGTTCTATTTTTAGTTTTAAAAGGAACCTCCATACTGTTCTCCATAGTGGCTGTATCAATTTACATTCCCACCAACAGTGCAAGAGGGTGCCCTTTCTCCACACCCTCTCCAGCATTTATTGTTTGTAGATTTTTTGATGATGGCCATTCTGACTGGTGTGAGGTGATACCTCATTGTAGTTCTGATTTGCAATTCTCTAATGATTAGTGATGTTGAGCATCCTTTCATGTGTTTGTTGGCAATCTGTATATCTTCTTTGGAGAAATGTCTATTTAGGTCTTCTGCCCATTTTTGGATTGGGTTGTTTGTTTTTTTGATATTGAGCTGCATGTATATTTTGGAGATTAATCCTTTGTCCGTTGCTTCGTTTGCAAATATCTCCTCCCATTCTGAGGGTTCTCTTTTCGTCTTGTTTATGGTTTTCTTTGCTATGCAAAAGCTTATAAGTTTCATTAGGTCCCATTTGTTTATTTTTGTTTTTATTTCCATTACTCTAGGAGGTGGATTAAAAAAGATCTTGCTGTGATTTATGTCAAAGAGTGTTCTTCCTATGTTTTCCTCTAAGAGTTTTATAGTGTCCAGTCTTACATTTAGATCTCTAATCCATTTTGAGTTTATTTTTGTGTGTGGTGTTAGGGAGTGTTCTAATTTCATTCTTTTACATGTAGCTGTCCAGTTTTGCCAGCACCACTTATTGAAGAGACTGTCTTTTCTCCATTGTATATCCTTGCCTCCTTTGTCATAGATTAGTTGACCATATGTGTGTGGGTTTATCTCTGGGGTTTCTATCCTGTTCCATTGATCTATATTTCTGTATTTGTGCCACTACCATATTGTCTTGATTACTGTAGCTTTGTAGTATAGTCTGAAGTCAAGGAGTCTGATTCCTCCAGCTCCGTTTTTTTCCCTCAAGACTGCTTTGCTATTCAGGGTCTTTTGTGTCTCCATACAAATTTTAAGATTTTTTTTTCTAGTTCTGTGAAAAATGCCATTGGTAGTTTGATAGGGATTGCACTGAATCTGTAGATTTCTTTAGGTAGTATAGTCATTTTCACAATATTGATTCTTCCAATCCAGGAACATCATATATCGCTCCATCTGTTTGTGTCATCTTTAATTTCTTTCATCAGTGTCTTATAGTTTTCTGCATACAGGTATTTTGTCTCGCTAGATAGGTTTATTACTAGGTATTTTATTCTTTTTGTTGCAGTGGTGAATGGGAGTGTTTCCTTAATTTCTCTTTCAGATTTTTCATCATTAGTGTTTAGAAATGCAAGAGATTTCTGTGCAATAACTTTGTATCCTGCAACTTAATAAATTCATTCATTAGCTATAGTAGTTTTCTGGTGGCATCTTTAGGATTCTCTATGTATAGTATCACGTCATCTGCAAACAGTGACAGTTTTACTTCTTCTTTTCCAATTTGTGTTCCTTTTAGTTTTTTTTTTTCTTCTCTGATTGCCTTGGCTAGGACTTCCAAAACTGTGTTGAATAATAGTGGTGAGAGTGGCCATCCTTGTCTTCTTCCTGATCTTAGAGGAAATGCTCTCAGTTTTTCACCATTGAGAATGATGTTTGCTGTG
Organism: Eschrichtius robustus; assembly: GCF_028021215.1. Taxonomy (NCBI): domain Eukaryota; kingdom Metazoa; phylum Chordata; class Mammalia; order Artiodactyla; family Eschrichtiidae; genus Eschrichtius; species Eschrichtius robustus. The sequence continues at coordinate 92,489,234 of NC_090828.1, forward strand.
ATTTGTCATATATGGTCTTTATTATGTTGAGGTAGGTTCCCTCTATGCCCACTTTCTGGAGAGTTTTTATCAAAAATGGGTGTTGAATTTTGTCAAATGCTTTTTCTGCATCTATTGAGATGATATATGGTTTTTATTCTTCTATTTGTTAATATGGTGTATCACATTGATTGATTTGCATATATTGAAGAATCCTTGCATCCCTGGGATAAATCCCACTTGATCGTGGTGTATGATCCTTTTAATGTGTTGTTGGATTCTGTTTGCTAGTATTTTGTTGAGGATTTTTGCATCTATATTCATCAGTGATATTGTTCTGTAATTTTCTTTTTTTGTAGTATCTTTGTCTGGTTTTGGTATCAGGGTGATGGTGGCCTCATAGAATGAGTTTGGGAGTGTTTCTTCCTCTGCAATTTTTTGGAAGAGTTTGAGAAGGATGAGTGTTTGCTCTTCTCTAAATGTTTGATGGAATTCACCTGTGAAGCCATCTTGTCCTGGTCTTTTGTTTGTTGGAAGATTTTTAATCACAGTTTCAATTTCATTACTTATGATTCGTCTGTTCGTATTTTCTGTTTCTTTCTGGTTCAGTCTTGGAAGGTTATACCCTTCTAAGTATTTGTCAGTTTCTTCCAGGTTGTCCATTTTATTGGCATAGAGTTGCTTGTAGTAGTCTTTTACGGTGCTTTGTATTTCTGCAGTGTCTGTTATAAGTTCTCCTTTTCCATTTCTAATTTTATTGATTTGAATCCTCTCCCTCTTTTTCTTGTTGAGTTGGGCTAAATGTTTATCAATTTTATCTTCTCAAAGAACCAGCTGTTAGTTTTACTGATCTTTGCTATTGTTTTCTTTGTTTCTGTTTCATTTATTTCTTTATAAATTTATTTATTTATTCATTTATATATGGCTGTGTTGGGTCTTTGTTTCTGTGTGTGGGCTTCCTCTAGTTGCAGGGAGCGGGGGCCACACTTCATCGCGGCGTGCGGGCCTCTCACTATCGCGGCCTCTCTTGTTGCGGAGCACAGGCTCCAGATGCGCAGGCTCAGTAGTTGTGGCTCATGGGCCCAGTTGCTCCGTGGCATGTGGGATCTTCCCAGACTAGGGCTCGAACCCGTGCCCCCTGCATTGGCAGGCGGACTCTCATCCACTGCACCACCAGGGAAGCCCCAGGTTCATTTATTTCTGCTCTGATCTTTATGAATTCTTTCCTTCCACTAACTTTGGGTTTTGTTTGTTCTTCTTTCTCTAGTTCCTTTAGGTGTAAGGTTAGATTGTTTATTTGAGATTTTTCTTGTTTCTTGAGGTAGGATTGTATTGCTATAAACTTCCCTCTTAGAACTGCTTTTGCTGCATCCCATAGGTTTTGGATTGTCGTGTTTTCATTGTCATTTATCTCTAGGTATTTTTTTGATTTCCTCTTTGATTTCTTCGGTGATCTCTTCGTTATTTAATAATGTATTGTTTAGCCTCCATGTGTTTGTGTTTTTTACGTTTTTTCCCATGTAATTGATCTCTAATATCATAGCATTGTGGTCAGAAAAGATACTTGATATGATTTCAGTTTTCTTATATTTACTGAGGCTTGATTTGTGACCCAAGATGTGATCTATCCTGGAGAATCTTCCGTGCATACTTGAGAAGAAAGTGTAATCTGTTGATTTGGATGGAATGTCCAATAAATATCAATTAAATCTATCTGGTCTATTGTGTCATTTAAATCTTGTGTTTCCTTATTAATTTTCTGTTTGGATGATCTGTCCATTGGTGTAAGTGAGGTGTTAAAGTCCCCCACTATTCTTGTGTTACTGTCGATTTCCTCTTTTAGAGCTCTTCGCAGTTGCCTTATGTATTGAGGTGCTCCTATGTTGGGTGCCTATATATTTATAATTGTTATATCTTCTTCTTGGATTGAACCCTTGATCATTACATAGTGTCCTTCCTTGTCTCTTGTAACATTCTTTATTTTAAAGTCTATTTTATCTGATATGAGTATTGCTACTCCAGCTTTCTTTTGATTTCCATTTGCATGGAATATCTTTTGCCATCCCCTCACTTACAGTCTGTGTGTGTGCCTAGGTCTGAAGTGGGTCTCTTGTAGACAGCATATATATGGGTCTTGTTTTTGTATCCATTCCGCAAGCCTGTGTCTTTTGGTTGGAGCATTTAATCCATTCACATTTAAGGTAATTATCGATATGTATGTTCCTGTGACCATTTTCTTAATTGTTTTGGGTTTGTGTTTGTAGGTCCTTTTCTTCTCTTGTGTTTCCCACTTAGAGAAGTTCCTTTAGCATTTGCTGTAGTGCTGGTTTGCTGGTGCTGAATTCTCTTACTTTTTGCTTGACTGTAAAGCTTTTGATTTCTCCGTCAAATCTGAATGCGATCCTTGCCGGGTAGAGTAATCTTGATTGTAGGTTCTTCCCCTTCATCACTTTAAATATGTCATGCCACTCCCTTCTGGCTTGTAGAGTTTCTTCTGAGAAATCAGCTGTTAACCTTATGGGAGTTCCCTTGTATGTTATTTGTCGTTTGTCCATTGTTTCTTTCAATAAATTTTCTTTGTCTTTAAGTTTTGTCAATTTGATTACTATGTGTCTCAGCATGTTTCTCCTTGGATTTATCCTACCTAGGAGTCTCTGTGCTTCCTGGACGACTGGGCGGCTATTTCCTTTCCCATGTTAAGAAAGTTTTCGACTATAATCTCTTCAAATATTTTCTCGGGTCCTTTCTCTCTCTCTTCTCCTTCTGAGACCCCTATATTGCGAATGTTGTTGCACTTAATGTTGTCCTAGAGGTCTCTTAGGCTGTCTTCATTTCTCTTCATTCTTTTTTCTTTATTCTGTTCCATGACAGTGAATTCCACCATTCTGTCTTCCAGGTCACTTATCCGTTCTTCTGCCTCAGTTATTCTGCTACTGATTCCTTCTAGTGTATTTTTCATTTCAGTTATTGTATTGTTCATCTCTGTTTGTTTGTTCTTTAATTTTTCTAACTGTTTGTTCTTTAATTGTTCTAGGTCTTTGTTAAACATTTCTTGCATCTTCTCGATCTTTGCCTCCATTCTCTTTCCGAGGTCCTGGATCATCTTCCCTATCATTATTCTGAATTCTTTTTCTGGAAGGTTGCCTATCTCCACTTCATTTAGTTGTCTTTCTGGGGTTTTATCTTGTTCCTTCATCTGGTACATAGCCCTCTGCCTTTTCATCTTGTCTATCTTTCTTGAATGTGGTTTTTGTTCCACAGGCTGCAGGATTGTAATTCTTCTTGCTTCTGCTGTCTGCCTTCTGGTGGATGAGGCTATCTAAGAGGCTTGTGCAAACTTCCTGATGGGAGGGACTCGTGGTGGGTAGAGCTGGCTTTTGCTCTGTTGGGCAGAGCTCAGTAAAACTTTAATCCACTTGTCTGCTGATGGGTGGGGCTGGGTTCCCTCCCTGTTGGTTGTTTGGCCTGAGGCGATCCAAGACTGGAGAGTACCTGTTCTCTTTGGTGGGGCTAATGGCGGACTCTGGGAGGGCTCATGCCAAGGAGTACTTCCCAGAACTTCTGCTTCCAGTGTCTTTGTCCTCAGGGTGAGCCACAGCCACCACCGCAGCCTCTGCAGGAGACCCTCCAACACTAGCAGGTAGGTCTGGTTCAGTCTCCTATGGGGTGACTGCTCTTTGCCCTGGGTCCTGATGCACACACTACTTTGTGTGTGCCCTCCAAGAGTGGAGTCTGTGTTTCCTCCAGTCCTGTCGAAGTCCTGTAATCAAATCCCACTAGGCTTCAAAGTCTGATTCTCTGGGTGTTCCTCCTCCCATTGCCAGACCCCCAGGTTGGGAAGCCTGACGTGGGGCTCAGAACCTTCACTCCAGTGTGTGGACTTCTGTGGTATAAGTGTTCTCCAGTTTGTGAGTCACCCACCCAGTAGTTATGCGATTTGATTTTATTGTGATTGTGCCCCTCCTACCATCTCATTGTGGCTTCTCCTTTGTCTTTGGATGTGGGGTATCTTTTCTGGTGAGTTCCAGTGTCTTCCAGTTGATGCCTGTTCAGCAGTTAGTTCTTTGTTCCCCTTCTGATGAGAGGTCTGTTAGAAGCAGTCAGCCATCTAGTGCCTAGCTGCTTTCCTTGGAAATGGTGTCATTTGGATCTCAGTGTTGGTCTCTGTTATTAACAGGTTTTGCACACAATAATTTTGAGCTTTGGTGAGAGAAATTTCAGGCTACTGAGCTCTGTATCGCCTCTACCCCTCTATCAGGGGCTCATTGCACATGAGCTCATTGAGCAAACATCAGAGTGCCTGGAGAGAGAGGCTGACTTCAGAGAATGAATGTTGTGCATCTAATTATTGAGAGTGTCTGATGTTGTGCATAACCTCTGGTGGGTATTTATGTAGAACATCTTTATACTCTGTGCCAAGATATACATCAACTTACTTCAGTCTCAGACCTCATTGTCAGCTTTTTTCAAGTCTGTAATTTATCAGCCAACATATGGTGTCACCTAGGAATTGGTGTCAGTCTTTACCATGAGCCATCTCCATCTTATGTAAAGTGGAAAACCAACCCACTGGGAAGATACCCCATCACCACTCTCTTTCTCTTTTCTCCATTTCCACCTAGGACAGAACACTGTGTAGATACACTTAATAACGCAGAACTTTCCTTTTTTCCTTTTCCATTAACGGGTCTTACGGTATTTTCCGTGAGGCTGTAAGTCGGATGAGGAAGAGACAGTGAAGCAGAAGGAGTAGGCACTGAAATCTGAACCACTTTCTGCATTTTACCCACACACTCTGGATTGCTAGTGTTGGATTGTGTGCAATTTCCACTTTACAATGCAATGACTGCTGAAAATGTCCCAATTTTATGATTGGTAAATGTACAACACCAAGTACATAATAAGTGATTTAGATTGCATAGATACTTGGTACCCTGTAGTCATGTATTCAGTTTCTCCTAGTGCCCAGTCAGCAAAGCAGAGGCTGCTTTCCAACTGGAGTATAGTTGTCAGATAAAGAAGGCCAGCAGGACATAACCCAGCTCCAGAGTGCTCAGGGTCTGCACTGTGGTTCTTCTATGGGAGCTTGCTAGATGTTTTATTCAGCATCTCTCTAGCACAGATATTTCCAAAACAGTATTTCTACAAGTCCCAAGTCCCAAATGACAGGGCAGCATGCACTGCGCTCTATAGTTGCCGCAGAGCCCTTTTGCTTCAAGGCCCCACTCAAAATCAGGAGGCTTTCAGTTAACACAGTAAACACCTTGAAACAGTGTGCTGGAATAAATGATAGGTACCCCCAAATTTAGAGTACCACTACCATTGGGTCTCTTTCTTCATTGGTGAGCCAGCAAAGTACAGTCAGCCATCCCTATCCACGGGCTCTGCTCTCACAGAATCCTCTGTGAGAACCCATGCAGAACCCATGGATACGGAGGGCTGACTGCACTACACCATTTTATATAAGGGACTTGAGCATCCACAGATCTCGGTATCTGTGGGGATCCTGGAACCAATCCCCCACCCATACCGATGGATGACTGTGTAGCAGGGTTTTTTTGGTGGTGGTGGTGGTTGGGTTTTTGTTGTTATTGTTTTGTGGTGTTGTTTTTTGTTTGTTTACTTTATAGAAGATACCCCAGCATGTTACAGATCAGTGGGCCCAGAAGCCTCAATGTGGCAGGCCTCTAAATGTTCATGGGTATTTGGTGCCCACCTCTGGCACACATATGTTAGTTCTTACTCATTAGGTTCAAAGGAAAATGTTATCAATATAAGGAGCCAGAATAATATTTTTTTGGCTATCAGGAAAATCAAGCTCCCTTTGGAATATATTATGGACAGAGAATAGGAGGGTTAGTATAGTTCAATGACAAGATAATAATAGCATACTGTTGTCCCAAAGATGTGAGGACAAACAGCTTCTAACTAACTTTGCACATAGTAATAAGGGAAGAAATCGTCAGGTTAATATCTGTATACTAGGTGCCAAGGAATGTGTTGTTTTGTTCCTGAAAACTATCACATTCACGAAGACCACTGTTATGACATCATTGCCTCATTAAGTTTGTGCTGATATATACTAGAAAACATGATGGCTTTTGCACTGTTCAGACAAGATAAAAGGGAATGAATGGCTCTCATTATGAGGGTCAGAAGATCATTTTTTGAGGACTGCTGACTTAGAACACCAGTTGGTTACCTGAACCAAAGAACAAGGGCTATTGTGATAGGTAGGGTTCTCAAAATATGATGCCCAGACTAGAAGCATTGCTATCACTTAGAAACTTAGACATGCAGATTGATGGGCTCCATCAAAGCCCTACTGAGGCAGAGACTTTGGAGGTGGTACCCAGCAATCTGTTTTAACAAATCCTCCAGGTGACTCTGGTGTATGATAAGATTGGAAAACTGCTGTTCTCTACTTCTTAAATCTATACCAAGTCTTAATTCTTGGACAGCGTAAATCATCACAGGATGTCTTTGAGCTTTTGAGATGGATTGGAGTCATCAGTCTACCTATCGCCTGACCTCTGTAAGTCCCCTCTGTGATTTGTGAAACATATTAATATTTTCAGTACCTAGGGATTAGCATTAGTGACTAGCCAGTACCTAATTATATACAGAAGGTCTGTGCATTTCCACTTGTGTAATGAACAGAAATGCTGGGAAATGGCCACCGGCATCTCTGGGTAAGGCTCGATCTATGATTTTTAGTATACTGCTCTGGTTACATTGTAAGGTCTGCTTTTCTATCAAGGGATTCTAGGTCCCTTAAATTAGTTTAAGTCTGGGTATTTTATAAGAGGCCACAATTCTCTACTGTAGTTAGTCAGATCTGTGCCACCAGACATAGACTCTTTCTCCCTGTATATGTAAAGCACTGCCTTAATAAACTTTAATCTATTTTTTAATTGAAGTATAGTTGATTTACAATATGTGTTAGTTGCAGGTATACAGCAGAGTGATTCAGTATTTTTACAGATTATATTCCATTATAGGTTATTACAAGATATTGGGTATAATTCTCTGTGCTATACAGTAAATCCTTGTTGCTAATCTATTTTATGTATGGTAGTTTGTATCTGTTGCTCCCATAGCCATACTTTGTCCACCCCGCCCTTTGGTAGCCACAAGTTTGTTTTCTATGTGAGTCTGTTTGATTTGTATATGCATTCATTTGTATTGTTTTTTAGTTTCCACACATAAATTATATCATATAGTATTTGTCTTTATCTGACTTATTTCACGAAGCATAATATTCTCTAGATTCATATACATTGCTGAAATTGGCAATATTTCATTCTTTTTTATGACTAATAATTTATGGAGATTTTATATATATATATAAAATCTCCACATCTTCTTAAGCCAATAACTTGTTGATTTTATATATATATATAAAATCTCCACATCTTCTTAAGCCAATAACTTGTTGCTTCCATGTCTTGGCTATTGTAAATAGTGCTGCTATGAACATTGAGGTGCATGTATCTTTTTGAATTAGTGTTTTCATTTTTCCAGGATATACACCCAGGAGTGGAATTGCTGGATCATATGGTAGTTCTGTTTTTAGTTTTTTTGAAGAACCTCCATACTCTTTTCCGCAGTGGCTGCACCAATTTACATTCCCACCAACAGTGTATGAGGTTCACTTTTCTCCACATCCTCTCCAACATTTGTTATTTGTAGACTTTGATTCTGACAGGTGTAAGGTGATATCTCATTGTGGTTTTGACTTGCATTTCTCTAATAAATAGCAATGTTGAGCATTTTTTTGTGTGTGCCTGTTAGTCGTCTGTATGTCTTCTCTGGAGAGATGTCTATTCAGGTCTTCTGCCCATTTTCTGATTGGGTTATTTTTTTGATACTGTGTTGTATGTATATGTTGATTGCATTGTTTGCAAGTATTTTCTCTCATTCCATAGGTTGTCTTTTTATTTTGTTGATGGTTTCCTTTGCTGTGCAAAAGGTTTTAAGTTTAATTAGTTCTCATTAGTTTATTTTTGCTTTTATTTCTTTTGTCTTAGGAGACTGATCCAAGAAAATATTACTATGATTTATGTCAAAGAGTGTTCCTTCTGTGTTCTCTTCTAGGAGTTTTATGGTTTCAGGTCTTAACATTTAGGTCTTTAATCCATTTTGAGTTTATTTTTGTATATGGTGTGAGGGAATGTTCTAATCTCATTGGTTTACAATTGGCTGTCTAGCTTTACCAGAACCACTTGTTGAAGGGACTGTCTTTTCTCCATTGTATTATCTTGCTTCCTTTGTCATAAATTAATTGACCTTAGGTGCACAGGTATATTTCTGGGCTCTATTCTGTTCCATTGATCTGTGTGTCTGCTTTTAGCCAATATCATGCTGTTTTGATTACTGTAGCTTTGTAATATAGTCTGAAGTCTGGGAGGGTTAAACCTCCCGCTTTTTTCTTTTTTCTCTTTTCTCAGATTAGTTTGGCAATCCAGGATCTTTCATGGATCCATATACATTTTAGGATTATTTGTTCTAATTCTGTGAAAAATGTCCTGGGTATTTTGATAGGGATTATACTAAATCTGTAGATTGTTGTGGGTAGGTTGACCATTTTATTGATAATAATGATTCTTCCAATCCAAGAGCATGGGGTATCTTTCCATTTCTTTGAGTCATCTTCATTTTCCTTCATCAGTGTTTTATAGTTTTCAGAGTATAGGTCTTTCACCACCCTAGTTAAGTTTATTCATAGGCTTTTTTATTCTTTGTGATGTGATTTTAAACAGGATTTTAAAAAACTTTCTCTTTCCTATAGTTCATTATTAGTGTATAGAAATGCAACAGATTTTTGTATGTTAATCTTATATGCTGTAACTTTGCTGAATTCATTTATTAATTCTAATAGTTTTTAGGTGGAGATTTTAGGGTTCTCTATACACAGTATCATGTCATCTACAAAGAGTGACTGTTCTACCTCTTCCTTTTCAATTTGGATACAGTCTATTTCTTTTTCTTGCCTGATTGCTGTGGCTAGGACTTCCAAAAATATGCTAAATAGAAGCGGCAGGAATGGGTATCCTTGCTCCTGGTTTGGAGTGCTAAAGCCTGTGCAGGGCTTAAGGCAGGACTTCCTCTCTGCACCAGGGCTGTCAGGGGCAGGGTCTGTTCCCCAGGTGCTGGAGCAGAAGCCCTGAGGGTCAAGTTTGAGCAGGCTCTGTTCCCTTAGAGTGCATGTTTTGCCCCAAAGGAGGGGGGTGCTGAAATAAGTGAGGGTTGTGCACTCACTAAGGTTCAACATGCTGCCTGTGCAGGTGTTCACTGCTCTGCTTTGATGAAGCCCAAGGTTGTGTCCCTTCCCCTGTTGTGGTTGTCCCAGATCTAGTACCAGACTGTGGCATGGGTTAGGTGGGGCTGACATATTCGCTAGGCTGGGGCTGGGGTTCGGGCCATCGTGGCTGCAGGAATTGAAGGGGTGGCACTGCTGTCAGAAGTTTGTGTTGCTTCTGTGGTGCTGATTGAGCATCAACACTGGCTGCTGCTGGCCCTCCTGGACCACACCCCAGGCCCCTGAGCCTCCTCTGCATCCCTGGATCAAGTATTCTCCCAGGATCTGTCTGCCCCAGATCCCGCACCAAGCAGTGGTGTGGAGTGAGTAGAGCAGGGCTGTTCACCCAGCTTGGACTGGGGAGTGCAGCAAGGTGGCAGCTGCCAGTGCAGAACTCTTTCTGCCCTGTCTATTTGCTAGATGGCACCCACACACTCCTTGCAAGTGGAGTCTAGGCTTCTCCACCCCTTTAATCTATCCTAGTGGTTTTCCCAGCAACCAAGGGGGCTTGTCTTCTCTCCAAGGGACCCCAGGACTGGGACTCCCAGTTTGAGGCTCAACCTGATGACTCCCCAGGGTGAGGATCTGACCTTGCTGCCCTTCTTTTCCTTTCATATCCCTCCCAGGGTCACTGGTCCCAACCTGATACCCCTTTTCCATCTACCTGGTTATGTGGAAATCTCTTGATTATATAGGAGTTCTGCTGGTTTCCAGTTAGTTTTCTGTAAGAATTGTTTTACATGTAGATGTATTTTTGATGAGTTTGTGGGGAAAGGTGTGCTCCATGTCCTCCCACTCCACCGTCTTGGTCCCACTTCTCAATCTATTTTATTTCTAGGGAACTTGTGATCAATTAACAATCACCACAGACCCCTATGGGTCAGAATATTCTGATTACCACACTGTTCCTGTGAATTTTGGTGAAAATTGTGCCAAGTTTTTGTTACTGACTTTTCAGTATAACAACCTGACCCTTCCCATGTAGAGTCTTATTCTCTTTAAAAACAGGGATCTCAATTCCATTGCAGCATCCTCCAGCATTATCTCTGACCTGCAGAAGGTAGCTACCACAGAACTTGTTTTGGAAGCTGGTGCTCTTTTGTCAGTGTATTTCTTTTTTAATTTTTCTTTCAGTTTTATTGAGATATAATTGACATAGAACACTGTACAAGGTTAAGGTGTACAGTATAATGACTTGACTTACATATATTGTGAAACGATTACCACAATAAGTTTAGTTAACAGCCAGCTGCGGGAGCCAGATGTCCACCCCGGGTTCTCTTTATCCCACCAGAGGAACTACCTGTAGGCTCAGGGGAGTCCTCTAGGTTTGGTGCTGTGCCAGCCTGGGGGAAGGGCGAGGTGGTCAGTGTGTAGCCATTACTGTTACCCTTCTAATGCCGTCCATCTCTGTCTCTGAGGTGCAGGGTGTGCTTCAGCCACACCCTCATGTGCTAGGATTTTCAGTGTGTCCATAAATAGTTCTTAGTTGTTCTTGGAAGGGGAAGTGAGGTCAGGAACAACCTCTGACACCATGTTGGTGACATCACTCTCCCAATTTGCCAATGTATTTCTTAATGCATTTCTGAGTCTTCCATGAAGATAAACTTAGTGGGTGGCTGAGCGGCTTCAAAGTAGTTCCATTCAGACATCTCCATCTCCTTGAGCTTTTGTCCTCTTCTTCTAGAGCAGGGTTAATCCACCATTGAATCCAAGCTTAAATTAGCCAACCTAGATGTCTATTAATATGACTCCTAGATGCTCAAGGTAACACATTAAATCATGAATTCTAGGTGACAATATAAACTCAGGTTAATAAAGTCTTAGACTGTTTTGCATTTTTGGTCTAACATCCCTAGAATCTACTCACATGAATGCTCCTCAGATTCCTGCCTAAACAAATTTGGTGAATATTTTCATTTTTCTCACCAGGTCTATACTTGATATTGTGATCTAATTCTCCTATGAGCCTCTAGGAAATAAGTAGTGATGGTAATTGGTCCTGAGAAGAGTTGGCATCTTCTGTGATAACAACTTTCAAATGTTTCTATGCAGGGAGAAAGCTAGTTCCATTAAACGAACAAACAAAAAAAAAATGGGGAGAGGAGGCGTCCGTTTGGTAAAGGAGTCCTAGGGGTATTTGACGGTTTAAAGCAGCGGTCCCCGACCTTTTTGGCACCAGGGACCAGTTTCATGGAAGACAGTTTTTCCATGGATTGGGGGGATGGTTCAGGTGGTAATGTGAGCAATGGGGAGTGGCAGAGGAAGCTTCGCTCGCTCCTCAGCTACTCACCTCCTGCTGTGTGGCGGGGGTTGGGGACCCCTGGTTTAAAGTTCGCAAGATTATTTGTGTCTGCTTAAATGCCCTGTCCCCATATCTCAGAGTCCCATGCATATAGTCAAGACTTGGGCTTAAGTCTCAGCCATAATTGTCTGGATTCACCAGCTGGCATATAGGTGTTCTAATTTTTCACCTAAGTTCTAAATTGGCATTCAGGGCCTTTGATTTCTTTCTTTTCCTTGTTTGCGCTCTCCTGCATCTTTTTAATCACTTTTGTCATCATAACAATGAAGAGTCATACATGATCTCTCAATGTCTTACATTTTATTTTCATTCCATGACACTTTACCACAAGTGTTAATCTGGGTATTTGTGAATCCATTACATTGTCATCAATTACTAGAGCAAGAAGGTAATTTGTGTTCTTCTTAAACATATGAGCAATGCAATACTGAAGTCCCATTTCCTAGGGTCACTTGTACAAATTACTTGATCCCTCAGAATTTAAGCAGAAAAGAAGTAGCTTAGTTGATTAATTTGAGTTTAATAAAAATATTTTAAAGTAAGTGAGCAGGATTAAGGGAAACCAACAGTCGTGGGCAAGTATCTCTCTTACGTCTGAAGGGGCAAAGGACAGGAGACAGAGTGAGTGGGAACCAGAACCAGGAGGGAGAATCTCTAGTCCTATGAGAGAGTCACTTGACAGAAGCTGTGACCTTCACTAGAGGGATGTAATCAATCCATTGCAATACAGCAGGGAGGTGGTTGGATGAATAAATACTCTCTATTTGCTCTCTGATCTCCTGCAATTACCTCTTATTGGCTGATGTCTAACAGAATCCAGAGTTCAAGGGAGCCCATTATGTAGTCCATAAATTCAGTCTTTCAGAATTGGAGAAGAATTGAGAGTAGGTCTGGAGAAATCATGGAAAACATCTAAGACAGACTCCCATTTATTTGAGTTTTCTTTATTGCCTCTAAATAAACTATTATCCTACAGAAAGGTCTTACATATCCTTTGTTGAATTTATTCCTAGTGATTTTGGAGGGGGTTACTATTGAAAATGGCGTTTTTAAAATTGCATTTCTAACTATATTTTTGTTGGTATAAGGAACTGCAGTGGACGTCAGTATATTTTTGGTTTAAGGTATACAACATAATGATTCGATATTTGTACATATTACAAGATAATCACCACAATAAGTCTACTTGACATCTGCCACCATACATAGTTACAAATTTTTTTCTTATGATGGGAATTTAAGATTTACTCTATTAGTAACTTTTAAATATACAATAATGTATTATTAACTATAGTCACCTTGCTGTACATTACATCCCCAGGTCTTATTTATTTTATAACTGTAAGTTTTTACCTTTTGACCTCCTTCACGCATTTTACACACCCCCAAAACCCTACCTCTGACAACCACCAAACTATTCTCAGAATCTATGAGCTTGTTTATATTTTATTTTGTTTTTAAGATTCCACATATAAGAGAGATCATTGGTATTTGTCCTCTGTCTGACTTATTTCACTTAGCCTAATGCCCTCAAGGTCCACCCATGTTATCGCAAATGGCAAGATTTTATTCTTTTTTATGGCCAAATAATATTCCATTACATAGATATACCATAATTTCTTTACCCATTCATTCATGGATGGACATCTAGGTTGTTTCCATTTCTTGGCTATTATAAATAATGCTACAATGAACATGGGGGTGCAGATATGTTTTCAAGTTAGTGGTTTCCTTTTCTTTGAATAAATGCCCAGTAGTGAATTGCTGGAATATGGTAGTTTTATTTTAAATTTTTTGAGGAACCTCCATACTTTTCTCCATAGTGGCTGCATCAATTTACATTCCCACCAACAGTGCACAAGTGTTCCCTTTAATCCATGTCCTTGAA